>NC_082381.1:81308690-81636155 GCF_027477595.1 Haemorhous mexicanus | reverse complement strand
TCTTTTCCCACCTGCAAGGGACCCTCTATCTCCTTTCTTAAGCAGAGGTGGTATCTGTTGGTGTTAGACAGCAGAGGATGGCAAAGGAGATGGCAATCAACTATTTCATCTTCCTTAATGCATCATTCATCTTCCTCCTGCATCTGTTCCCTGAGTGCCTGAAGTCATATTGACTCAGCCCAATGACAGAACCTCGTGTTGCAGGTGCAGGGCTGAGGGTTTGGCAGCTGCCTTCTCCTTACACCTCTCAAAAGGACTGGTGACAAAACATAGCCATGCTTCTAAAGGGGCAGAGGGAAACCGGACTGGCCAGAGAAAACTCATGTCCCTGCTGAAATCCCTGAGAAAGAGTCTTGAAAGACAAGATGAAAGACAAAATTCTGGCTGTAGCAGCTTTAAGAGCTGCAGGAGAGGAAGCAGGGCTGGGGGATGACAGATGTCACCCCTACTACACAGCCCTGCAGCTGGAAATCAGACATGTGCACTGCTGAGCTGAAGCCTCAGTCAAAGTGGCTTGGAGAGCTCAAAGGGGCTCAGGGAAAGCCTGACTCATGCTGAAGAAAGCAGTAATGTGCTGGGAAAGATGATGACAACTTTTAACACAGATCTCCAACATGACAAGTTTATGTCATGGTTTAGTATTTTAATGCTGATGTATTTCATGATTTTGTTACCCTTTTCTTGTGGGGCAGTAGTGCTCAGAAAAGGTTTGTTACCACAAGCTTCCAGCTGCTGGCGTGTCCCTTCAGGGCTGAGGTTATGGCACTGCCACCCCAGCTCTGCTCACCACAGGCAGCCTCAAAGCAGAAAGGATGGGTGCTAAAGCACTGCTGGCTTGAGCAAGGTTTAGCACTGCATTTGGGGGCCTGGAAATGGGAATTAAGGCAAAGGGGAGGCAGGTGTTAGCAAGACTGAACGCGAGCCCCCTTCTGTCATGCCACACATTACTGATCTTGCACAGACTCATGCCTTTTGATTGGCAAATGGGCCCACCTCCTCCAAACAGCTGGCAGGGGAGGTTCCTGATTCTGCCTCCCAGCTGCCTGCTCTCAACACCGTAGCACTAAATGAGACTGCTGGCAATGCTGCAGCTGCCACATCCCTGCTATCTGACCCTCCCTCCTAAATGAACCACTGAGGCATAAATTCTGGCAGACCAACATTTTTACCTCCCTCCTGAATGGCCAGCTGTATGTACTGAAGGAAGGAAAAAAATCCCAGCTTGGATTTGCTTATCAAAAGACCATTAGCTAAGGATTTTCTAAAGCATTTCTAAAAGAATAGGAAGGAGACATGCAAAAGTAATACAAGAATTATCGTAATTTTTGTGTCCTTTGCATGCCTGGGTCAGGTATATGTTGGGCCACAGTGAGCACATGTTCAGCTTCACTTGGCACATTTGAGAGCTAAAATTGCCAACTGCATACAAACATAAGGTTTATTGTTGCACAGCTATCTGTTTGGCTGCCTGACTGGAGCTGTGGTAAGATGAAAGGAACAACAGATTTGTAAGAGTAGAAGAAAAGAGTAGAGAAACAGCCTGAGGGTCTCAGCAAGCAAGGCTTTATTGCAGTAGAGCTAAGGGACTAAGGAGTGTGCATAGAAGACACAGTTGCTTGCCTGAGGAAATTAAGACAAAAGAGATACTGTGCGTAAGGACTACAGGCAGCAAGAATGGTGGGTGTTTCAGTGATGCACAGTTCCTTTTAATCAAAATTTCAGTTTGAATTATCTTTCAATAATTAAGATATACAACAGGCTTTAAACTTTTGTATATACAGAGACATAAGCATAGTGAAAGTGGATTTAATTTAATGATGAAAAAGGGGAGTGAAGAGGGTCATGATACAAAAAGGACTTTTTAAGGGTCAGGGCCTTATTAGGAGCTTTCTAAGAAATGACTTGCCTTCTCTTCAGTCAGATTGTGCTACTGGGTGGACAGACAGAGGCGAAGAGGAGATGACAGTGGGAGGCTCCTGGAGCAGGCAGAATGTGCAACGAGCAAAATCCTGCAGACTCCAATGTAAAGGAAAAGACATGACAGCAGAGAGGTATAATCTCAAGGCATGCTGAGATTTTAGAGAGTCTTTGCAAGGATACAAGCTTGCTCTGTATTTCTTTTTGCTATGCATTTTCATGAAATAATCTAATTTTCCATTCATAATCTGATTTGAATCAAGAACACAGGTTTCCATTGCCAATCAACTGCATGCAGGTTAACACCATCAACTGTTGTCTTTTTTTGCCTCATTATTTCTCTCCACACAAGCATGAGGAACTTTTAGGTCATACTGTATCTCAAATTACCCTGGGGACAGAAAACAAAGGTGTCAGATTTATCTCTCCTTAAGACAACTCCACTTGTGAAGCGACATCAGAAACTCACTCTGAATTGGGATGTCTGCAGGAGAGGTTGGGAATGAGACACTGGGTCCCCTGAGGGAAGAAGTTCAAGTGCCAGGAGGATGGAGGAGCTGTGCTGTCTACACACAGACACATGCATGTTCAGTGACTCAAGTTTGAATCTCCTTCTCTCACGCTGTGCTGGAAGGAGCCTGGTTTTTGCCAAGACCCAGAGAGAAACAGCGTTAACACTCAGCTTTCCGGACAGCCTCACCACCCCACTGATGCTGGCACAGTCAGTGCTGAAAAAGGAAAAGCTGTGAGCAGAGGGAAAGCAGGGCATAAAATATTCTCTGCTTTCTTTGAGGCTTCTAACAGCTGCATTTGTGAGGTGAATGGAAGGGTAATACCAGGCTTCAGAGAATAAAAAACCTTAACTCCTCTTCAGCAGAGGTATGGAGGAAGCCCAGGGACCGACAGCCTTGTAGTTTCCAGGAATGGCACTTAAGCCAAAATCTGAGGGCACTGGGATCTGAAGAACTGTCTTTAACAGAGCTTCTTCTCCTTGGGCAGCATGAGCACTGGGAGAAGGAGAGTAAGGATCATCATTTTCTGATCACTCAATAAACAATCCAGCAAAGCCATCTGACTGAGGAGACATGTCCTGGCTTGGAACTCATAGACATAAAAATGAGAACAATCAGAAAAAGAACTCAAAGTAGCAATTTTCTATCTCCTGCATCTGTTCCCTGAGTGCCTGAAGTCATATTGACTCAGCCCAATGACAGAAACAAGGTTTCTTCCTGCCAGGTCTCCAGGGTCCACTAAAATATAAAGGAAAGCAAGCTGCATCTCCTCCCCTGACCACACTATGACAAAGCTGTCAGAACAGCTCTGACAGAATCATGCCTGCAGCAATGTCTGGTGAAAAAGCCACAGAGAGCCACTGCTCTTTTACATCACTCTGGAGAGAAGTGCACTGGAAACCGGAGATAGAAAGTATTTTCTTCTGTAAATTTCATCTATTTCATGCTTAAAAGCAGTGAACTGGAATAAACAAGAACTTCAACAAAGTGTCCCTGCTTTGTCTGTTCTGGAGAGGGTGCTTTGTAGTGGCAAATCCCAGTAACATGGAGAGATGAATTTAGGGGTTAAATCTAACACACTTTGCTCACTGGAAAGGCCTCAGTGGTAAGAAAAGTGACTGTGGTTTTTGTACTTCACTTGCACTGTTAAAAGCACTCTGCTTACTTTGGCTGACCTTGAGAAAAGTAGTACTTAGGATTTACTGCTGGCTTCATAACCTGATCATACGGAACAGACCTCATGAAGGTCAACCAACACCTAACAACAGTGCAAGGAGCTGGGGATGTGAAGGAAAAGTGAAAAAAAAGAGCACAAGTCAATGTTTGGATAGATAGTGCCCAAGGGGCACTTTCCAGAAATCTCTGGGGACCACTTGAAAACAATTGGGTGACTTCAACACTGTTGGAATGGCAGAGGGATCTGTATGTAGCAGACCCCGGAGGCTTTGAAGGACTGTCCTGAATAATATTTTTTTTTTAGTAATACCCATTTACAAATCATCTACTTCTGAGTTTTAATTTTTAGGACCTCAAATATTACCTGTTTAATTTTTCACAATTCTGTGATCCTGCCTCTGAATTATAGAGCTGGTCTTTGAGGTCTGACAAGTTGCTCTTTTGTTGCATCCTGCCTTTGAAAAGTTTTAGTGTTGTTCTGTAACCTTGTTAGATGTTTTGTTTGAACAATCAGCTTTGTTCTGAACTCTTGGACCATGAGGGAGTATTTATTTTTTCTGGACATCGGTTTGCTGCAGACCAACATTCACTTTTTCCCAAGGCACCTCTACACATTTGACAGTCTTGAACACCTGCCCACTGCCTCCACTCTCCTAAAATCTTAAGAAGATCAAACAGTGCTTTTCACATTAAAATAGTCAACCTTGCCCTCCAGGATGGATTTTAATCTTCTTTGATTCAAATCCATTCCCTCATTCTACAGGGAAAAAAGCATGGAATTCATAAAGGAAGAAATGTGGGATGGGATGACTCGTTTGCTTTTGTTTTCTTCTGTGTCTTACATTATTTGTGGCATGCAGCAGGTAGGGATCTGTGTGTGACAACCAGCCTTTGGGTCATGATCTCTTTCTGCAAATCCCCTTAAAAATCCAAATCACAGATGAAAAGAATCCCTTTGCCAATCTAAGATAAAAGTGTCTTTCCCAAAGGCTAGTTGAGACGTGACCAACACCAAGAAGAGCTTAAATTGGTCTAAGAAATGGAGATGTTGCACAGTCACCTTGGTAGCTGCTTGATTGTCACCTCACACAAACACATGCAAAAACACTCTAATTTGGTTCTGTTTTGTACACTCTGTTAGGGCCCTGTGCTACTGCCCCAATGTTTTGCTAGGACACAGTAGGTAGAAGAAATCAGCTGCTTGCTCATATTACAAAATCATTCAGCATTGAGGAATGCAAATTAGGAAACATATCTGTAAAAGAACCAATCTCCTTATCGCTGCGCTGGAATGATTAAGAGATACAAGCAAAAGAGAAAATTAGATTTAACATGTTTTTAAAATCAATCAAGAAGGTTTGGTGAATTAAAGAGAAAAAAGAAAAAGCAGTAATCAAAACTTAAAAAGAACATTTATAATGAAGTGAAAATCAAGCAGCAGTTGGGTTTTTCTTGTTTACCAGGGGACATACCAGAGGACTGCTTTATACCAGTTCATGCAAGTCACCTAAGTCTACCTCTGTAAATCCAGCTGTGGTTATGCTGGGAATCCAAAAATCTAACTAGACAGAATGGTTTTTTTTTTGGTTTTTTTTCTTTTGGTTTTCTTTTGGTTTTTTTTTTTTTTTTTTTTTTTTTTTTTGTAATGAGCAGAAACTATATGACATCTTAAAAAAACAACCTGGAGTCCTAACCAGAAGCAGGATCACCAGTTTCTAGTCCTGCACAAAGCAGCATCAGCTATGGGATCAGACTGGGCTGCTCAGAGCTTTATTCAGTCAGATTTTCAATGCCTTCAGAGTTAAAGATGGCACAATCTCCCCAGGAAACATTCTGCATGCTTGACTGTCCTCATGGTGAAAAAGGATTTCTGTAAGGTGAGAAAAGTAACAGGCTGGGAATGAAGTACCCACTGATGCTCCAGACAATTTACTGCCAGCTCAGGCATGATGCTATCATTCCTCAATAGCACAGAGGAAGTTTCATGTGAAGCTTCTCCTCAGAACTCTAAAGTCCTAGTCATGTCCCATCTGATGATCATAACCAGGTAAATGGAGACAACTGGCATGGTGTTTTGCTCCCTTTAGCCCTGCCCTTTTCCTGCTCTCTATCTGTCCTGCTTTGAAGCAGAGATTACAGCCTAGTTCCAGGTCAGGTGAATGTGCTGTGGAGGGTGCAATTCACTTTGTCAACAAGACCCAGAGCAGCCACAGCCTTCTCTAATGATGACTCTGATTTTCAGGGAGATGGGAACTGCCCAGTACCCAAGAATGTTTCACTGCAGATAGAAAAAAGGCACATTGCCAACAAAGGAGCTAAGATCATCTCCTTTTGTTGATCATCCTGTTCCAATGAAGGACAGGAAACCCAAAGGACCCAAAGTCAAATTCAAGGGCTGTGGCGTATTGTAGCTTTTCTGCACACAAGCAGATGTGAGTCAGGTATGTGAGCTTGGAGGAACTAAAAACATGACATCTGCCTGCACAGAAATAATTGTGCCAAAGTTTTGCTTTCACATTTTGCTTCAACCCCTGCCCCACAGATCAGAGGCTGCAAAAAGCCACACTTCAACCTGAGAGCTGAAGCATTCAGGCAGAAAAAGAAACTGAACTAGAGTCTTTAATGTTCTGGCTGAAAGTCAGTAGCTAAAAAAGGCACAGCTGCTTTGTGATTTGAGTCTCCCAGACTTTTTACGGTCAAAACTACATTGTGAATTAGACATGAATTTGTGAAGAACTCTGGAGCCATCAGTTATATGTTCTTTTAGTCAATTTAAAAAAAAAATAAATAGTACTATGATTTACTAGGGAGTCTAAGCCCAGGATACTTTCCTTTTAAAAAATGTAAGCAAACCAGAAAATCCAAATTTTAAAGGCAGCCTCCATCATGGACTCAAACTACTCATGCTTGACAGCATCACTTTAAATATTTAGTATGCTTGCCTGTTCAAGACACACTTTTAGCAGTGTCATTTATTACGCCAAACACGGTTTCTCAGATGAACTTTGAAAGTACAATTGTTTCACTTGTACTCTTCATCTGTTCTCTCAATTTTCTAGCTTGAGAACCAGTATTTAAAGTAATTAATAGAAAATCTTTCCCTTTTTTTTTGAAAAACAGCTCTTACTTTCAGGCTGGGTAGTGATGGGGAACAGAGAGGGGCTGTTTTCTGGCACCTGTGAGACTTGGGAGCTGAGTTGCAGCCAGCAGCCCACAGCTCTGAAACACCTGGTGTGATTAAACCTTCTTCTCACAGCCAGCTCACAGTTTACTCATGGCAAAAAGCAATTTAAAACTCATGAGCTTCAGACTAGTGAGCTAGACAGAACTGTACCATTCCTCCAGAACACATTAACACCTGCTGACTTGATTGTACTGATTTCACAGCTGTGATCAAAAAAGAGGGTATGTGGGTTCTGTGGAAAAAGTGGGGATTGCCTTCCATTTAGAGCAGAATGCAGAAAAAAAATCAAAGTTATAGCAAAAAATGAGATGGTTTTGGGTTTACAGTAAAGTTATTTTAAAGCCATGTAGAGGATTTATTTTATTGTGCTATAAACAGTGTTACTTTATGAGACAAAGGGTTGGAACATTCATAAAGACTTGGGCTGAATCAATTCAAGCTCCTCTCATGGTAAGCAGCAAAAGGGATAAAGAAGGCAGAGAGCTAAGGAAAGTAAAATTTGGGAAGGGTTCAAAGGTGAAAGGGACATGAAGAGGAAGGAAGGCAGGAGTCACTGAGAAAAATGGCTCAGCTCTGCAGTCTCTAAAAGTGAGATGTATGATTTCACTGATGCAGAAAGTGGGAGGAAGCCTGGGAGAGGAACAGTTTGCAAAGCAGTGTGGAGATAACAGGAGTCTACTACTAGTAGGAGGCAGACACAAACAAATCACAATTATTAAACAGGTTGGAGATGATTATTTGAGAAAGACTTGGATCGATCTGCCAAGAATGTATGTGTAACCCCACCTTTCCACTTGTAACTGGACCTGTAACTGGACTCCCATGTCTATGGGGCATGTTTTCCTAAAAGTCAGTTTAGAAAGAGGGTTTGGACAATGCTCAAACATTTTAAAATTTGATCAACAATTCCTCTTTTCCTTCTGGAAGATGTTTCAAAAAGGATACCACAACTATTTTGCACAGTACCAGGCTGCAAAGTCTTATTTCCATGAGTGATGCAGAAAACCATACCTTCAGCACAAGCTACTCAGCCATGATGAGGGCACCACTTAAAGCTTTTTGAATGATAGTTGTGTTTAACAACTAGAGAAATGGGATCAGACTGTCCAATTACTGCTGTGACTTTTTTCTTGAATTAAATTTGATAAATATGTGACATCTGTAAAAATAGATTTATTTTCCTTCAGTGTGCCCTGCTTTATAGAGCATGACTGCCAAGCAGAACAAGGAAAGAGCTGTGCCAAAAGACTGAGGTTTGAAAGAAACAGACAGGTGTCAAATGACTTTCTACACATGGCAGAGCAGGAAGGCTGTGGTCTTTCCTGGAGAGGTCACTGCCCTGTTCCTGTCGGGAGTTAAGTGATTGTCCAGGAACAGGTAAAACTCCCTGTCATGGTTTGAGAAGAAATGAGTTTTTTTGGGATGGTGTGGTCAGACCAATGGGTGTTCAGATTTTAATACTGGCACCTGTTTTGTCCACTGAGGGCATGGATACGCCTCTGAGAACAGAGGGGGTTAAAAGCTATGAACTCTCAAAGGAAATTCTCTTTGGGTTCCGGTCCTGGAAGAGAACAGATCTCCCCCCTGCCCAGCTCTGAGCTGGGCGGGGAGGGGTGGTGGGGGGGGAAGGGGAGGCCATGCGGCCAGAGGTAAGCCAGGCCTGGGACAGAAGTGATATTCGAAGGGTGGAGGAGCACTGCGAGGCTTCGGGCAGCCATCCCCCATCCTCCACCATTTCCCCACCGGAGGGAGAGAGAGGGAGAGAACCTGTGCCTGTGATAGCGTGGCCGGCGTGAAGGAGAAGTGGGGGGTGCCAGCAGGGCAGCCAGTCGTGGGAGTTCTAGACAGGCAGAGCCTGGGACTTTCAACCCTTCTTGTGGATGATGGAAACCTGCCAAATGCTGATCTTCCTGGAGTTAGTGAAAGGCGTTGAGAGAGGCTCAGAAGAATCCTAGGCGGGAGGAGATAATGGAGTGGCCTTTGGCTGGACTTTTCTTGTATAGCCATGGCAGAACCACTTGTGTTCCTGTGACAGAGAGACTGCATCTAGGGGGAGGCAATGGCTCTGAGCCAGGAGAGCGTGGTGATGTGAAGGTGTGTGAACAGAGACAATGGGTGAGGAGGGGGGTGGTGGTGCCCTAAGTCTTCAGAGAAGAAGAAGAAGAAGAAAATGATCTCTGTTCAAGAGACCCCTCAGCCCCAGGGGGTGAAATCTGGGGGGGGACAGGTGTCCCAAAAAGAGAGAGACTATGCTCTTCTTAGAACTAGACAAAGCATCCTTAAAAGAAAAAACCCTAGAAGCAGCTCTGGCCCATGTGGTGAGAGCACTAGACATAGAAAGAAGAAGTCACGATGGCAAATGTTCTCCAGGCAGTGCCACACGTGACATGGAAACACGAGAAGTTTCAACTGTTTCCTAGGGAAGTCTGTAGTGTAAGAAAGACTCCTCTCTTCTCAAAGAATCGAGAATTAATTATCTAAAGGGTAGTGATAAACTGAGAGTGGGTGATTTAAGGAGTCGTAACTGAATTAGAAATTTGGTGGGGGGACGAGGAGGAAATTTAGAAGGTTTTCATCCTGTGTTCTGCGTGTTTCTCTTGTAGTTTTAAGTTAATAAAGTTTTTTTTTTTTCTTTCATTCTTAAGTTAGAGCCTGCTCTGCTCTGTCTCTGATCACATCTCACAGTAGATACCAAAGAAGAAGTATTCTCATGGGGGCACTGGCATTGCGCCAAGCTCAAACTAAGGACAGTCTTAGTCCCAGTCAGGACTCTGAAGGTTCAGAGGCCTTTTTGCACAATTAGTCCTGCTATCCTCACTACAGCTTAATTCTCACTCCTAAAGCTTCTCCACAACGCAGTGGTGTTGGCTGGTGTAAGAGGCTGTGATGCTGACAACAGCTGAAGCTGTTGAGTTGGTTCTACTAGTGTAACCTAGAAAACATGTGCCCAGCACAGGCCCCTACTGCTCCATGTCTTCAACCAGCTCTCCTTCCACGAACAAATACAGAGTGGTTTCTTCTGTGATGCCTCCTGCCTTTGGGAATTGCTCCTCCCTAGACCTCTGAACCAAAACTGATGCACATGATGAAATGCGGTTGTTTCTGACTGGCTGAAAACTGTCCTTTGTTGCTGCTGCAACAAACATTTATTGTGGCACACCTCCCTGCCTGCCACATTAGAGCTGGGCCTTGCAGGTGGTGCTTTGGCTGCACCACTGGCTGTGTCTGGAAAAACAGGGCTCTGCTGTGCATGGCTGGATGTAACACTGTCTGTTCTGTCTGGAAGAAAGCCTGGGGTCACAGAAGAAGGGTTCCTTGGGTGTACCTCTGCTCATGCTCAGGTGAGTCTGCATCCAGGACCACCATGGTACCCTCACCTAACAAGGCTCTACAACTGACAGGACACATGATACGGATGACATCCTTGTCTATTCTGCTCTCCTGCTGTGGCATAACAAGGCTTCTACGTTTTTATGAATCCTGAGTCTCCAAAGAATCCTTTAATATCTCAGAGAAGCAACATGAAGTTTTCAGGTTGCTGTGAACATATCCTCTGTCCATAAGGACAGCAGCTAAAACCCAAGAATTGCAGCAAACTTACTATACCAGGACATGCTGCTTCCCTTTGAGAAGTGTATGTTATCTCTACTTCATAGAGCTTGATCTGCTGATGGAGCATTTTAGTCCCCACATTCAATAAGCAGACAGTAACCTTTCCCTGTTAAGAGCTGAGAGTGCAGCACAGAGAAGAAAAAATGGGAGCCCACATCACTTGAAAATCAGAACAAATTCAATTACCATCAAGCACAGTTTAAGGCTCATCATTTATAAATCAAACACATTAAATAAATGCATCAGCCAACACTGTCTGTAGATGCTGTGGTCTGTTCTGGAGCCAATTTACATTAATTATACTGGGCTATACTTGCTTCCCTCAACTGCTAGGCAGGAACTCATCTACCTTTGGAGACATCAGAAGGAACTACAGAAATAGTAACACCTGTAATTCAGAACTGGGGAAAAGTTACACTGTGGTGGAACAGGTGGAACCTACATTTAAGGACACAGGACTTTGAGGAGCCAGTATATAGTACTACTGCCCTTTTCTGAGTTGACTTTTTTTGAAGATACCAACATCTGAGCAGGCAGCCTTACCATCTCAACTGCTGTTAATCTTTTTAATGGCAGGAACAAGCTGTAAATCACCTCTCGGGACCTCTTCCTTTTAAACCAGTTCTCTACATGCTTCACAGGAAACAGTGATGAGAGTAACACGTACTTGTGTAATGAGACCTCTGAACAGACCACTGTGTGGTACCACCTGCTGGGGTTAGGCTTTGCTAGACCAGGTACTTTTTACTGTCATCACTACTTTTTTTACTGATTCTTTTTCGCATTTCTATCAGAGAATCTCAATAATTTGCTCAGTTTGGTTTTCTTCACAACCTTCTGAGCTGCTTCTCATATTTGAGGTGAGTTGACTGTGGTGGGTCAGACATAGAAGAAAACCTGTAATTTGCTGTTCTGGGTTTCTCCTTCAGGCATAAAACCCCCATTCAGACTCTGGATGTTTTGGCCCATTCTCAATACAAAATAAAATAATATCTTTAGGATTAGCTCTCCTTTCTATAGTATCAGACTGCAGGAAGGATAAAAAATATGGATTGGCTAAAGAACACCCAGGTAACACCCCAAAATTATCCACTTACATTACAGCTTCCTTCTTCACAACTTTCTACCTGAAGGAGTATTAGCTAAGCGTGGTGTGTGCAACACAAGATGTGAGTGGGTGTGAGGAATGTGTCATGGGAGAGGTGCACCTACTGTGGAGGGCTGGGCAAGGCCAGCCAAGCCCTGGTGCAGTGGCATAACAAATCAAACAAAATTACAGTGATACAAAAAGCCAGGTCATTTGGTGACATTCATGCCACATCATTCCCATATTCATGTGCTCATGCTCTGCTTCTGGGATTTGCTGTCTGGAACCTCCCTTCCCTCTGTCTCACTCCCTCACACATTCCCTCCTGCCTGGATCTCTCTGCCGAAATAAAGTGATTGCTTTGTTCCAGTTTGTCTGAATGGCTTTACTCCTTACCCAAGCCTGTCTCAGGCACCTCTTTCTTTCTGCCCCTCTACTTCTCTTCTAACTAATCTGCAATAATATGCCTGTCAGAACTGGTTTTCTGCCCTCATCTTTGCAGCTCTGTCTGCAGACAGCCCTACTAGCCTTAATGTGATGCAGCTGTTCACTCTCTCATCCTTTCCAAAAAGAGCCTAGAAATCTCCTACAGGAAGGATGCTACCATAAATCTGTATATACCATTTCTCTTATAAATGGAAAGAGTAATAAGAGATGAAAAAATGTTTAAATAAATTCCTCCCAAGCTCCATGAGACTTCCGAGTGGTGGGCTGCACTTCTGTCTTCATGAAGAAAATCAATAGCAGTGCTGTATTGCTCCTGCTCTCTGGCTTTCACCCCACCCCTCCCCCTTGCACGGTGCACAGGCTGTGTTCAAGGAAATGGGTGCTCCCAGGGGAGCAAAATGGCTTTTTGCACTTAAGGTAATGATGTCACTTGAGGTCGCCATGCAAACAGTTATGGATATGAAAATCTGCAGTTCTGTCAACAGAGCTGGAACCTGGGGACCTTGCTTAAGAGTTAGAGCCTTTTTATAAAATGTTTCCCTAATTTACCTACAGAGCATCTTCCCAGAAACAACAGCTGCTCTACCTAATTAGCATTAATCACCTTGTTACAGAAGAGCAACTGGGAATAGTACAGTACTTGAAATACTGACAAAATGATACACTAATGGCATTGATCTGTCCAGTCTACTTCAACTTCCCCTTTATTATTCTGTTTCTATGAAAAGCTTCAGAAGTCAAAAGTTTTGGAGCAGACTGGGAAGTGATGATGCAGAAAAGGAGCCACAGATGGAGGTAGATAGAGAGCCTTTTAGCCTACACAAGATGCTTTCTGCTGGCTCTGTTTGGGACTGCACTTCCCAGTTCTGCACCCTGACCTGAGGCAAGAGTAGTCCTGGAAGGGGATCTCCTTTTGGGCAGCACTAGGAGAGGTTGCTCTGTTGTGCGCTTTGTGGCTCTTTGATGGAGAGCTTTAAGACAAGCTCTGAACACACACCCCACTCTGGGGGAAGGGGTAAAACACCTACACCAATTGAAAGATCAATCTCAGAAGCCACTTGGGGCAGTTTGTTGTTTACTGGGATCAGAGACCTTCTGTAAAGTTTCAGCCAGAAATGCACCAATTTTGTTCTGTTTTACCCTGAGGGCTTTGTAGTTCTGACTGATATTCCTGGTACTATTCCTCTCTGACCACAGAGCAATTCAATATCTGTCATGAACACACTGCAGCAGGTTGGAAGGCAGGAGCTAACAATACAGACATGTCATCAGCCTGTGTCCCCTGATGGATTATATTCTCTATTCACTTCAGTCTCCACCAAGATGGGGCTCAGTCACAAATTAGTTTTGTCCAAGTCAGACACACCAGGGAACACCATTCTCTATATCCTTGTGACAGTGTTTTTGCTGCTTTTAAATCCTACCAGTTCTGCTTGCTCTAAGTGAATAGCATCCAGCAACATCCTTGAGGTGTGACTCAGTTTCTTTAGCTTAGACATTCAGTTTTCACATTTTATGGCCCCTCTGAGGAACCTTCTGAAAACAGTGCCTTATTCCCTATCTAATCTGAGGAGAGGAGGTGCTTACATCTAAGGCCACAGGCACCTTGGTGGGCTAAAGGCAGCTGTGAGTGACTCTGCTTCTCTCCCACATGTTCACCTGCAGACAGGCATGCAGGACATGTACTGCCAGAGTCTCAGTGTGGTGGATGTGCTGATGAAGATGCCTCTGCCACACAACCCCTCATCCCACCTGTTGCCTTTTTTACAGGACTACAACCAATTTCCACATTGCCCATTTTGTTTTAACACAAACTAATGTCATGACTGCTAGGAAAGACAGACACAGACTGTCCGGGTAGGGATTTCAGACCAGAGAAGGGAAATTAAAAATGCAAAATAGAAAAGCAGATGGCACAAGCTTCATTAAAATAATATCTCATCTCCTGGGAATGCTAGGAGGATCTGTTGCCTTCCAGTGGATGCGGTGCCCTGAGATTTACACTTGGGGATTATTTTGTTCCTCTCTCTCTCTCCTTATCATAACTCTCCTCTGTTTTCAAAAGGCTTGTGGTATGTGCTCCATCTGGATATGGTTCCTAATAAGGATGTGCTGGAGACATCTCCTAAGCACTAATGTACACCCAGCCCCCAACCCTTGCTGTCAGGAGTCTCCTTATCAATGATCTGAAAGACAGAAGCAAGGCTGAGCATTGCAGCTCCGGATAGAAAGACAAAGTGGGAGTGCTAGAAAAGTGACAAATACATAATTAATGTGGATACAGTATCAATAAAGGTTGAAAATTATGACCTGTGTGAACTCAGAGATCTTATTTCCCCTGGCTGCGAGGTTCTTTTCTTGACGTGGCGCTAGCACCAAGCACTGTTCCATTTATGAGCCAGGTGCAACCTTTAAAAAGTCACTAGAAATACAAGACACCTGTGAAGTTTTTCCTGTATCTAACTGACCCCCCTCAAGCAAACATGTAGCCAAATGTATTTATTTAGAGGGGAAGAAACCACCAAGAAAAAGACCACTCAAGCAGCAGGATAAATCTGTGTGCAGTATGAGCAGTTTTCACACTCTTTCTGTCACACTTCAATCACTGCAGCATCTGGAAAGAAAAGTTGTATTCATGCTGGGTTGGTATTTAATTGAGCTCACTTGAACCAAGCTTCCAGCAAGCACATACGACAGATTTACACATGAATCTCTGCAAACTGAAAAATGACATTTATCAACCTTCCATCAGAACATTTGACATTTGAACAATTGATTCTGATTTAACAGTGAAAAATGCCACCATCCATATGGAAAACCTGCAATAGGATTAAGCCCCTAGTTGCTACCATCCCCAACAATGGCTTTGCCAGATAAGCTATTAAAAATTTATGTACCACCTTAACTTTTCCTAGCCTTAAAGAGATTAAAAACAACCCTGACAAGTTCAATGCAGACGGGACAAAAAAATCTAGTCAGAGGAATGGGGGCCAGAGCTGGGAGATGCAGTGATTAAGCTTCTAGAAAATCAAAGAGACTGGGCAGATTTTCAGAATAAGAGCAGCAGGAGCTGTTGTGGATTAAAGGCATGTTACACTGGCCACAGACAACACTGTTAGTCTCATTTTGCCTCAGATAACCTAGAGCTCATCTGAGTATAGCTAAGAGTAGAAAGCTGGTCCGAGTGCCACTAGGTATGTGTTCACTTCATTAAAGAGGGACACTATTTTCACAGAGATGGGCTGGAGCAGACTTCTCTCTGGAGACAAGGCAGGAAGATGCTTGTCAGCCTTCAGGGCAATTCCTCTTCAGGAGGTAGGTTTCACCTCCTATTATCTTCATAAGCATACTGTGGTCAGCACTGAGTTCACTTGGCAGAAGGACCAGAGGGAAAGGAGGTCCTGGCAACAGTGTGCCTCTACTACAAAAACTGTTCAAACACTTCCAGTACCTCCCTTTGACTCTTTATGCTACTCAGTACTGGCTAAATGAAAGAGAATGTTTCCAGTGTGGAAAAGCAGACGTTCTGGCAGAAAGAGCTAATCATTCTCCTCTATCTGATTCCTGGAAAAAAGCTGGTAAGTTCTGCAGAAGTGCAACTGTGGCCTGTTTTCATGTATTAGTCCAATTCAATAACAGTAACCTTACAATCAACTGATATAGTCATTCCCAGCTGATAAATTTCAGCTTACAGAATAGTGAGTTTCTCCTGTCTTATTTTTCTCATTTCTATTATTCCAGTTTTCATGTTTTTTTCCTGTATGACATTTCTGAGTTTTTTTTTGTATTTATTCCTCCCAAATACACTCCAGTAAATTTTCTTTGCTGACTCCTACTTTTTATGTAAAAGTCATTTATGAACATGTACACAAAATGACTGTTGGAGAACTTAATTAGTAATGTCCTTTCTTCTGATACTTTCTCCTTGAACACTATCTGATGTGTATTGACTTCCCAAGTTTCTCATTCTGCCAGCTTTATTCATAATACTGAGATTGGTTAAGGATCTACCTCAAATTACTCTTCCATTGAATTTGTATGAATTGAACTTCTTTACCCCGAATTCAAACCTGTTTTCAATGATCTGATCTCCTAGAATGGTGTCATGACTTACCAAGGCCAAGTCTAAAAAAGTACAATTTCCTGTCAGGTTAGTGAATCTCAGGAGGATATTTTTATTGCCTAGAAAGTCAAGAATATTGCAGACTTACCAATAATAGCATCAATTGCTCTCTAACCTGTTTCCTGGTGTTAAATTATCCAAAACAACTACTGCAGTAGTAATTATCTGTCTAGTAACATTAAAGAACTCTCTTGGCAGCGAAAAAGGATCCTGGTGGCATATGGCATACTGGCAGCAATAATCTTTCACCAAACTATGAATTGTGCTGTCATTAACACACACTGCTTCTCCCTGCCTTTTCCTGAAAAGCAGTCACTGTTTCAGAGTATTCATGGCTTGCATAACCACCCTCAATCAGCAGCATCCTCTCAACATCACTTGTTTTGATGTGAAGGACAGCCAGGGGACTCCTTCCTGCTCCTACTGGGAAATTTTCCACATTTAGATTTCCATATTTTTAGCAAAAAGCACACTGTTCCTTCGGCTTTTCTGTCATCAGGTTCTTGAAGCTGTGTGGCTAAATAGCTGCTCAGGTTTTGGAGGCAGGACAGGCATGTGTGGATTGCTCTTGCAACCATTAGCTTTGAAAGGAAGCAGTGTCTTGTAGTAACAGGACGATTCTGCTTCCAGAATTAAAAAATATTGCTCAGATATGGATGAGTATTTGTGTGGGAACCTCTACGGACTGAAAAGTTCTTCATCTCACAGTAATGCAACTCTTTTTATGGTAGTGTCTCAACTTCCTGATCCTTTCCCTTTTGTTGCAACTATTCTGTCTTCTTTTTACAGTCCCTCCATATTATCTTCATTCTTTATTTGGCCAACCCTTGATCTCAGCTTATAAAAAGTCTGTACGTTTAAAAGAACTATGCCATGCTTTTAAGGCATTGCTTCCTTTCTTTGCCACATCCATGGATACAGAGGCTTTACATGTTTATAGGTCAGTTCCCTGAATCACAGCAGCAGAATCACAGTGATAAAACTGCTCTGTGAGCTGCTTGAGCCTTGATGGCATGCTCAGCCTTCAAGGAGATCTGCATATGATCCTGTCTTTCAGGCCTTGGATTCAGCCTTTTCACCCTTCATCAGCACAGACTCACCTAATTTCACTTGAAGTGGAGATGGCTTATAGTTCATGGCTACAGTCTCTCCCTCTCTCGTATCACAATCTCTGTCCGAAATAGCTGCAGCTGTTGGATCCTGTTAAGAAAGAGCAGAAACAAAACAGAAAGGTTTAGCTGATAGTTCTGCAGCTTCTTCTCTGAGTGGCTATTAAGCGACTTGACTCCCTTCACATTCTGAGAAAGCAAAGAACATGCCAGTGTTTTGAACACTGGTACCCAGGGGCAAAACACAGAACTTTGGAAGCACATTTATTATGTTAAAAGTACCTCTGGAAATGCCAAATTTCAACATCAGGCTTATATGATGGATGATACTGGGAGTATAATGTGGATGGCGGGTCACTAGTTCAAATTCAGCCTGAGCTGGCAGTAGTCCCAAATAATTTTCACATGATGACTCCTTGGGGTGTGGTATGAAACATATTTACAGTTTCAGATGAATTCCAAGTAGACCACTCAACTTCAAACTTAAAACTAAAAAGTTTTAGACCAGGTCTGTGTGGAAGTCCAGCTTGGAAGGACTGAGGACTACATGGGTAGGGGAATTCAATTTCAGCTCCCTCTTGGGAGGCTATTTCATCGCAGACAGGAAAGATCTGTCAGAACAGTACCTTTCATTGTCACTAAAACTTCCCCCCTGGAAAACCAATCTCCCCAAACACTTTCTGCTCCTGCCTACTGGCAGACAACATGTATTGAACTCTGTGGTACAGCACATCAAAGAACTTGAGAGAGAAACAAACTACCAACTCAGACAGTTCTACTACTGATAAAAATAACTGAAGTCCTTTCACACCAAACTGCAAACCTGTTTGAACACTCTCCACTTAGCACCATAGTGAAAATTAAAACTAGTTTTCAAACATGTTCTTACTCCCATCTAGAAGACAGAAATTAAATTGAACATGCACATAGATATATGTGTATGTAAATTGGGGTATGTAACAACTAAAGATGTACAGGCAAAGCAAAAATTCAGCATTAGGTCCAATACATGAACAAACCATTACTTCTGAAAAATCATACAAGGCATCATAAATTAAATACTAGAATACTATTACAAACTATTGAATTGATATTGTCTCTCTCTCAGTTTCTGGATTTTTTATTTTGTACACAATTGCATGTAAAGTGCAACTCATCATTTGGCACTGACACCTGTATGCAAAGCAGAGTCACTGAGTTTCAAAGTAAGGTTACACTACTCTTCACTCTCAGTAAAAAAAAAAAAAACTATCACTTGTTCAGCCACTCAGTGCACATTAGCCCTTTTAATACACTGTGCTTAAGAGATAAAATATATTTTTGAATTAGGCTCTAGCTTGCTGGAAACTGGTTAAATAACATATGTAGGGTTATAACATTTTAAGAAAATCCTGTTCCTTTGCACTACCCAGTAGACCTTGACAGTACTTAAAACAGATGGTGTGTACAAGACCTCACATTCAAGGACAATGCTGAACAAAAGACAATTTCTTCTGCTTTCCTCTAATGCAGCCACTGCTGCAGTTTTCCTCTAATGTAGCAGTTTAGTGACTAGGTAAAAAGGTAAGAGAAGGTTGCAAACCAAAAAACCAGCCTCCAGGAGAACATTTAGGCATAAATCATAGATAAGTTCATATGGTATCATTGGAACATGAATCTGGTCTCAAACATGCCCAGATGAAGGGAATAGATCAGAACCCAAGCTGCAGGAAAGAATCATCAGGGTGTGGCCTCGCGCCCTTCAGGGGAGGAAGCACCAAGATTTGTAGATGCTTGTGGACAAAAGGAAAGTTAGAGGGTTCACAAAATCTTACAAAGTAAATTACACACTTGTCATGGAAATTGGTACATTTGTTCTTAGCCTCCTATTAAGCATCCAGCAGAGGGTTTAGGATAAAGGAGGCAGGTGAAAGGTGAAAGGAAAGGGAGAAAGAGGTGAATTTAAGAGGGAGAGAAAGAAAGAAAGAAAGAAAGAAAGAAAGAAAGAAAGAAAGAAAGAAAGAAAGAAAGAAAGAAAGAAAGAAAGAAAGAAAGAAAGAAAGAAAGAAAGAAAGAAAGAAAGAAAGAAAGAAAGAGAAAGAGAGGGGGAGAGAGAGAGAGAGAGAGAGAGAGAGAGAGTGAGAGAGAGAGAGATCAGCAGTCCTGGCTCCATTGCTAATGTTGCTGATGGGGTGTACAGGGTTCTGGGGTACACACATATCTGGGCTTTGTGGGGGTACCTTTTTCTAGATAAGTTTCCCTGCACTGGAGGTAAGCTTCTCCCTTTCTGTGTAATTTAGTTGCTGTGGAAATGGGTTGGAGGCTTCAGGGTATTTGGTGGTATCCTCCTACATGCCTGCTTCTTGACCTCATTCCTACACTTGTGCTATGTTGTGTTGTGCTAATCTCCAGGAGCCAGGATAAGGATGTTTGTCCCAGAAAAGTGCTGCTCTACCTCCATGTGGCCTCTTCTCCAGCCCTATTCTATTCAGTGTTCTATTGCTAACAATCCTTGGCTGTTACTACCAACAATCCTTGGATGGCTCCAAAGCCATCCAGCTATCAGTGTTTGAGATATTCACATGAGCACCCTTATCTTTGGACTTCTAATCATGCGAACACCTAGGTAACACAAAGGACATGTCTGTCAGACATGCCAGAATGCTCTCCAAGAAGGATGTCCAAATGGTGCTAAGTGGCACCATTTGTGTCCAGGTTTCCTGGATGAATACCTTTTCTCTGCCAGTCTGGGAAAAGGCAAGACACAGCCACTTCTAAGGAACATGACTCCAAGACCTGCATGCTTCCTAGTTCCTACTGAACACAACAAGGAAGTCCTGTGAGCCCCAATCTGCTGGCTTCAGGAAGGCATGGCAGTAGACATATTATGGGAACTGACATAGTGTGATGACACTGTCTCCTGTGCTGGTGCAGTCCAGCAGAGAGTACACTGAGTTCAAAGCCAGAAGTCCACATGGCAGAGAAGGGGTCTGGCCATTCCTAGACTAGCCCAGGTTCACATTGTTAACATCATGCTAAAACTCTAAATCCAAACCAGCCCTTCCCTTTTGTGGCAAACTGATGTGCTCACAGTAGCTTTACCTTTGTAGGCAACCTGACCATGACAGGAGACATCCATTTGCATCAACAGAGGGAGGGAGGAATGTTCTGAGGTGCCTTTGAAGATTTGAACTCTGAGCCTGGACCAGTGAACTCAGCTGGAGAAATCTCAAAAATGGGCTTTAGATCAAACACACAGAAAAGGATTCCTAGGCCTCCAGAGAAAACCAAGATGATTTTCAAAAAGTGATTATTCTCATTCTGTCTAAGACACTCATTCTTAAAAGGACATGAATCTGTCCTTGGAGAAGTTTTTCCCTCTCCCCACAGTCTAGAGAGAAGGCTTGGCAGCTGGTAGGGCTTCTGACACTGGAGATGGAAATGATGCAGAACATGGTAGCAGAGTCAGCCCTAGGAATTCTTCCCAAAGGTTTGGCATGACACTTTTCAGCACCAGCAGCACATTACAGCTGCACAAGAGATCCACAGCTTGAACAGAGGGATCACAGAGGGATCACAAACACCATCACTGCGGCTGACCACCACTGCATGCATAGGCCAGGCCCACTCCCCCCAGAGAGTAAAATGGATTTGAGAAGAAACCCAGCTGGGCCAGGGACAGCGTTCCCAGTTCCAGCAGCTATCTATCCCTGGCCCAGGAGTGGCAAGACACTATCATATTTCCCATCCATCACTTCACAGACATTCTGCAGCAACTCACAACACTCCATAGTAACAATGCCCACTGTGAAAACAGCAGCATTCCCACGCCAGCTCGGCTGGAGCTGTCTCTGCACAAACACACTCTGCTTCTGTGCATACTGAATGGATGCAGTTCTCTTGCTACAGCTCAACTGTCCAGAGAAACGTTCACTTGACTGATTAGCCTTTTGCTAGTGAATGCCTAAGAGCACACTGAGATTCAACACAGGCTTTTGCTATTGGAATTCACTTGGCAATTTTTTTCTTTTTCACAAGCCTCCCTACAGCAATACACACAGCTCCGCCCCCAACATCAAAATCTCAGTTACATGGTGTGACTGGTCCCAGGACAGACGATGCTCACTCTTTTTGCTCACTGAGGACAACGCAACGCTCCCAAACAAAAGGCAAGTGCTGAGAAGTCCCTGCAGGGACTGTAGATGGCTAAAGATATTTAATATATTTAAGGGATTTTTTTTTGTTCCTGAGGCTTCTGTTATGTCTTCATTCCTAAGGAAAATATATATTCAATCAGGGCACTGCATGAACATTTGGTTGGGGCCAGAGTTTAATCAAAGTTTTCTCCCCACATGCTCGCAGCTTAATTGGGCATGCACAATCACAGCATTTGAACGGCGGGGAGTTTTCTTACTAGATTGCTTGTTTCTATAGGCTCGACACAAAGGATGTTGAAAACTGCCCTCCTGCTAGGAGCAGCCATGTCCCACAGTGTGTGTACCATGTGCCATTTCTGAGCATCAGAAATCAGTTCCAGTGAACCTTTGTGGAGCAGGAGTGCTGTGAATCATCAGTATGCAGGAGCACAGACAGAAGGTGAAAACACTTTAAAATGGAATCTGGGGATTAAGGAAGATGGCATGCTTAGCAAGTTTTTTTATTTTTTCTCTTTTAAATCACTTTCCATTTTGCAGTACTTAAGAAAGCATCAGCTCAATAGCCTCTTGCTCTTATTATCTACCCCTCCCAATAACCCACACTGACTGTGGGGTAGGGAATAGCCCCAAATGACGGAGCTGGGTGCTTGGTACAAACTGACCCTGGTAGCACCTGGAGCACCTGGAAAAACAGAGCTTTCCATGCCTTCCTTCACAATCAACACTTCTGACCCCTCGCAAGCTTAACAAGGCCTCACTTTCCACTCTGCAAATCCTCAGGGACCCCAGTGGATGTGGAAGGGAATGGACACACACAATTTCTTTGGTCTTCAGGTGCACTGCGAAAACATATGTGTGACTTGAGAAATCTTTATTTGCCCCTCCTTCTCAAAATCAGTCATATTTACACCTCTTATGAAAATGTTCTCCACTTTGCTGTCTGTGGGAAATCAATCACCAATGCAGCTCTGCTGCTTTTTCTGGATAAAAGCAGAGGGGCAAAATTGCCCTCATCCTCTAATCTCAAGGAAAGATCCAGTATACAGGGCTTGACCATCACTTCTCTCCATAATACACAGGCTTCTATCTGACCACCATCAGTCGTATCAGTATGAGCCAAGTGATCAAGAATATCATCCAGCTAACTTGTCTCTCTGCCGTACCCACCAATGATGTACTTGTGTCTTCTGTCCTACTTAAAAGATGCTGGAAGTCTCAGTACCAACACATGAGTGACTGCTGACAGCGAGTGCTTGCAGCTCAGCAGACATCTGCTTTCTGGAGCTGCCCATGTGGATTGCATACTGCACACAAATGCTAACAGAAAAGGACAAGTCCAAATGTTTTGTTTCTTTCCTACATCAAACATTGAGTCTGAAAAATGGATAGGTGTTCTGTGCATGGGGGACTGACTTAGTGAGCAGAAAAACAAGAGAGAAACCACACACCCTGAACACAGGGGTTACATTTAGGTCAACAAGAAGTTTCTGTAATTCCAGTGTTGTCATTCAGACTCTTGGGCTAGAACATTGTGCTGCTAATAAATATTTATACCTTCAGTTTGTGCCCTGGGGAACAGAGAGTGCTGTGTTGTTGGCAGATTCCCTCTGCCTCAGGCTCTGCCATGCCAGGTATTCCTGAGAAACCTGGCTATAGAAAGCTTCTGGAAAGGGGACTCTGATGTGTACAGGTAGGTATGTAAAATCTCACACTGTGTTGGACAGCAGACCTCTGTAGCCCCTACATATCCCTACAATATAGACATAAAGTATCTATGAACACAAAGTGCCAAAAAACCCCACAAGGAACAAAAAGATTGAAAACCAAGAAGTGCACAGTTTGATGTCTATGCAAGAAACAGTATAAAGGAAAGGCTCAAATTTACAGGGGATCAGATTTATATAGAGGATGAATCAAACCAAATGTATGGATGAATCAAACCAAATGTATAGACAAACAATGGTCAGTAATAATAGCATGTTTGGCAAGAGAAAGGAAAGAGTCACAGGGTGATATGCAGCAGGAATGGAACCAGAAAGCCTCACAAAAGACTCTCATGATTTCTTTCTCAGGCCTCAGCTTAACTAATTTCTTCAGTGGGCTTCAGCTCACTAAATGGGCTTCAGTTTTGGAGCCCATTTTTTCAAGGGAGATGTAATCCTCTTATCATTCCTATGGATAAAAGCTAGAAGCTACAACCATCCCAGAACAGTAGAAGAATGGGATTGCTCAGAGAAGAAAGGGGAAGATTAAGGAAGAATATTATAGCTGTCTTCAGTTACAGAAAGGGCCACCAGGGAGAAAAAGAGGAGTATTTTTTTTCATTTTTCTCATAATGAGAATAAGAAATTATTATCTTAAATTGCAGTAGGATTACAAGGAAGTATCATAAAAAACTGCAGAGGTAAGGCTAAGGAGATGTACATTTGCCTGACGAAGTTGTGCAAACCCAGGTTACAAAATGATGTCACACTGAAAGTCAACAGAGCTGATCTGGTTTTCAGGCTGACTGATCCTGATTTGGTGCAAAATGTGAAGATCCCTGGTCTTTTTAGGTCCCTCTCTCCAACTGTCTTAACAGAAGAACTTCCTTCTGTGCCAGACTTATTTAGTCAGAACACCAGTCAACCCTGGAAGAGACGTTCTCCAAGTTCCCCTACCCACTGCCAAGGACCATGGCTGATCTCCACCTTCTCTCTGGGAGAGCTGAAGAAAACAATCTTTTCCTAAGTCTCACATGTTGAAGGGACTCCAGAATCACAAGGGGTCCAGAGTAGAAGGCTCCTAGGAAGACATGTTTATCACTTTTCATCAACATGTGCACTCCTCCAGATCCAGAGCAGTAACTGTTCATCTCAGCATCCCCACGCTCCCTGTACCAAAGTCAAAATAAATGACATTTTGGCGACACAGCGACTGATGTACTGAAAAATATTCTGATAGCTACTGACTCCATTTCAACAAAGCAATAAACAACAACTGTTTATTGACTTTCTACTACCTCTGCCAATGCACCACTTACAACCTTGCTGTTTTTCTTTTCTGAGCAAATACTGAACCTATATTGTTTAACAAATTAGGCTTGCAATATCCACTACAAGATCCAGATTTTGAACCTGATTAGTTTATATTTGTAAGACAAATTGGTGTTTGAAACCATTTTATATCAGCAACTGAGAAGCCAGCAGCATTAATATTGCTGCAAGATTAAAACCTTTAGTCTTATTAATTAAACTGAACCAGCATGTCACTAAAATGACTTTTTGCTCCGTACACCTGCAGTTGGAGTAGCTCAGCTCACTGACAGGTAGCCAGGAGTTCAGACCATTGCTTTGCTTCAAATGGGGGCAGAAGAGAAGTGCCAGTCTCCCTGTGGGTGCTGCCGTGCTGGTGCTGAAACGCTCCCCTGGAACACTGGCCACAAAGGGTCTGCCTGACTGCCACATCCAGGCTGAACAAAATGCAGCAAATAGAAAGGCATAAGCTGTGGAAAGGGAAGAAGATGTTTCAGTGATCTGTTTTCCTAATCAAAAAATGACATTTGCAGCACTGGGAAGAAACTTTTTTTTTAGATTATGGTGTATGACTAATCCTGGGAGTCTACAGTAGCAGAGGAAGCACCAATGCAGTAACTAGACCAAATACTTTGGGAAAGCATTTGAGGGACAAACAAGAAAAACGGGAGTAATTACATGATTTCTGTTAGATTTCCCTCTGAGAAACCAGAAGCACAAGCAGCCCCCAGCCCTTTCCTTTCAATCATGATAGAGTATATTTAACACCGTATTTCCCTCCAGGCTCTTTCACACACATAAGCCATCTCTATTATCACATGCATTTATAAGTTTGGTATCTTGTGCTAGCTTTACATGACTTAAATTGGATCATTAACATTGCAAATTAGAGAAATGCCACACTGCACTCCACACTGCCTGCAGCACTTACCAAGTGGCATGCAATAGCTATTTAAAACCAGCTATTAACTGAGGTATATATTCAGGATGATTCAGTATCAAAATAATGCCTTCCTTGTAAAGGATATATACGTGAAGATATTACACCTTTCCTTTTGTGCCTCTGATTATACAGCCACAGCTCTGAGGTGCAACATGAGTATTCAAGGTGCAAAAGCATCACAGATTCCTTTGTAGCTATTGTAAGAGTCAGTTTAGAAACTGGCATTTGGCCAAACCAGGATAATAAAAAACCCTATACAACTTTACAACTGCTTTTTAAACATCAACTCTTGAGGGGAGATACCCTTAAAATGATTAAGAAATTGAGCAATGTGTCAGAGTCAAGGTCACAGTGTGTTTGGAGAACAGAGGCAGGAACAGGAGCCCAGGCCCTTGGCTGTATGTTGCAGTTGAATCCTATGGAAAACCGCACAGCCCCATGCAGTCTGCAAGGGAGCATGGCAGGTTATTTTGTGAGTGAATTTGTGCCCATCAGTTATTGTCGAGAGCTTATTTCAGGTCTGTGTCCCATCTTTACATTTTCAAGTCTTTAACAGAGCCTCACCAAGAGGAACAGCCTGTTTTCAAAAAGAGAGCTGTTTTCTACCACAAATGAAAAGTTTCAGAGACTCTCCTGCATAGTGAAGGGGAACTGTGCTTCCTTCCCAGGGACAACTCTAACAGCTAGAGAAAACGGCTGAGGAAGTGCAAGACAAGTGGAGCCTACTACTGAAATGCCATTATTGTCAGCATATACAGAATGGTTTATGGATTCCCTCCACACACAGCTAAGCTGCCCCAGTTGTACATGAAAGACAAAATCAAAGTTTGGCTGAATGAAACACTAGAAGTTTGGGTTCTGCAGAAGTGACATATTCTGACAAAAAAAGACCTAGGGCAATACAAATGACACCAGGAGAGCCCTGTTGCAGTGACGTTAGTTCCCACCAATGTCCTGGAGACCGGATAATTGCTGCCACAGGCCATTGATTGGATGAAGCATGGCAAACATGATGTTATTAAGCTTCTACAATCTCTGGCTGTAAGAACAATAGCCGGAAAAGCTGGGATGGCTCCACATCCACCCTTTTCAACGGACCAAAGGCTCTAATCAATGGTTCAATGTCACAGCTATTATAAGCATAAATTTGGGGTCACCTGTTTTTTTCCAGTTGGTTTGGGTTTTGTTTTTGTAAGGCAGCTGATTTTTACATGTTCAACTTCTACACAAGTATGATGAACGAGGTCTTGCTTTTCACTTCTGGAATACCCCTGGCACCTTTAATCTAACCCCTCAGATCCTTTTCTGAGTTGTTTGATTGCTTCTTCTGTTCACTCCTCTGAGAATAATTTTCATTCTGCCTGTCTCCTGCACCTAGTAAACCTCCCATCTTTCAGAGAGCAAGGGTGTCTGGCTCTGCAGGCTCTCTGACTGTCGTCTCAACCCAGGAAAGGAGACAGGTTGTAAGCAGGATACAAAAAAAACTCTGAAGAAGCACTGTGGAGTCCCACCACTCTGGAATGGAGGCTCTGTAGGGAAGCAGTTACAGCACCAAGCCTTTGAGAGCTCAAGAAGCCTGCGGACAATGCTCTCAGGCACGTGGTGTAACTTCTGGGGTTGTCTTGAGCAAATTCAGGAGCTGGACTCTATGGTCTCTGTGGGTCCCTACCAACTCAGATTGTTCTATGATTCTCAAGAGATTTATGAGGAACCGTAATGGATGCCCACTGGCATTTAAAGCTCCATAATAAATATAAAAATCACACACTCTTTCAACACAGCCCCGAAGATGCGCAGCTGCCCAGGGCTCCTGCACCAAGCACATCTGCCACACTGAAGACAGGAGGGCATCTCAGTGGTGGACACCAGCTTAGCCTGGACAGAGCAGAGACTCTGACACAGCCCATGCTCTTGCTGGGCTCAGAGCTTTCCCAGGATGAAGTCCTGAGAGTTCACTTGTCCATACTGCAAAGGTGGATCCCAACAATAAAAAATTGCCAGCTTCTCTGCACTAGTAGAGAAAACAAAGCCACCAAGCTCAGAGTTCAGCAGCCCTTTTCTCTTTAGCACCACACTTTCAACTTGTCCCGAGAGACAGAAAGATCAACCATGAGATTTCCATATTTATAAGGAGAGAGTTTCTGTTTAGCCAAGCTTGCGACAGAAATAATCCTGCAAACAGCAGCAGGAGCAGCAGCATGGCAAACATATCTGAGGGGCAGGGATGTGAAAGCCAGGGGAGATCTCATGGCGCTCCCTACCTTGGCATGGCTTTCCAGCCCTGCCTGAGAAATTCTGAGGGCACAAATCACTTTGGCTTCTAAAATAAGAGCTTGCCTCGCCCCCGCCCCACACTCCTGTATCTCCGTGACTAATTAGCATCCGGAGGGATACAGATTCTCTTCTGATAAAGCAATGTTTTCCTCCCTTCTCCCCTGACACATTTGTATTAGAAATATCCTCATTATGTGACTAATCAAGGAAGCTGAGACAAAGGGAGAGAGGCTGACTTAAAGGGAAATCACTGATTTTTATAAAAGTGGCTTATAAATTATTCTGTCTCCAACGGGCAGGGATATTTCCTCCCCTCCCAGTGCTGAAAAAAAAGCAAAATTGAGGTTTCTGAACAAAAAAAAGCCCATTTTTATTACCAGAAGTGGTGGCTTTTATCATTCCCACTATTTACTGAGCTTGCTCCCAATTCCCTTAGTTACAGCAGGGCTGCAGTCAGTGCACTGCAAAGGTCCTGGAGAGCCTACCAGCCCTGTGCTGCACACAGGGGCTGGGCTCAGCAAGGTGTCTGACAGCTGCAGCACTGCCTGACACTGTGGACAGCAAGTGACAAGGCTGGTTAGCAGTTTACCACACTGAGTTTAAAAGTCAGCAGCACATGAAAAGTCAGCCAGATCATCAGCCATCCCTTGAGATGGTCTGAGGATATTTTAGCTACATCTTTCATGTAGCACAGCGGGCTGAGTGAAAACCAGAGCGTATTGAGGTAATCTGCGCTTGGCAGAAGGTCTCTGAAATAAAGGCAAGCAGACACTATTTGGCAATAGTAGAAGACATTTTTAAAGGAATTTGTTTCCCTTCCGTGCTCCCTGGAATGGAGCTGGTGTCCATCCAGCTCCAGCTTGTCTCCTTCACCTCCCGTTGACAGCACCAGAAAGAGATACCACGCCAGACAGCTTCCGCCTCGCCTCTTTCAAGGCAGCCCCTTTATCAGCTGAAATCAAGCCATCTGTCCCCGGCACCCTTTGAGGAGCAGCAGCAGATTGTGGAGCATGGGAGGATGTACTGCATGATGTGGGAACAGGAGGTCGAGGGAGCTCATTGAATGCACAAAAATCCCAACCAGATCCCTGCTTGAGCTGGGAATGGAGATGAAAAGGTGAACACACCATCTATGCTCCCTGGGACAGTCTAAGGCACATGCACAGACTCCTGGTTTTTATTCAGGTCCCTCTGGGCTGCTGCTCCTTCTGCTGCTGACACATGGACCAGCCCCAAGGCCCTGTGCTGGTCCTCCCAAGGCTTTCCTGGAAGGCAGACTGCTGTGAACAGTGGCAGGGGTTTGCCTGCTTTGCTTTTTAAGTGTGACTGCCCAAATCTTTGGATTTTGAGAGGTTTTTTTCAGATGCCAAATGTCTACTCTTTGGGGTGAAATTTTGGACATTTCTCTTAGCCTAATTTGAATATGTTCCATATTTGTATATAATTCTAAAAAAATCCCAACTTTTTTTTTTCTTTTTTTTTCTTTTTTTTTCTTTTTTTTTCTTTTTGACACATTTGGTCACCTCAGCCCTCCCCTCCAAGTGATATCTGTCTCTGCAGGTACAGCCTGAGCTTGAGGCTGATGAGGGCAGGGGGACTGGCAGGAGGTGAGCAGGGAGGAAAAACAGGATCTGGCAGTAAGACTACAGCTGTCTGGAAAAGGTGATGGAAAAAAGAGACTGGATGGATAGCCAGATAGCCAGGAGGGGAAAGAAGAACAATTGAGTTATGTACCTAGAAGAACAGGTCCAAGAAGAGAAGGAAGAGACACAACAGGGACAGCAAAAGGCACCCATGGTTAAAAGCACTGGAGGACACAGCTGTCAGACATCAGTGATATGATGTACTCTCCCAGACAGTGCTCTGCCAAGGATCACAGGCCTGAAGCACAACATCTGACCATTGTTGTTACTTCTCTAGGTGATCCTAGGCTACCTTTGAGTGAAGCTCCAGAAGCCTTCTGGCAATGAACAGATTTAGGAGCCTGACTGTGACCTGAATACAGCAAAAGCTGGTGGCATGTAGCAATGTGTTCAGACAGAGCCCAGAGACATGCTGGTGATGCTGTGACAGGCCACGTTGGGGTTTTCTTATAGTACATATTTTTGTTCTAAAACTGCAGGGAACTGACATTTGAAGAAAACAGCAAGGATAGTTTTCCAAGCTCTCAAATACAGCTACTGCAGCCTAATTTGAGCCCCTGCAGCCTATGTGCTACAACACAGCCTGTAATGACATATCCATGTAAACCCTCTCCCTTGGTAGTGTAGCATGGACTGGAGATGAATCAGGGTTAGACAACGAAACAACAGAAGCCTAAGTCTGTGGTTTCTTGCAGAAGCTGCAGGTGATGTCAGGAAAAGGGAAAAGATGATTTTGTGATTATACATTGCGGAGCTGTCCAAGAGAATTGGGACTTGAATGCTCTTACAAGAAATGTGCCAAGTCTCTAAAACCAGATTTCCCACAAAGGGTCACTAATAAGGTCTCCCTGTGTTGCTGGAACACTGGATCACAGCCCTGCAGTGTGATATGATGGGTGCTTACAAATGCTACCAAAATTGAGTGGGAGTTGTCCTTGCTGCAGATGAAAATATGTGAATCAGAATTGGGGGAAAGGGGGCAGGTAATAAGCATCCTACACTGAAAACCCCAAATGAATTTCTGGCCTTAGTCTGTCTGTCTCAAGCCCTTACCTGTGCAGTCACAATATCATGAGACAGGGAAGGTATTTTGAAAAGACTAGGGGCATCTGGTAATTTCTGGTATTTTTAATACATCCCTTCAACTAGCAGCAGGGCTGCAGAGATGAACAAGGATCTGTGAAGTGCTCAGATGTCTTATGTCATGCTAAATGCCACAGAACAGTCGATAAAGTGTCTTTCTAGTCCATAAGGTGAGTTTTGTTCTTCTGCCTTTTTTTCACTTTGTGTGTGTATGTGGCTCTGACATGTCTTTCTGTACCTGAACTGTTTTTCCAGAATTAGCTTGTTAACATCTTCATGCTCTTTGCTCAGGTGATTTTCTCACGAACTTACTCTTTTCCTATTATCATTCAAACTACTGCAAGTCAGGGAGAAAGACAGTGTTTCAATTATGTCACACATCCCTCGTCACTGTAAAGAGTCATCTCCCTACCAGTCTGTCTTGAAAGCCTATTTGCAAGCTTCCCTGCTAGCATCACCCTGCTGCCTGTGCAGCCATCCTCCACCAAAAACTCAGAGAGTGGAAGACCTCAGTGAAGTAAGAGCTATTGAAGTAAGAAACTATTATAAGAAATGAGAGCAGCAGCCCCAACTGTTACCTTGGTCTTACCAAAGGCTTGCCCTCATCCCAAACAAGGCTGCATGCCCTGGGATGACCTGGTGCTTGGAGAAGTTCCCTTTCCAGACCTACTATTTAGACGCCTGCCAGAGATGATGAAAAAAGAATGCCCATTCCTTCTCAAACTGTTTATTTCTATTTCGTTAGAGATCCCTGCATCCAGTAATGTGAGTCCTGTACCAGGGGATCCAAAAGCTGTAGGGATGGATTTGCAACTCAGCCTCTTGCCCCTCACCCCACTGACTCAGTTTTTGGATCAATGTCATTCAGACTCACTAAGTCCTTAATACCTAGTGTTTTGAAGCAGGAGTTCAAGTATCTACTAACCCTTTACCTTTTTTTTCCCACCTCTTTGATTGCTCTCTTCCTCACTGCATGCCACCAGTGTGCTGCTTCAAGAAGAAACAGTCTCAGTATTTTCACCATTCCATTCTTTCTTGTTAGAGATACTCAAACTCTTCCTGATTCTAAAATACTGTTTTTAGGATGGCTGAGCAAAAACGCACACCATGTTCCAGGCAACGTACTACTGATTTAGGATGACTTCACAGTTTTTTGCCTGCATTTTAATTTCCCTGAACTTTTGTTTGCCTTTACGTTGCTATCACCACACTGCATAGCTGGCTTCATTCCTGTTCCCTGCAGTGATGCTAAGTTTTTTTTTCCCTGTGTCTCAGCTTTTCTACCTTCCTTTTAATCTTCCATAGTGTTTTTGCAGGAGAAGTCTGAATCATTTTTCCCTCTTTTGTATTTGGGAAAACTAAGATCCAGAGAAGTGAAGCTCCTAAACACAAGAGGAGGAGAATTGGGTCCTTCTCCAGGGTTCTGTCCCCTGCAACAAAAGCATCATCATATAGGCTGTTCTACTGAACACATTGGAGACCATGCACCAAAAAGAAGTGAGGACCAATATTACACCCCAAAATACACTGCAGGGGAAACAAAAGTGGTCGGGGTTCCAGTTCCAGCACTATACTATAGTCCTGAAATATGGTCCCTTCCTGCAAGCATTTTAAATGAAGAAGAAAGTTACATAAATCACCAGTCTCACATGCCAGACTGTTCACCAGAATTTTAAAATATTGGTGTCAGTATACAGGCTTGCATCTTAATCCCATTTCCAGCAAATTGTTTTTCCAGAATTAGACTGTGAATGTCTTCATGCTCTTTGCTCAGTAATTTTCTCAGGAACTTGCCCTCTCATATTATCATCCAAACCACCGTAACCCACAGAGAGAGCTGATGTTCCAATTATGTCACATGTCCCCGATCAATGTGAAGAGCCACCTTGCTACCAATTGTCACTTCTGACAATTTCTTCTCCTGATGAGTCTCACTCATATAAGGAGCTTGGAACTAAAAAGGGGAAGAGCAACAAGTGATCTTAAAAAGCAAATGAAAAATGTTCATCTTTTCTCTTAAGGTACCCTCTCAGTTTTAAGTTTTGAGCTGTGCACAGCATGTATAGTGTCCTCTATACACATTCCCCCAGGAGACACAGAAAAACAGAGACTAGAGAAAGAAAAAATGAAACCTAAGAATGGGAACTTCTGGGGCTTCAATTCAGTTTCTAAGCTGCCAATAAAATTAATACAAGTGAAAGCATTAGGAAGACCTTTCACTATTGCCGAAGCCTTTTAGCTTAATAAGGACAGCTTAGACAACACATTCAGATACAGAAGAGATGGTTCACATAAAATTTCTATAAGAAAGGTCCCTTGAGCCTGATTCTATCTGTGTGTCTTCACAGCTTTCAATTAACACTGCAGGTAGGCACAGAAACATTTCAGCTCATTATCCTCTTTTCAAATAGTGGTGGACATAAGATATTCAGCTGAAACAGCCCTTTGTTGATCTTTTAAATTCCATTATCATTAGGATGACAGGCATCCAAAAGAGATATTGTTTTCCTTACTAATAGTTTTATCTTCTACAGGGTAGAAGTAGCTTTGTGCATTAATTTAAGGTTTGCAATATTTGTGCTGCTGGAAAAATCTATCTGAAATGTAAATCTTCAGAGCAATGATGGATTGAAGCTGAACTCAGGCACTTGACTTATGGAGGCATAAACAGGAACATTACTGGATCAAATATTCATCAGCCTCCCAATGAAATAAAAAATGGTAAATAAATTGAAGTATCTCTGGGTGATCGTTCTCATTATCTGGCTATCCAACATAACCAGAGAATCACTAAAGAAAATTTGTCATTAGCTGTTAATTGAAGGCACTTTCAGAAAGTGCTGCTTAAGCCTTGAAAGATTGACTGTCTTTCCAACACTACCTAATGTGTATGTTAGAGCTGTATTATAAAGCAGTCTCATTAGGACCCTGCATCCAGCGCCACAGCTCAGAGAGAGCTTCTGATGCTTTAGATGAAATTCACATTTGAAATAGCTCATCTACATACAGCCTAACTCCTAGGCACATCTTCAGCATACTTAACTACACACAGATCTATCTAAGCTGATGCTCATGTTGTAGAAACACAACACACCTAACTGCACTGTAATGACACTCAAAAGAGGCAGCAGAGTCCTGGCCCATGGTGATGTACAATCACACGATGTGCCAACGACACGCATCATAATGATCAGCCTGTAAAAGCTGAGAGCAGCTACCTCAGGGCATGATTTTAGGTTTGCTTGCTCTTTACTGCTCTTCCACATACCTTCTTTTGCTCTTACCATCTTTCTCTCCTTATTTCCAGACCTTTTATTTTCACTCACTAATGGGAGCCTGTTAGTGTTGAAGAGGATCTCCTGTCGAGAAAATAATTCCTAGACGAGACACCCTACTTCCCATGAAGCAGCCAGCCTCTACCTGTAACATGCTCTAACTTGATAAAATGTGAAAGCTTTCAATTTCCTTTAAAGTGGATACACTTCCACTTAAACTTTTCTCTGCCTCTACAATTGTTGAAGTAAAAATCCATCTTGTATCTACTTTACCTCCAAAGCAATGTTTTCGATCTAAGTTATAGGGCCACCTATGGTAACTCAAAACTGGGCATCATCAAGAGCTGGTGCAAACTGCCTACAGAACCACTGCTTTTAATTGAGTGGTGTGATGTGGGGTAATCCTGAGCCAGAACACAGGGAGCCTGAGCCCAACAGAACAGGGTCACAGAAAATGAAACAGGGTCATGGCATGGCCACGAAACACCAAAAACAACTCAAGTGGCTCTCTGATACCAGAGAGATCAACAGTTTAATTGTAATCTATGTTCCATATAGAAAAAGCATTTAGCTATCAGAAAGCACCCAAAGGACGGCTATGAGGATGGTGAAAGTCTGGAGGGGAAAGCTTTATGAGGAGTGGCTGAGGTCACTTCATCTGTTCAGCCTGGAGGAGACTGAAGGGGAAGAGCTCATCGTAGTCTACAACTTCCTCATGAGGGGAAGCAGAGGGCAGATACTGGTGTCTTCTCTGTTGTGCTCAGGGACAAGACCTGAGCGAATGGCCTGAAGCTGTGTCATGGGAGGTTCAGGTGGGTTATCAGGAAAAAAATTCTCACCCAGAGGGTGGCTGAGCACTGGAAAAGGCTCCCCAGGGAAGTGGTCATGGCCCCAAGACTGAGTTCAAGAAGTGTTTGGACAGTGTTCTAAGGCACATGGTGCGATTTTTGGGATGTCCTGTGAATGGCAAGAGTTGGATTTGATGATGCCTCCGATTCTCTTCCAACTCAGCTTACTCTATGATTCAGTTTGTACAGCCACTAGAATAAATATCAGATAAGAAGAACGACACTGAGATTGTGTTATGTTTAATCACAGGATAGTGGTGCTCATCTACCCTGACTCTGTTTTTTATGCTTCCACTTCTGCAGTAGTTGCAAATATTTGAAGCAGAGCAATAGGCAGCACTGACCAGACACCTGTGCTTACACAGAGACATGTAATTCACTCAAATTTCCCACTTCCCTAATTTTAGAGTTGTACTACTCCTACAGTATGTAAAATCCCAGTAGAATTTATTTGATCAGAAATTAATATTAAATAGCACAAACAGTACAGTTTAGAGCCATTTGCCTCAACTCCTCCAAGGGCTTTTCAGACACTACTCCCCCAACATTATTTAACGGGACAGGGTTCAGGGAATTTGTGACTGACAGCTTTTAGAAGCTTTTGAAGCTTCTAAAACCACCTGTATGGCTGAACTCTAACTTTGAGCTGCTAGTTCTCAGGTCCAACTTTTACATAAGGCAAATTACAAAGGCAGCTGTGTCCTGCCATCATGCCTATAATAACCCTGAGCTGCTGACAGTGACACCTGCACAAAGAAACAATGTGTGGCATCTTAATACACATTAATTAATGCCAAACATCTTCATTTACAATCATGGCCGGCACCTTGTACCCCAACACTCACATAAACATTTTGGTTATCATTCTGTATTTCCGTCGCACAGGTATCCAGTTGCATTAGCACACCATTTTTTAACTCCAGACACAAAAAGTACACCAAGCAGAACAGGAGCAAGTATTGTGGTTTGTGCAGAGCCAAGACATATCTCACAAAAGTGTGGCTGTGTGGAGAGGACAGATGCTGAAGTTGCATCCTTCCTTCACTTCAGTTTAACTCCTCACTGTCTCTACTCCCTGATATAGCTTTTCCTGAGGCTGTACATTTCTTCTGAAATGAATATCATTTCCCAAAGGCTTTCAGAACTAGCTTAGGTCTTACACCAGCAATATAGTTTTCAGGAGGCAACTATCACAGTGAAGGTGTCTCAAGATAGAAGAATGCAGCCCACTAACAACCAGCAATCAGGGCTTCTTACTGAACCCCTGTCAGGAGGAACTCCTGCTCCTTCTGTCAGTGTGACCCCTTGAGACTCCAATCTGCAGATGAAGGACAAAAAGATGAGTTTGGAAAAGAATTTTTCAGTCATACCCCCACAGAAAGTATGAACTAATAGGGGCAGGTGAACATAGTCTACAACAGTGACTTGAGTCAGGACTTCAGCTATTCAGGCGAGACTACTGCTGCTAATACAAAGCATTCCTCCTTCCAGCATAACCAACTACCAGGCTGACAAGTCTGACATTCACCCACAAATTGTGACATTTGCTCACATAATGTTTTTGCATTTCCTCCATCAACAGCACAGTTCAGCTGGCATGCTGTTTTTTTCTTGAAATAGGAGGGATATGACTTTTCTGGAAGCATAGGCTGCTTTATCATCTCAAAGCTGTGGTGGTCACCTGCCCAGAGAGTCTGAACAGCAGCTGCACTCCCTGGAAGGAAAGAATAAAGTCGGGATCACACTAGTCTTTGCATACACAAGCATCTCAGTGCTGACTGCTGCGACCACAACTGGCCCTTAAATCCAGGACCCAGCTTTGTGAAGCCACTGCAGCTGGGCTGTGCTGATTCACAGATGCTGCTGGGCACAGCAAAGGGAGGGAGCTGGAGCATCTCATGTCATATTCAAGATGACTGTCACGAAAACACCACTGGTGAAAAAAATGGACATTGTAAGCATGAGACTCCTACATCTGTTTAAGTTTACGAGGTGAGTAAGAGGCTACATGGCTCTGCCATGTGCAGACTCATCCCTGCTTCAGAGGCAGGAGTTTCAATGTTATCTGAGCAAGCTTTGTATTTTATATGCAAACAATTACATGGTCCAAACATCTGCTCTTCTTTCTGATAAACCTTCCCCACTTGCGAAAATGGAGGGAAGAAAATTTCAAGGTCTAGACGAAGTGTCTTTCACACAAATGCACTCAGTAGGCTCCCTTGTACAATTGTTTCTAGCTGGAGGAACTTCCTATTTCCATTCAGATGTTTCTAGCTGAGAGTGTTGCACCAGCACTGAAAATTAAGAAATGCAAGTCATTACTACTGTTCTCCTTGTTTTCAGAAGAAAAAATTTAAAGGGGGGAGGGGCAATACTTCATTGCAGAACTACTGGAGTGACACTGTACTTACACTGCAATGAAAACAGCAGTCTTACTTAAACCTTCTCAAGATACCAGGATGTAAGAACAGCAAAAAAGCCCTGCCAGGATGGAGGAAGCTGCTTTCATCCCAGCTAGTGCGAGAACCATCTGTTAAGAAATTCACTTACGTTGTTGGAGTACAACAATGCCACAGCTGTACTCCATGAATTAAAAAGAAAGCCAAATCTAAAATAATTGTGTGTTTTAGAAGACAGTTAAAGAGACTCTCTTCCTTTTTATTGCACTTCAAAATGACACAAGGAGGGAGATGCCACTGGCAAACTCCTGCATTTTTTTTGGAGAAAAAAGGAAAGCACATCACGTTAACCCAAACCTCACCATTGGTCTTCTAAATTTCATAACCCAAGGAATTTCAGTTCATACACATTCTATCCAGTAACAGATAATTTGAGACCTGTATTAGGGTATTGGACCCTGTGTGTTAAGTATACCTCTCAAACAAACTACAAATCCATTTGGTACTGAGCACCCTGCCAACAGAGGTGGATGTAAGCAAAACAAAGCATAAGTTTGTTCAAGCTCCTCCATAAAAGAAGTACTGACCTAGATCTCTTCTTTTAGCCAAGTGAAAGTTCCTCTATTGTTTTTATTTTAATGACTAGGGCAATCCTCATGCAAACTCGCATCCATTTAAATCTTGTACAAGGACAAGATGTCAGTCTTAAAAATGTCCTGTGCCCTAGCCAACTAATGTAATGTCTGAAGACCCCACTCAAACCACCTCCATTGGCATCTGAAATGCCCCTGGCTCCCAGCGCAGTGAGCAGATGAAGAGTTTGTATTCAGACTGCTGGCGCCAGATGTCAACCTCAGCCAGTGTGATGACTTCTTTACAGCAGCCATGACATGACAAATTTAGACAGTGAGTCTAAAGAGACTTAAAAGAGACATTTTCTGCTCTCTTTGCCTGGATGAACTTGGTCCTGACTCCTACCTGCTTCTTCTCTCCTGTGTCAGCTGTGACTTTGCCACTCTTGCTTCTGCATGAACACTGTGATGAACCATTGATGGCTGAAGGTGTGCCCCACAATCTTTAACTAGTACAGTCAGCAAAGAATTTTCATAAAGCAGCAAACCTGGACCATAAGGATACTGCTCTGCATAAGGGCTTAAAACCCAAGCACAATTGTGGAACACTTGAATTCTAAATGATAATAACTATTTTTCTTTCCTATACTGAAATCTAATGCTTTTTTTCTTTTTTTTTTTTTTTTTTTTGCCTTGCAGATACCAAAAGCATGGCCAAGACTAATGAAATCCTTTCAGGAACACTGCCTAATAGATACTGGTAAAGCATAGATAAATTATTTTCCCTCTAAACCAGACTAATGTGGAAAAGTGAAAAGTCTGGAAATGTTAAAAAATAATAAACATGAAAGCATGTAATAATTACTTCAATTAAAAAAAACAACCCTGAACTGTTCTTTTAAGAAACTGTCCTCTCAACTTCATGGACTCACAGAAAGTTACTGGATGTACTGGCTGTGCAGCACCATAAACCGTAAAGATCAGGGCTACTGCTCCAGGCTAATGGTGTAATTTTCCACAGGGTGGTTTTCATTTACAATTCACTTATTGTATCTGGAAGTCTAATTGTAGCCAAGTACATTTTCGGGTTGTTCAAGGTATAATAAAGAACCAAATAGCTTAGAAAGGCAGCTTTAACTTTATAATTAGAAACATTTGCTATTTCAGGTGGCTTCTCCCTAGCATGTTTATAAGTTTCCCAATATACCTTTCAGCATGTTATAAAAATAAATTATGACAAGCACAGAGTGACTCACAGATACAATAAGAAAAAGGGGAGAGGATTCTGGATAAATCTGAGATGCAGAGCATCTGTATGTTCATTAGTAAGGTGTCTTCTAGTAGAAATAAAGATAGACAAGTAATACCTGCACTTGATTCCCAGAAGGCCCATTAAACACAAGGCAACAATGGCAATTGATCCCCATTTCCCCACACATGAGATAAGAATAGTTTATCTGTCCATGTCAGAAAAATGCTGTGCATTGGCAACCACCATCCCAGTGTAACCTGGTAGCTACTACCCACTGGAACAGATAGAGATGCTTCTCCAACCCCTCCATGACCCCAGTTAATACTGACACTCCAGACCCTCCAGTGCTGCTGCAGTGCTGCTTGTGACCTCCTTTGGAAGTCACTGGGAGCAGTCTGCAGTGATGGGGACAGGCAGGCCATCCTGCAGACCCTCCAAGTTACACCAGCAAATGAAACAAGAAGTTCACCATGATGGGGGACAGCCAACACTGTTCCTTTGCAGCTAGTTTGGTGAGATCAAGAGCAAAATTAGAAAAAGGCATGTTTCATAACCAATGTTTTTTATATGAGCTCTGGTATGGCAGGATTCAGTCTTTATGAGAATCGGTGGTTTTCTGTCCAAGGAGTATTCTGATGACTCTTGTTTATTATCTTTGCTGAACCAGAAATAAATGTTTTCTACCATCTCACAAGTTGTCCAACTTCCTAATTTGTCTCCGTGTAAGAGAAGTATGAAAATTATGTTAGACACAGAAAACAGCACCTTAAATTTAAAAGGCCCAGAGTCAGTTATTCCAAGGTTAGTAGAACGGTCGTAAATAAACAGTTGAATGAAAAGATGAATTTTCTTTTACTTTCAGGAATTTAAGAGTTAACCCTTTCCTACTGCTGTCCCTAAAATGGATATTAAGGAACAGTGCTGAGCAGCAGATATTTCTGATTGCTTAATTTTCTGCCCCGTATGATTGCAAGCTATTTTTTCTGTAAAACATACAAGGTTATAACTGCCATTGCAGAATATACAAGTAAACACCAAATATCAAATCTTCTAAAGACACTCCCTCCTTCCCTCTTTCTAGCATGTCTGGATATTGCTTCAATCATCCTAATGACATGGATGATACAGATAAACTCTCTTTAAGGACATTGGTCACAAATACCCTGTGAACAGTCAAAAAAAGGAGGTCAGAAGTCTACTTAAAAAAAGAAAGCAGAGCTGGACATTAGCACAGGACCAGACACCACCTCTTCCAAGTAGTTCTGTGGCTGCCGAATCCTCCTGCTGTGCTGCTGCAGACCCTGACCTCCTGTCCACCACAAATGCAGCTCTGCATGCCAGCACTGACTGCATGGAACATCCTGGTAATGCTGTATACAGGCTCAGTCAGCATGAGGACATGGCTTGGGGAAGCAGGGATGTGCCTTCCCTTTTCATGCTAGTTTTTGGCATGCTGTATAAGTAGATGCATTGCTGATGGCTGTTTTTTCTGTATTGTGACTTTATCAGTACAGAACTTCCACTCTTAAGACACAAGATTGAAGACCATTCTCTGCTTGCAGTGCACTGAAGAAACCTGAAGAAAAACCTTTTCTTTCAGAGGTATTGCTTGAACTTTACATTTAATGCACTTCTGCAGCCACATAGCCTTGTTGAGGGCTCTCACCCCTGCCAAATCAAAGAGTAATAAGAGAATGTAATACCTAAGTTTAAGCTCTTCTCTCTCCATAAATAATATGAACAACTCTATACAATCAACATTTAAAAGATATGTTTGCATTTAACATCTTTTGTATTATTCCCATTAGGTTACCTGTTTAAACCAACAGAATATTGCAGAGATCACGGAAACCAGCTATCTTGACTCTTACACTAAAAAAAGTGAGAAATTCTGAATCCTAAACCTGTACTAAAGACATTTACTAAAAAGAGGAAAGAAAAATTCTAACTTTGCAACCTGATAAAATATTGCTTATAGCCTAATAAAGCAAGCTAGGAGTTGAACAATTTCATAAATTCTGTCACTGTTGATGAGGAACTTTTAACAAGAGATTAAATTCTTACAAGTTTCATCATAAGCAAGAGAATTAAGAGAAGCTATCAAACATATTAGTGCCTGCCCCACTAAAAGGGCCACAGCAGATGGAGAGGCTGGAGAAAAAGCAAAGATGGCCAGATATTCTGCATGGAGCAGTGCTGTCAGCTCTCCCTCCTATGGTGTCCATGTCCGCAGCGCTCCCTGGATACAGGGCACTCAAGAACACACTCACCAGGGCTTTTAGAAATTAGTCTTTTGTCTGTGATAAAATATTCACTTGTAACATGAACTAGCTGTGTGATGAAATGATGCCTTGCTGTTGTCATACCTGCTCCAGCTCAGCTTTACTCTGCTCGCTACTCAGCAGAGCACTGAGATCCACCTGCAGAACAGAGCAGCCTAGAGCTCACCTTAGGCTATCTCTACACGACAGTCATACACAGAACAGCAACTGAGTGACTATTCATCCATCATCTGTGGCATGTAAATGACTAATTAGCATCTCCCCAGTAATATTTTGCAGAGAAGACTTGGTTTATTACAACCAGACAGCACAATGCTGACTCTTAGTGCTTAAATTCAATTGAACCTAGCAAGTTTCTTCTGTGTAATTTGCTAGCTATGACATTTCTAAAGATCACCATCTCTGCCACACAAATCACCTCTGCAGGCAAAGAATGAGCCACATGTCCTAGGATAGGTACTTCTGCTCTGAAGTTGTTTATTTTATACAGCTGTTAGGCTAAAACCACTCGGCAAGATTCCTAAAGCCGGAGCAGATTGTCTTTGGAGTTAGTTTCTTCAGTAGTTAGTGTTGCCTTGCACATCAGGAAACACTGGGCATTTTATGGCTGCAGTGCTGTTGTCCTCCTTTCCATCCAAGGCTCCAGCAATTTTCCCATCTCCAGACTGGCCATGGTGCTGCATCATAACACCACTGGCTTCCAGCTAATCAGCAAAAAGAAAGTGAGGCTTTTATGAGGCCATTATTCTGGTTCCTCCTGAATTATCTCTGAGCCTGAATTTTTAAAGTCAGTGTAAAATAGTTGCAGATAACATTGCTGCTAGCAGACTCCAGCAGATAACTCTGAACAGCTAAGATCAGGTAACTGAACCTCTGGAAAGTTTTGGGGACATAATAATACCCTGGACATAATGATAGGCAACAGACACCCAGTTATCTCAACTGCAGCAGTTAACAGAAGTTTACAGAGAATAAATAAAAAAACATTTTTTTTTCAAGCTTACACTATCTTTAATTGGATTCCCAGGCTTAAGGTAGAGAACAAGAAATGCAGGTAAAAGAGATGGAAATGCTAGAGATTAACTAATTTTAGAACCAACCACATGCTGTTTGCTTGCAGCTGGTGAGTGACCTTTGCATTATCCTCAGCTAGCAGGAAATTCCAATCTACATTAATAAGCAGAATATTGTTCACTTTTCTAACAGTGTTTACTTTAAAGGCTTTCTTGCGCATATAAACCTCAGTAATTTTCTGTGCACTTCTTCACACTGTCTGCTCATCTCATTGCATTTGAATCAGTGAAGTGGTTTGCAGCAGTGGTAACAACCACGTGTCTGCTCTCTCAAACAAAACACTCCACTCAGAAAGTTTTAAATGGGAATGGAGAAGGAGGGATCCTTCACCCTTCACAGCTATTCTGCAACAGGCATTTCCAGATGGTCAATGCTACGAGGCAGTTACTTTTAATCAGGGATTCACCCCAAATTTTCTGAGATTATTTTAGTAATGAAGGGTTTAATGTATGATTAGATGAAGACAAATGGGGTGCCATTTGTTGCAGACATACAGTTCTCATTAAACTCAGTAATGGCTGTACACAGACGTGACTGGACTTCCAGATTTTGACTGCAACTTGCTAAAATATGTTTTCAGCTACAACCAAGCATTTAAAAAGGAAAGCACAGCACAGTGAAAAATCGGTGTCTTTAGTATGTAACTGGAAGGAGGTCCTAAATTAATTTTATAGAAATATTCTTCTGGTTGTTTTCTGCACTGCAGAAAGCCTGTCTGTGTGAGGTACCAAACTGTTTTCCATTTGACTAGAAAAGTCCAATCCCATCCAAGTGGAAGTGATGGCAATGATCCTGCCCACGCAGCACCTTCTCCCTGCTTTGCCCCCACACCCACGTCATGCTGCTGTCTCCAAGAGTGGCTGCATTTCTGCAGCAGGGAAAGCAGGTGTCACTGTAAGAAGCACTGAATGAGTTCTGTAGGTACTTAACTACAAAAAACCAAGTGGAATTTAGTACAGCATTCAGTAATTTGATGGCTTTCTAGCAGATAGCAAGGGAACATCATTTGGATGCCAAAATGCCAGTCCAAGTCACATGAAAACATTTCTGCTTGACAATGGACCCAGGCCCACATTTTGGTTACAAGCACAAACTCTTCATCTCATTTGGGAACATCAAGTGTCATCTTTCATACCTTGGCTATACCTCCTCCAAGAACAGGCGGGTGGTTGCAAATGGCCCATTCCCCTGTCCTGCTGCACTTCTGCCAGCTGCTGACACAAAGAGAGGGAGCATCCCTTCCCTCTTTTTGCTGGCTAAGAAGGATCACTGGCTGGCTCAGGTTTGCTGAGACCTCATGAGGTCACCTGGTCCAATTTGCCCGGCTTCCCTTTCCACCTAGAGCTTGATGCCCAGGACCATGATGAGATGGCTTTTGAATATCCTCAGGCATGGAGACTGTGTGGGAAATCTGGACCATGCTCCACGAGAGAAGAGCACGTTTCTGTTGCCACCCCACTACCTGTATTCATCTCCCAGGGCAAACTGAGGCAGGCAAGCAACGCTGCCCTAAAATGTACCGAATTTCCTTAAAGAGGTCACCAGTGAAAATTCCTGCAGCAGTGTTGAATATAGGAACCCTGGCTTATGCTAGGTCTGAGGCATTCAAGTCCCATAAGTATACACTCTTCCTTCTTTCTAGTAAGAAGACACTGAACCAGCTAGGGAAAACAGCCAATTAAACATTTCCCTGCAGGTCATAACCATAGCTAGAAATTCTTAATTAACAAGTTAAAACTCATTTACAAAAGGCTTCTTAGCATTTTTAGGACGGGTATACTCAGCTTTCCAATCAGAAAATAGCCTGAAACACCATATGGGAGTCACCAGATTTTTCTTCTGTATTTGTCTCAGTTCATATACAGCAAGTTTCAGAAGGAAGCATCTATTCTGCTGAAAGTTTATTTATCTGAAGGTTTTTTTAAAAAAATAATGAAAATAGCTTTTAAAGCTGTAGTTTATAATTGGTTTTGGAAACTATGACAAGGTATTTACTGTCCAAGACAGTGATTTGAAGGTCTTGACTCATTTAAGGATCAGTGGCTTTATTTGATCATCAAAATGAAAGAGCAACTGGATTAAAAAATTGGACTTGTCAATCTGTCAGTTGTAAGGCACAGATGAAGTACAATGCAGCTTTTTACCTTGGTGTCCTCTAGTTTAAATTGTAGATTTTACGAACTGTTGCTTATGTAAGCCAACACAAACAGAAACAGCAGGCCAGAACTCAGTCCCTAACAGAGAGATTACCACATCCTACCAGAAAAGCAAATTTTTCACATGAAAGCAATGAAGCCCTGACCCCTTTGCTTCCACATGTCAGGTAATGCAGTGATGTCCTCTGTCTGCAGACAGACAGGATTTTCATGGCATCTTGAGCTCTGCCCACCAGCAAGCATAGTGAGAACAGATGTTCTGGGTACTTCTGTTGGAGTGAAGACAAGAACTGTGGGCAATAAAAATTAATAACACCAGCTCTGCTTTACTCTGCTGATTTTGGAACAGTCTGAATAGCAGCTATCAGCTATTGAAAAAGACACATCTAAAAAATGGTTGGGGAAAAAGACAATGGAAATTCTCTCTTTTCACAACCCAGACAACATGGCTTCAAAGACACAATGCTCCTTCTGTCCAGGAATAAAACCACCTAGAAGATCCAACTCAGATGTCTTATTTTCTGTAGACACTGACTAAATGGAGCTCCAGCACACTAAAGAGCAAGATCACTTCAGCAGGAATAGTGACATATTTTAATTCCAGCATGACCAATGGCAGACAATGAAATGTCTCTCCCCTACTCTTTAGTATCAGAGCTCCAGCTCTGAGATATCAGATGCATAAATATGTTTCATGAGCTTTATATGAACTCCATAATTCCTTTGCTGCTCCACCTCTCCCTAAATCTCCCACACAGAAAGCCTGTGTCTGAGTCGTCTTGTGCTTTTTTCCCAAAGTCAGACAGGTGTGCAATATTGGAGAAAGGGGAGAAATAGACTTCAGAGAGGATGAACATGCTCTGTTGGCCACAAGCGCTGCACCTCCTCTCCACTTCCCACCATCCTCAGCCAGCTCAGAAAATGCTGCTTCATTCTGGCTTATGAACAGTCAGTAAGAAGGACCCCAGGAGGATGAAGGTTTAGAGATTACAATGACTTGCATTTCATAGCTCCATCTGACCAAAATGAGATGAGCTTCCCCTGCACTGCAGTGTTACAGAGGGTAGCTCTGAAATTAAAGATAATGGGATAAAAGCCACATCCACCAAGACCCTTCCTTCCCTGTTTGAATGAAACAAGCAATTAGTGGTTAGCACAACCACCCCCAGAGCTGCAGGCTGGTGACAGAAATAGGAGAGGTGCCCTGGGCTGTGCAGAGAGAACAGCTTGTCTCCACAGGGATAAGCAGAGCGCAGTGAACTGCCTTCCCTGAGGTGGCCAAGCCAAGAAAGCTCAGTGTGCCAGGGTTCAATCTGTAAGTGCTGTGTGGTGGAATGACCCTTTTTAGTCCACAGCATCACTCTCTCTGCTCACTGTCAGTATCTATCCCACCCCTGATTTGGCTCCTGCCTTCAGAGTCTCTCCATAGGCTGGAAATGTTTAGGACTTCCTTGTCATCCACCATACGAGAACATGTTTGCACCAAGTTCTCAGGGCGTGAACACGCTGAGATCATTACACAGCCCTGCTGTGAGAGGCAGATGGTTTGCACTGAATCTGGCTGGTAAGCTGCTAGTCACACCCTTCCCTGCCCATGGCAGGTGAGGGGCCTGAGGAGGGACTGCTCACAAAGCCAGGCTGCCATGGCACTGCTCTCCCATGGAACGTACACACACAAGCAAGGACAGGTGATAGATCCATGCACACGGGCACAGTCACTGACCTTTGTAACAGAACATCAGAGCTGCAGAGGTGAATGAATTTTATTTTGATTTAGATTTTGAAATTAATTCATAGAAGGAAAAAAAGGAACTCTGCTAATGACAATGGAGCACAGCAGGATCCAAGGGGCTGTATTCTGTTATGTTGTAGTGGTAACTGACTTATTTAAAGGGTCTGAAACACTAGTGCAGGTTTCTCCAATACTGTTCTTCTCCTAAACAGATTTTCCATTCCATCCAAGTCTGTGTGAGAGAGGGAAGAGCCAGCATTATTGTAACTGAGCAATTTAATCTGTTGCTTAGAGATTTTTTTTTTTACTCACCTTCCACCTGAATGAAATCACAACCTATAATTAAAAAAAGAAACAAACCAACCCCCAAAAAGACGCACTAGAAGAACCCTGACAACAATTTTATACAGGAACATTGGGCTACTGGGGACAATAGGAGATGCATCAGAGAGTTGGGGACAAAGAAACTGAAGCACAGGGTGGAAGCGATAAGCTTAAAGCCTCAGAAACAAGCTGAAAGTTAACAACACAAGATGCTCTCACAGGGGCCTCTTCTGAACCATTCTGACTCCAAGTGCTGTGCTACCCTGTGGTCGAACTTCACCCTTTGTGCCTTGCAAGTTTTTATCTGGTGGTTGTTTGATGACAACAATTCACAGCCTGATTTTTTCTCTTAAGATCAACCTCTCCTGATTTCCTTCTAAAATGTAACAGGCTGTTGCCTGACTAGGAAAACGAAAGGAACTTGGTTACATAATGATTTGTTTACTTGCCCTTCAATACCCCTCCTAGAACACCACTGTCAGGAAGGAGAAAGCATTGCTCAGACCCAGAGTACATGGTCCAGTTTGCAAGCAGCTGCCATGCAAACCCCAGCTTGCCTGAATTCTGCTCATCCTTTCTACAGTGGGACACACATCTGGGTCTCTTCTACTCTTAACTCTGTGTTTTTTAGTCAACCCTAATCATGGCATCCTAGTTATCTTTCAAAAAGTGCTCTAAAATTGGCTTGTATCAGACAACAAAAATGTATGTCAAGGTGAAATGGACAGATTCACTCTCATATAACCCCCCTGTCCCTCTCCAACCAAACTGTGTCATGGAGGGAGGATCTGCACTCCAATCATTATCTCATGACACACTTCCATGTTTCCACGTACTGCTGAAAATATGCTGTCATTTTCCTGACACACAGGAAAATGAGGTGCTTCAAAGCAGTACTTACCCCACAGCTAAGCAGGGCAAATCAATGTCATTCTGGCTATTTACCTGCATTCCAATCAAGATGAGGGAAGAGTGTAAGAGCATTAATCTCTAGAAATCTGAACAATACTGAACAACTAAAATTTTGTGGGCTTTTGTGCACATGCCTAAAAAACTGGAAGATATTAGTGAGAGGTTTCCCAGGGCCACACTTTCTCTCTCCTTCCCCACCATGCACACATCAAGACACAGCCTCTCTATTAAAGTCCTCTTCTACTCACCCAAAACTATTAAAAGATAGGTTTTTAATTTCTAATTAGACTCATTAGATACAGATGTGCTTCTTTCAAGCCCAATCATGCATTTACAAGGGTCACCTAATCAGTCCTCCACAGAAATTAAAGCATGGCTCTACATTTGGAAATCAGTTCTAAAAATATTATTGCAGAATTCACAAATCTTAATGGCCTAGATCAAACACACTGCACTTAAGTCCTTTAGGCACATCTTCCTGGCGAGCAGTGTGCAATGTAACCATGTGGCAGAATCCTTTCCCTCACCCATAAATGAACTGCTGAATGCTTTTAAAGGCTTGCAGCCATATTGTGGCAAACAGGGAATTTGCAGTGTCGGAGACTGATTTGATCTGCACCACGTCAACTAAAAGTCATGCTGCATGAAGCAGGATGATGACCATCCAGGCCTGGACTGAGCTGCTCTCATAAAAAGAGCAGCTTCCCACCATGGCAGGTAAAAGCTAACCCCATCAGAAAACTGGAAGAACACCACTACCAGAATGAGTCAGGACCATTCTCTGCTTGAAGTTTTGGGAAGACAAACTCACTCTTGGTAGTTTGAAATTCCAGCTCTTTACACTCAGGCCTCTTCCTTATTTGCTCTGTACTACCCACTCAAAGTTTTTCATTCTTACAGAGAAAATCCAGGAAGGCTTCACTTCCTCAGATCAATCAGCCTTTGAATCATGGGTGTGTTACTGGTAAAAATGTGCCGACTCCACAAGAGAGGCTCCTTGGAAAAACATGCCTGCCCTATGCACAATTGCGACTCTTTCTCCCCAGTTTCACAGAGGACACTGTACTGTGTCTATGGTGATGCTAAGAGGAGGATTTTGAGGCCTCAGATTCCTTCCAAATTTCAGCCTCTCCTACCAGTACTGCAGTAAGCCAGGACTGAATAACTTTATGGCTCAAGATTAGGATCAAAACTATTGAATGAAGACACTACAATACAATGTAGACACTACTACAACAATAGATTGGATTGTTGGTCCATGGGCAGCTAATTCGAGAAGGAAAATTCATTCTCCTTTTTGTAGTGATTCCATGAACAGGTATTATTTTATGGTGAGAAAAAACACAGCCATGTTAGAACAGTTGAGTCTTTATCAAAGAGCTTTATGAAACAGCAAGTAGTGCAAATACACATTTATTAATGAGAACAACAGAAACTCAATCAAGAGAACATGCTGAAATAGAATGCTCCATAAGCTTTACAGAACAATAGACTGGAGACTAAGCTGTACTGTACTGATCAGAAGAGCATGAAGGCACAAGGCTTCACCAGGGTAGAATGACCTGTTACACAGAAATGGCAAGGGAAAACACATCTCTGCTCCCTCTAGAATATTTTTTGCAGCACTGGTTTTCATTGCTTTGAATTGCAAGGTAAAGATAGAAGGATGAGTTTAAGTGATTTATACCCCTATTAACATCAGTGACTTAAAAATAAAATCAGCAAGCATGGAACATAAATTTAAGTCATTCATGTTCCATTTATGCATTAGTTTTTACACTGATGACTGGCCTTTCTTCATTTTTCAGACAAGGTTAACTTTCACTTTTCCACTAAATCTAGAGTTACTGGTACTGTTTCTGCTACTGGTATCAGTCTGCAAAGAAAAGTAATCATTCATTGTTATGTTTTCCAGACTTTGGGGTCACAATAACATGAATATGATATCCTGCCCCCATATTTCATACTCTGCTACTGAAACTATGAAACAGAAATTGGAGGTATAGTGCACAAATACAGCTTTTAAAAAGCAATAAAAAACAAGCCTTAAAAATCCTGCACATGGAAGATTATAAATCCATTTTGAAGCAATGTGTTGCAAAATTGATCAGATTTCTGACCACAAATCAACAAGATCTCAGAAACAGGTTTCTGTCTCAGTCCTCTTACATGGGTTGATCTAAAAAAACCACTTTCTTTCCTTCTCTCAACTTCCCAACTGTAAAATTATTATTAATAAACTGAAAATCTTTCTCATGCCCCTGAAGTGAATTACCAAAAAAGCTGGCATTTTGCATGTCAAATCTAGGCAACATGCATTCAGCTAGTGACTTGTGCAGTTTGCTAGCTGGACCATGTCGTGTGGATACCTCTAGTACTCTGAATGTTTTCTTTATACAGTAGAAAGTTTCTTTCACACAGGTTGAAATATTTGTCTCAAATCTTTAAAGTAGCTGATGACATGTTTAAAATTGAATTAAATTATGTTAGCCAGCAAATTGCGTGGCAAGTTCCATGCGATTACCTGTTACCTGATACACAACACTGGGCAGAGACTGCAGCAATGAGCAACAGTATCATAATCCAAATTTCAAATTCAAGCATCTCTCTCTCTCTTCTTAAAAAGCATGTGTAGTAACCACTACATTCTCTAATTTTGTAGTAGTATTTCCAGAAACCTTCTCTGCACTTTGATATCAAAGTGTTTCTCTCTTCAACTGTCTTTCACACAAGAGCTCCAGAAGTGGCTGGTTTAAAGAAAATGAAGTGTTGGAAACTGTCAAGAAAGCAGGCTAACAACTAATCAGACATTTTTGAAGCCTCTTTCTTTGTTTCTAGGGAGCAGAAGTGTGTGTTGTTCAGACTGGTAGAGGACACTTCTCTATACAACTAACCAGATCCTGCTCTTCTCCAGAAGCAGAAGAAATACTGTTTATTCAAAGAAGAGGCAAAACCAACTTGCAGTCTTCAGTGTTTGTACAAAAAACAACACTTTCTGCTTTTGAATTCTGTTCTGCTGACAACCAGTTGTTTGGAAATGCACTACAGGAACAGGCAAGTCTCAGGAAACCAGAGTCTTTAATGCTTTAAGTGACTAAATGAGCGACTTACCTCCCCACGAATGTGTCAACAAGAATCTCTCAAAGTGTAATTTAAAATAAGGTGACCAAAACAGCAGGAAGTTGCTAAAATTTGAAGGCATTTTTTAATGGTGCAATTGCTTTTGGTTTCTAACGTGTTGATTTCTATACCTGTACTATGAAGGGGCCAGCCTGGACTGTGTAACCCAACTCAGAGAGACAGATAAATCAGAGGGGTCTAGCAGAATGCAGAGGCCTCTCTCTCTGAAAATTCTGAAAAGGAAGGTAAATTTATGTTAAATTGTTTAGAAAAAGAAGTTTGGGCTGAGAGGACCACCTGAAGTGTTGTATTTAATATTCCTTAAAATGCTCACTCCATTTCACCAGATTTTAGTGGCAGATTTGTGTCTACCAAGGTTTTAGAAACTCTGACTTTGGAAAAGATTTGACTTTTATGGGCTGTGGCTTTCTATCAGAAGCCTTGTTAGAAGCCAATGGCCTCTGGCACTCCTTTATCACTGCTACTGCTGCCTAATTACAGCCTAATTGCTGTTTCCCATCCCACTGAACACCCAACAAGCTTGTGGCTCCCTCTTCTGTGTGTGTCTGAAGGACGGGTTGGTGATTCGCAGTTCTCCAGGGTCCCTTTCCCTCTGCTCTGCTGCACAAGTAGCCTGTGTCACATCTCAGGTAGTCCCAAGACCTGTGTGCTGGTACCTGCTGTTACCAGATACACCCGGTCACACAAAAATACCTTCACAAGCTTCTGCTGGGAAACTGCAATCTTTCCTTAGCTGCTTCACCTCCAGTCTCTTGCAGACACACACAAGGCCTGGTGGCTCTCACACTAAGGACAGAGGCCTGGAATTGCACATCCGGATTTATCTCAGTATTTGAAGTAAGACCTGACCCCATGGCAACCTGAAGTAACATGGGGGAACAGCAGCAGAAGGACTGGCAGCAAGAAGGCAGCTTAGGACAGGCATCTTTGGTGATACATTTGAAAGCAAACTAGCTAATCTGCAGAACCATCATGCAAAATAGTGGCTTCTTAATCAATCTTAATCTCAACCAAACCCACTCCCAGGGCAGGAAAATCTCAACAGCTGAGCACAGTTGCATGGATGCTCAGGAATAAAAAGGCTGCGTCACAGAGTTGAGCCTTACAGACTGGCCAGGAAATGACACTGCATGTTCAGTCCTTTGGGGCTACTTGTCCTGAGAAACAAAATCCTGCATTGCAGCTCTAAGCCACCACTAAGGCACATCTATACTACAATGAATTAGCACCAATTTTTTAGATACTTTTTTTCCATACAACATGCTGACATAGCAATGGTCCAGCAGAGATTTGTATTTTAGCTCACATATTTACTACATTTGATATTTCTGTCCTGAAACAAATACTTATCAGAAAAAATGACCCACGTAGTTTCTCCTGTGAACCCATCCTCCACAATCATCTACCAAAATCTTAAATCACTGTTTGCCCTCACACTGACTTACTTATTTTATAGACACAGTCAAGGCATATAGGTAATTTAAAACTCTGATCTGATGGCTTTCATGGGGGCATTGCTGAACTCTTCCATTGTTTTCAGTTTTTTTCAGAGCCCAATGTACCATGGCTGCATAGGAGTCAAAGAAAACACCAAAACCATCTGAAAAATGTTTATTGAGTAAAATTATTTCAAGAAAAAAGAGGACAAATATCAGAGGTTAATCCACATAGTTCATTTTCCCTACAGCTGCAGGATGCAAAAAATCCTCCTCTCAAAACACATTTCAGATCGTTTTTAAGAGGAAACATGACAGCATAGCTAGCAATCCTGCTAATCTGCAAAAGGTCTACAGACTGCCCCCTGTAATCACTGCCTTAAACAAATAAGAAAGATGCACAGCTCTATACAATATGCAGTAGCACTTAGAATTTGCTTGAAAATCTAATTACAGTTTAGTTCAGCAAGTAACTAAAGGGAAATCACAATTTCTCCCCTATTTCGTAAGCAAAGCCACTTGTAGTCAGGTTTCCATGCTGCAACCCCTGTAGTTACCTACAAAACACATCCTTTAGGACACATAAAATTGCAGCCAAATAAGTGAACATCAAGTAATCTCCCTTCTGGCTCTCTCTCCACAAGTAACCTGTACGGAAGCAGCTGGAATTTGTTAGAAAATGAAGACACAAGTCCAAGAGGCAATATAACCTCTTCATGAGCAGCATGCAACTCTTGCATAGCTAAGAGGCAAATCTTTTTCAAGTGGTTGAAACATTTTCAGTGCTCTGAGGGTTCTATCTGAGCTAGTGCAGTGAAACTGAAAGACAAGTCCACTTAGCTTTAAACAAGTTACCTGAGGTATATTTTCATCAAAAAAAGCACAAAGCTCACCGAAAGCTGAATGGCCCAACTTTTGGGGTAGCAAATGCAGTCCTGGAAGGCTTCATGCTGGCATGTCTGGACCAAGATGCTCAGCTTAACATTAATTCAGGCGTCTCTACTATATGCTGGAGTCTTGTTGTGGTTACAGGATGGATGCACTCAGATATTCCTGAAGTGGAGAAGAGCATCATATCCCCATTCATTTTCTCATGTGGTTGTAACAGCCACCACCAGAAACCAACAGATCACATCATACTGCATACTGGATAGGAGGTTCCTTCCAGGAAAGAAATCCACTAAAATAAAATGATACCTAGCTTCTAATGAAAGAAAAAAGTTCCACCCCAGCTAGCTAAAGGACATGGACAAATTATTCCATTTTAGGAGAGAAATTGTTATAGAAATAATTTTCATTTCTGGTAAAGGCATATTCATATACTTCTTGCCTATATAAAAGTTAAAGAATTTCAGAACTATATGTCCTTACAAGTCAGCTTGTAACAACACCCTGTCAGCAGGAAGAAGAGGACTGCTGCTCAGGGAGAACAGAGGATGTGGACCTCACATAAAGGCTCTTTCTAGCCCATGTTGGCTGCTGCCCACCCAGCAAGAACAATCAGAGGCTAGAAGGATAAAAACCAATGCTGTATGATTACATTAGAGATCATCCCTGGAACACAAGTGTCTATCTCTCGGGAGCTGTAAGGTTGCCTACACTGTTTCATTGTCAGGGTAGAAATAATTTTTCTTTGAGTTGTTTTCATTGGAGAATTCCCACTGCTTCTAGGAGAGTCATCGGTTGCCGAACTCCAGTGGCAAGTTCACATGAACAGTTTATTAATTTAGTCTTGTTTTGCCCTCATCTGTATTGGTTTCTTAGGAGATGGGCAATACCTCCACAGGGAGACCTGCCAGAAGCTCAGAGAAACTGCTGAAATGCTAAACCCAAATCCATGTTTCACCCTTAAAAACAGAAGATGGACATTTTGTGATTCCAATGCGTTTGTCCCTGACCACCCCAGGAAGCAAAGAAAAGAAAGACTTAAACAGAAAACTTCTTCCACAATGGAAAGGCATTTAAAAAATAATCAATTGAGAACAGACATCAAAATCCCTGATCTTGTTAGCACTGCTTCAGTGTCCTCAAAGGGCTGTCAGAACTCTCTTCATCTATGGGAAAAAATCTTGTTTGTACCAGAAAGACATTGGATACATTAAATATAAATCTAATATTCAGTGAGTTTACAACATGCTGGTTGCCCATAGCAATAAAAGGGCTGTATTGCCAGACTCTGCTTAAATGAGACTGCCATTTTAATCAATATTAACCAAGTGCACATCCAACCAGATGTTTATTCTTGATACAGAGCTGACATTAATGTACAACTATGAGGTTCAAAAGCTATTTTTCTAACATCCAAACCTGAGAATACTTAAAGATACAGTGGTACAGCACCACAAAATTATTTTGTTTAAACCTTACAAAGAAGAATCTAGAGGAGCATGAGACTCTTTCCTGGAAGTTTGGGCAAAAAGTCTCTTATCTTGACCAGAAATTTTTACTGATTTTGGCTCATCAGGATGTTTCTGTGACTCTTACCCATGTTTCACACATTTTGGGACAGAACTGAACCCCTTCAGCACCAGCTGTCCGGATTCATCCTTTTTCCAGTAGCTCTTTAGTAGAGACAGTTTCACAGATAGAACAGACTCAAACAATTTGGAGAATAGGTGTTTTTGCACTGATTCTATAACTCATCCCTTCAGCAGACCATAGTGGATGGAGCTTTGGCACAATTTTTAGCTTAAACAGGGAACCACAGAATATTCTGTGTTGGAAGGAACCTACATGGATCATTTAGTCCAACTCTTTCTGCTACCTGTGTACCTGCTATGCCAAAACAGCTGAACAACAGCTTGCAGGAAGGCTTTGCCTTGCATGCCCTGAAGTACTTGAAGTACTCCAGCATACCCAAACTTGTCAGAGGCCTGCAGGTAGCAGAGGAACCACCACACAGGCCTCCCACCATCCACTGGGTAATTAGCCAGATGGCAAGCCTGCAACAAAGCCACCAGGAGGCAGTCCATGTTCCTGTTCACTGAACCTTGTAATGCAGCTTAATTTCTCCAATCTAAATACCAAGCCCTGAAAGCTGCTGTATCTCCAGCCCATTTTCTAGATAACATTAGGTATCCAGAAGGGAGCTGTTTGAATTAAAAATAGGATGTGTCACATTAAGCCATTGGCACATTCTATAAAATTTGGGGGAAGTATTTTTAAGAAAGCACTCTAAACAATATTGGTTCTTGTTCTTGCCATTTCTGAAATTCAAGGGGCATTCAGCACAGTAAAGGCTGCCCTGTGGCCGAGTTCTAGCGAGAAGAGTCCAAGCTCAGTGCCATAAACATTGCTAAATCTATAGAAATCCTTGTCCAGGTTATGAGATGGAGGAGATAAGGACTTCTAAGAGCAACTCCTCTGGCAAATAGAAGGACAGTTCCTTCACTAGTAACTTTCAACCCAGCTTTAAACCATAGGTTTGTTATCAAAAGCTTTAGCTCAAGAGTCTCACAATGTGCAGTATTAATTCAGCTGATGCTGGGGCTGCTTGGTGCCCTGTCCTGTGATGTTTCCTGGCATATATGATTACAAAGTCACCTCTGACTGTGACCATACAACATGCTGTGGAACAAGTGACAGAAGCAGGCAGCAATGCTGCAACAGGGGCAAGGCAGCTAAGTTTACATATTTGTGTAAACTGAGCTTAAACACATGCTGAAGATGTTACAAACCAGCCACTGTAGTGTACATGTACAAACTGGTTTTCCTTAAATTGAAATGTCTGTGCATAATTACTGCCAGCCAATGCACTGTGAAACCCTTTCTGTTTCACCACAGCAATGTCATGCAATATTACTTTCAGATACTTTCACTGACACTTGGAGCTCTAATATTTCACTCACTACAAGCACTTGTGGATGGGAAATATCTAGTAGCATACAAAAACTTGTTGCAGTACCGAAGCCCCCAACTGAGGAAAACCCAGAGCGATGACCAGCATCTCAAGAAGGACTAGGTACATCCTTCTTACCAGAAGAAGTTATTGCAATAACTCCAGGCAACATAAAAGAGTAATTTTCTCTGCACTGGCAGCTGTAAGAATATCAATCATTCCATCATATCAACCTGATAATAATAGTAAGGCAGATTTCAAGGAAAGACATTGCTTTTCTCATAAACCTACCAGCTGAGGTTTGGAACAAAAAAAAAACGGTAAAGGTTTCTTATTTATTTTTTATTTCTTGACTTCAGATGCATGAAGGAAAGAAAACCATCGAGAAAAATTGAAAGAAAAACATATTTTCAACATCAAATCAACCTAGCTGGTGGTAGAATTCTATCAACACCATAGAGGAGAGACCTCTGTTAAAAAATAGTGGTAAAGGCAGGAGTTACTCAGAGTAACATAAAACAATACCAAGGCTAGGAGAGTTGGTTAATCATGTTTTTTAGCCCTTCACAGAGCACAACTGTGATGCAAGACATGACAGAGACCAATCTCAATAACAAGTAAAATGCCTTCCCCCTCCTTACTCCAAGGTATATAGCTCTTTGAAATGGCTTGGGATTTTGGCTGCTTGGTTTGGGTTTTTCAAGGTATATAAAGAGACTGATACAGATCTTCAGTGTACTGGGGGATGTGCAGGTTTATCAGCAGCTCACTAGCTTTGTGAAACTGAAATCATGCTGTATTTCAGCCAGGTCTGAAGACAGACCTGCACCTGCGGCTGAGTAAAGCAGTACCAAGACATCCACTGACCTGGAGGTACCAGCTCATTAAGAATCCTTAAGATGTTTTTCTCTCTCCTCACCTCCATCACTGATCCTGAGATTTCAGGCACCAATCTTCCCATCCCAGAAGATAGCTCTATTCTCAATTTAGAGCTTTTTGATGTGCATTCATCGCTTAGCACAACCCTCTGCCCTAAATAAAATTTTTGCTCTTTTTTGATACAAATCCAATTGAGTTTCAGAGCAGAAACTCTAATCAGGAATCATTAATTAGGCTGAAATAGTTAGACATAGCTGGTGGGTTTCCAGGTGATCTGCCAAACTGAAGGAGGGCCAGGTTTACAGAGCCACTTATTTCACGCCAGCAAGTGGTAAAAGAATTTTTAAATAAGCCTCAGTGGTTTTTAAGTCCTTTCCCCACCCTAAGTTAGAGGAATTACCAAGATATGTGTAAATATTAACAAGTAGAAACTGGACATACTCAGGAACTGCTAAATCACAGAGTCATCACAGGTTCATAGAATGGCCTGACTTGGAAGGGACCTTAAAGATCATTTTGTTCCCTCTTGTTCCCCCTGCCCTGGACAGGGAAACCTTCTACTAGACCAGGCTGCTCAGAGCCCTCTCCTGGCCTTGAACACTTCCAGGGATGGGACATTCACAATTTCTCCAGACAGCCTGTTCTAGTACCTTACCACCTTCACAGCAAAGAATTTCTTCTTAATATTTAATCTAAACCTACTCTCTTTCAGTTTGATGCCATTCATCCTTGTTCTTCACCACATGCCCTTTTAAGAAGTTCCTCTCCATCCTCCTTGATGGCTCCCTTTTAGGTACTGGGAGGCTGCAATTAAGTCACCTCAAAGCCTTCTCTTCTCCATGCTGAACAATCCCAATTCTCATAGCCTGTTTTTGTATGAGAGATCAACAACTCCTCTTTTTAAACTGTTATCCTTCCAGGGTTATTTTTTAAAAAAAGTTTCTGCAAAACAAAAGCAAGCAGTTTTAAAATAACTTCAGGAGACATCCACCTGGTCCTTCCAGCCTTTAAGAAGTGCCTAACTTAAACTGTTGACACCATTTAGGAGAGGTCCTACCCATATATAATTTCTATCCCACCAAGGTCATGTCTGTTAGGTGCTTCTCGCCCTCTGAAGGACACTGTACATTCCATCAGCACCCAACTGACCATGGCACAGTGCCATTCCTCAGACAGGAACGTTCCCAAATTAACCAAGCATCTCTGGTTTAGTGCTGTGTGTGCTCACCATCCAAGCGCTGCCTGCACCATCTGATGCACAGTGAGACTCTAGTTCAGGCAGTGTTTGCTTACAATAGATTTTGGCTGTGGGCAAACACTCGAGGCATGAACTCGAGGTCATGCTGACAAATACAGCAGAACTTGGAAACTCAGGGAAGGATGACAATAGATTTTGAAATATCTGACCCAGCAATACAAAATGGCAACTGACAGAACTAATGGAGGATGGATTGAGTAAAGGATGGTATTTCCACATATGTAAAAATATTTTGAAGTTGATTCTGGTGACAGTGACAGATCCATAAGGACATTCATTATGCACTGCAATACAGGATGGGCAGAACTACAATGTGCCAGGGATGCAGCCCTGTCTTTGAAGAACAGGCAAAGATCTATCTAAAAACTGATTAGACACATCGTGTTTGTTAACCCCCCCAAAAAAAGGCTGAATGAGGACTGCTGATATTACCACGGTACTCATTTGGAAGTGACCACCATTAAATTTCATACAATTTACCAGTTAAGCTGAATGTTATGTTTTTATTGTCACTGGCAATCAGCAGAATTAAATCCCATGCCCTAGTAATGCCCCAGGAAGAGCGCTTCTATTTTTGCATAATAAAAAGAATGAACTGACTTTAGGTCTGAAAAATTAAAGGATTTGTCATGTTTATCAATTAAGACCACAGCCTGAAGTACAGCTTCAGACTACTAAGAGAAAGTTCTTCAGTCCTTCTAAACCAAAAGAACAAGTTTGCAATATCAAGGGGATAAAAACTCAGCAAGGGTCTAATACACTTCAGAATGTCAAGCTTGGAGTGGTATTTAGCAGACCTGCTTCATCCACACCTCCTGGCTCTCTGTGTGTCAGCATGAACACGGTATCACCATTGCAACTGACTGCTGGCAATTCCCTGTGATATTAATGAGTTCTCAATTTATGCAAAGTCTCCCAGTTGGTGCTTCCGCAAAATCTACCAACAGAGAGATACCAAGGCAGGATACCTGTGGTAAAAGCATCTAGCTTTCTCCCAGTTATTAATTAATACAGGAAGCCAGACTTCAGTGGCCATTTAAAAATATTCCAAAACACATAATCATCTGGCCTAGGAAAAAAAGAGTTGACAAAAATGCATCACAACCCTGTTTTGAGGTCCTACATATCTATTGAAAAACTTAATGACATATTCCTATAATCTGATGAATCTTTCACAAAAGACAAATCAGAAAACAGAAATAAAATGCTTGATCCTCAAAGCAATTAGGATTTGCAAAAAGCTGTCAGGACCTTGTGCAATCAAGTAAATCTGAAATGACAGAATAACGTCACAGCTTTTTTACAGAATTATCCATGGTCATTCAGAATCACAGCCACTGTCAAATATCCATGGCTTAATAAGAAGGAGGAAATTAAGTGAGCCAGCACCAAACACACATCTCTTATGCCAGTAAAAGAACCTTGTGCTTCTCCAGCAAGGACCTAGGACATTAGCCACTGTGCCTCCTGAAAACCAGCACTGCTATGCACATTCTACTAAATATTGATTCAAGGGTTAATCATTTGGATAAGCAAGGGGAAACTTTGGGACTGTTGGAGTCAGTACCATGAAATACTGGTTTTCAGACCGTAGTTGAAGAGAGAGATGGCAAATACAATCTCCATCTCATATACAGATTAAACAACCAGGGTCCCACTCACTGAAAAGAGTTGAAGTGTGCACCTAATTCACCCATTTGTTAAATTGAGCACAACTTATGGTCACAAACTAAGCAGAAAGCACCACTCCTCCAAAAGTCAGTACAGAAGCACTTCTAATCTTGTAAGTGCTAGCAGTTAACCTTGAGGGACAAACTTTTCTTACTGGGTTGGACTTCATGCAAAATAATTTCTTCTCAAAATTCAGGGATTAATCTTTAGATTTCAGTGTTGCAAATATAGAACCTTAGAGTTAATAAAAGCTCATATCTGACATTTCCCACTGCAGCACAGGGAGACTTCTTTTCTGCAGAAAGCATGAATTATAAATTCTATGTAGCTACATAATCCAAATAAAATATTCTCCCATAACCAGATAATAGCTTTATAATAATTCTTACATGCACAGCATGGATCATCTCAGCTATTTTCACAATCACTTTGCCCTAATTTTTGTAAGAAGTACAAGTAATTCTTTTCACAGAACTGCTTTTGTGATATGCTTTCTAAGGTACATCCACCAAAGGGTTTGGCTCTGCTGGAAATGATGAAAACAAGGAGCAGTATGACATTTTATTTCATCGGAGCAGCAGAGGAATGGTTAATGTTTTGCAGAATTCTAGACTATTTCTTCAGGTTTTATATTAGGATCCTGAATGCTGTAAAGTGGCAACTCCTGCTGCTTAAATCTCAGCACAGATGTGTCACAATATATTTTCAAGAAGAGCTGGACTTGCTCTAACTCCTTTAACAATACCCATTTCCCCCTAATTGCAGTAATCAAAACTGGAAGCTGATCTGATTTTTGACACAGACATTAACAGAAATGGAAGCTCAACCCAGCAGTTTCTCCTTGGCTTATCAACTGCCAAGAACCCAACGTGAAGTGCAGCTTTTACATGCTCCAGTGGGCTAGGTGACCTCCATCCTCAGAGCCTGAGAACATGCCGCTCCTGTTACTATTCTCAGAACTGCAATTCCCTTTTTTTCCCCCCCTTAAATAAAGGGAAATTAAGATTAGAGATCTAGACGGACCCACAGGCCCAAAAGAGATTGGTAGGGGCAGAGGGGAATGGTTAAGTCTTTCCCTGGCCTACAACACAATTTTCCTGCAAGATCCTTTGAAGTTTTAGAATTCTAGGCTTAGAAAAGAAAGCTTTTTCTGCTGTTTTCATATCACATAGATCCTCTGAAAGCCCTATTACACACTTCCATTCCCATCTTATTCACATACCCCATAACTTTTCTCAAGGGATACCATGCTAGGCTTTCTCTTGTTCCACATATATTCCAGAGACAGATGCTATGAGAAACAAGGTTCAGGTATGGTGCATTGCCTTGTGCTTTCAAAGTAATTCCACATTCACTACCACTAGGGCCTCAATGCCCCAACCAAAAAGGCACCAGATAATTTTGATGATGCAGGCTGTACTTATGCTAATCTATTTTGCCTCTGGAACAAAGATGTCCCACGGAAGCATTAGTGGAAGTGTTAGTGCTGCAGAGGGGAGGCTGTGCAGTAAGAGCTGGACTCTGTGCTGACACTGGAGCACTGCACATTTCTCTGCACACCTCAGGCCCTTGCTCCAAACTAGTGAAGTCTGGAAGGTTGAACCTTCACTAGTTCTGTTCCACCACCATGATTGCCCCTTTCCATGCATTGACTGACAAAGCAGTGACTGCACAATCTGTATGAGCTGCTCAGCTGGAGAGTCTGCTCTGGCCATCACAGACAGTGTATTTTTCATTTGCATCATATGCATGTTGTTGGGAAAGAAGTCATGATTTCATACAAAGAAGTATATTGTTTTTAGACATGTCAATCACAAGATCCTGCCAGACAAAATCTTTGCAATGCCATTTCTGGTTAGGAACATTCCTATTCATTTTTTAATTTCAATTAACAACATGCACCACATGCAATGCACACCTCCTTGCCTCCCTCTCTCCTTCTTCAGGTCAGTCTGCTGAAACAGCTCCTTGGATGTTCAGGTTCTGTAAACTTTAGAAATTTTAAAATTTGCCTTTTACTACACATCAAGCTACTTAAAACAACTGACAACAAAACAAGCTTGATATTAGAAATTAGGCCCTACAATCGAGTCACTACCAATGAGGATAAGACCCATTAGTATTAAAATTACAAGTACTTCCCTCTACTATGTTAAACACTACAGGTAAAGGCCTTTTAAATCAGATTTCTAACCAAGCCACCCCAGGCGCTTTCCTGTAGTTCAACCCTTAACCTGTATTGGTGCATATTCCTCACTAGGTGCAAGACTCTACACTTAGCTTTGATGAACTTCTTTATTTGATTTGAATCCCCTAACCTTCTCTTCTCTAACAGATATTAGACCCTCTGCTTCAACTCCAAGAAATTGCTTTCCTAGAACTAGCTGGCTCAAAACTTGGCAAGTCCCATCTGCCTCCCTTGCACTATCATTCGTCTGCTCAAAGGCTGGTACATCAGCCAAAGACTGAAACGGGAACAGTTCACTGTCTGGGGACATGACTTAAGCAATACTACCTAAAGAGCTTAGGCAAGTGTAAATGAATCTCTTCTGAATTTACAAATGTGGGTCTAACCAACAGGTTCTTTTCAATGTGCTCTTTGGCAGGGACTGCAGTACTTCCTCACTTAAAGGGAAAAAGTAACAGTTTCTTAAGTCTGAGAACACTAACACAGAGGTGAGCACAGAAACTCAAAAAATGTCAAATTACCATAGCTAACTATGCAAAAAAGTGAAATGATGAACTGATGAAGACACAGATATAACTGCATTTAAGGCAGGTAAAAATACTTGGTCCACCAGGTAAAAAAGATCTGCTGGCCAGCTGTAAGACATCTGTTTGAAAGAAAGGAGCATGAGAGTCCACCACCAAAGCAGGCTATCTCACCCCAGCTAAAAAGCTCTTCCAGTGCCTCTGGCAAACCTGCTGAAAAAACAGAAATCACCATGCCCCAAATTCAGCAGGGAACAAGGAATGAAACAATAATTAGATCAGCATAGGCGACTGACATTGATGCAAGAGCCAAGACTGGTTTTCACCCAGGGCCACATACAAAAAAACCATGAAACAAGAAATAACCTAGGTAAACATTTTGCTTGTATATGGGTGTACTAAATCACTAACTGACATTCCCATGCAATCAGTAAAGCACGCAAGAGAGAAATGATCATTAGAATATTGCTGCTCTGCCTGGCTCAGGAAAAGGATTTATTGGACTGAATACTGCAGAGCCCAAAAGACAGGTGCTCGTATAAATGGGAGTTGGCTCAAAAGGAAACTGAAAAGAAACTAAGAAAAAGCAGTGTCAGACAGGCAGGAGTCAAGACACCATACCATGTCCAAAGAGGAACAATCCACGTTTGATGGTTCTGGATGCTGAACAAAGTAGCAGCTCCTCAGAAAAGCTCTAACACAGACTATTCTGGAAGCATGCTGAGGAAAGAGCTGAGGTATGTTTGTTCTACTTGATTCAGCACTGCACACAGAGTCTAAACAATGTACTCCGGTAGGCAGATGGTGCTGGGTTACAGGAGTCACTTGGTGGACAGTTATTTGATAGCCAACGACTTTGTTCTACATAGTAGAAATTAGCTGGCTCAGGAAGAATTTAAATATGTTCTAGCAACATAACTTGCACACAGCAGAGGCTGCATCCCCAGTAGAGAGCTTGCCACTACAGCTGAAATGCCTTTTTAAGACGAAACAAACAGTACTCTCCCTTTTCCCCTCTATATGGGAAATAAAGTCTTCTCCATCTTTAGAGAGGCAGGGCTCTTCTCAACAAAAGCAATGTGTGCTACCTTCAAGTTTACTACAAATATACTTTTCACAGTCCAGAATTAAGATGACTGTGATTCACCAAGTAAAAGCAGTTGGGATGCAGCCTGACTACTCTGCACACATTTAGGAGAGCACTTTGTAAAGAAGTTTCCTGATGTGATAAAACCTTGCTATCCTGTGAATCGATCATGGTTGTGTCCAGAAGTTCAGCACATTTACTAGCAGTTACTCTACAAAATTAGGCAAATTTCCACCTACAATTTCACTCACTCTGACTCAGTAATACTCAGAGGCAAACCAATGAAACAAATGCTTGTTTCCAACTGCTTACTACAAAATGGACACCAATCCATTGCACAAGATGACACTCTAAAATTCAAAGAATAATGGTTCAGACTACAAAGGCTTTGAGCTGAACTGATGGATTTACTAGTGGCAAGTGGCTGCATCACCCCCATGTCAATTTTACAGTGCCAGATACAGAATAACTTTGGGGGAACCCTATACTCAAAACGGCAGAGGACCTCACTGAAGATGTATGGCATGTGTGAGTGTGAGGGGAAAGCGTAGACACATTTCTACAGACTGCCTATGGAAAATGACAAATAACTGATCTACACAGAAGCTGAAAGGCAACATTCCAGCCAAGAATGTCTAAAATGTCTAGAAAAAATAGGTACACCATCGTCACTGACTACAAGTCCTGCCATTCTCCAACTTTTAATCTTCTAGCCCACAGACCAAACCAGTAATGAGATCTCCTCCTCTATCCTTATCAAGTTCAGGCTTTAATTTCACCAAAAGTAAAATGTACCTCCAGACAGGTCACAGCCCTGTTGGTAAGCTGAGGGCTTTCCTGGAACAAAGTCTTGTAGAAATTAAAGCATGCCTTGTTCTCCTCTCTCACCCTAGAATTTTCTTCATCTTGTCTCTTTACAGACCTGCCACTACCTACTGGCAGAGAAAGGATATAGCTATATCAGCAGCAGAAATTGCTGTCTGAGTAGGTATTAACATCATGCTACAGATAACAAGCTCTTGGGAATGACGGTAGAATCCCAAGAGTGGACTGTGCAGATTTAATTGTTCATAGAGTTCACTGCCCCCTTTTAAATACCTTTCTTCACTCAGAAGGAGATTTCCAAATATGACTGACAGAACAACTGTAGTCAGAACTTATACAAAGAAGTAGAGAAGAAGGAGCAATGTTCCTGCAGAGACAGTGCCAGCCAGAACATGCTCCCATATCCTCACAGGTCATCCTCTAGATACAACAGCATATCTCTCACCGCCTTCCTTTGGGAGCATGTGCTGGATCACTGCTGGAGTTTCAGCCTGGCCTGGGGTGGTAAAAAAAATGTTCCTGTACCTCTGCACCTCAGGCCTGACATGGGACAGGGAAGTGACAGGTCAGAATCCCAATTAACTGAAGTATTCAGGGAGGCAATCTTTAGGCCACTGCTACAGATGACATGACAGCACACATCAAAAAAAACTGTATAACTAAAAGCAGCACTATCTGAAATAAATTTTTTCAGGACCCATAGTTCTGCAGCATTACATATCTCATGTACTGTAAGCATTTACAAAACTAGCAGCTGTGTAACCCCTGGGCTACATTACAATGAATATATATAAGGATGACATTTTCATTTTAGAAGCTTTTTCCTTCTAGAAAAATGGGGGATTTTTGTACCTGCACTATAGAAATATTGTTAATATAAACATACTATTTACAAGCCCTACAGGTACAGCATTTCTTTTTGCTTTAGTTACTTTTGATTTTCTGTTCTTCACTTTTTCCTCATTTTACAGACAGATCTTAGCATGTAGCACCACTTCCTTAAGGTGAGACAGGCAGTGTTTTGCAGAAATAAAGAATGCATATTTTATAAGCATGCCGAGCACTCATACTCTCTGCTGACTAAAACTACAGTTTTTTGAAAAAACTAAGTATCTTGTAGAAAATATAGTTTACTTTTATTCTCTTCTGATGTTAAAAACTAAAGCTGTACAGAAATGCATCTTCTGTACCTTCAAAATTTCTGAAAATTTTACACTTTCAGAACTGGTGCAGATTTGGCATCTCAGCTGAAGAGCCTGCAGTATCACTGTAGGATTTGGCTGAACAAAACCCTTACTTTGGCTGTCATCAACATAACTAGAGCTACAAGCCTGAGGCCCCTGCTGGCAAGGAACCAGGCCAGGCACAATGATTCAGATTGAGATATAGGAACCACTTCTCAATTTCTCTGGAAAGAGCTCCAGTTTTTCATGTGGGCTGAAAACCGGGAAACTGAAATACTGCATTCCTGCTGTTTTCAGAAAGTGAGCCAAAGTCTTAGAAGTTTGTGTCAAAGCTCCAATGAAGCTGCTGCACTTCAACAGATGCGCTCTTGGGAAAAGTGGTACTGATGCCATGTAAGCAAAAGCACTTTTACTCTACTTTCATTTTTGTGCTAAGAACAGAAACTGCCTGTGTTGGCCTATAGGAGCAACGTGTGATCCAACATTGTCACCTGTCAGTCTGCCATCACATGCCAGCCAGGGCTTGGTGCATGCAAGAGATGTGCTCAGGAGGCATCCATGTTCCAACAGACTCAAGACACAGCTCCACTGCACTGTGCTCAGTGTGTTTCATTTTAACAAAAATTCTAAGGGTTTAGCAAGAGTTTAGGTAACAATCAAAACACAGATTTAAAAATCACATGGAGAGTGTGCAGTGAGACTCTAGTGCTGAAGAAAAGATGGTTTTACACACAACTACAGGGTCAGCCATTCTTATTTCAAAGGAAATTTTACTTCTTTTTCATCTGCAGCATCCTCACTGTGCAAGTTTCCCTTCATCTCTCTCTCCCTTTAATATCTACCATTGTAATAAGAATTTTATGTCAGGAAACCTTCCCAGCAAAAAACTTGCTAGAAAACAAATCATCATAACAAATGCATCACCACCAACAGACCAGGAAAAATTGACTAGTTGGAAGTTAAGACATCATATACCAACTTCATCAGACAAGAAAGCTATCTACGAAGTGTAAGCATCCCAGAAATAATGAATTTCAGCCTTCACATCCCTGCAAACCCTGAACTGATTTTATCTGGAAATAACCTAGCAGCTACCCAACAGCTAAGGCAGGAAGACCTTTCTGTGAGTACAGAAGGATCACAACAGATTAAGCTGGAAATGAACAGAATCTAAGCAGAACAGAATTCCTGAAGTTGAGCTTGCATGATGTTGATAAGGATGACGTGACACTAAACATTAGGAGTAAACAAAACAGCCTGTAAATTAGTTTATATTAATTTGAAAAGGCATGCATTTTTAGGATAGAAGCCAAATGTGACCAATATGCAAGAACAGAAATGTGGATCAGAACAAATAGTTCCATTTTCATGGACAGGCATGACATGAATGTGACCAAGTGTTAGTTACCAGACTGTCTTCTTTTTGAGGATGAAAATGTACAGAATTGTACCACATCAAAATATGCAGTGTAACGTGTCTCTTCAAGATTTGAAACAGTGGGCCTCATCCCATCTGACAACTGGATGATGTTTAACCAGGTTAAATCAGGTTACCAGGTACTGTATACCATCTTGTCCATCTGCACATAGCAACTCTGTCTCATTAAGTCTTGTGCTGAACCTCTCCTTTGGATGCACATCAGTTACCCAGCAGTTCTCAAAACACATTTGTAGAGGTCACACAGAGTCAAGCCAGCTTGCCTGACTTCACAATGCTTATCCAAACAAGCTGGAAAGAGGAGGAAAATGACTACCCTCATTAATTTCACCTCACTGCATCCAGTGTGAAGTGTTGGAGGGCACACATGACAGACCTGGCCAACAGGCAACCTGCAGGCCAAATGCCTCTCAGCTCTGCAACATAATCCCTATCTGACTTGTTATCAGGAGAGAGAAACTTGCAGAAACCAGAGATCCTTGTAGGCTTTGTCCAGCCTGTACTACTTGGGTGCTGCCCTTAGCCTTGCAATGGGAAGCCAAGACAGACCTTGGTGGGGCTAGGCTGTCAAAGAGACAATGTTCCCCAACCAGACACATTTGAGTTTTAAAGAACTTAGTTTTGCAAAAAGCGATGTCAGGTTCTCTGTCCCTGCTCTGTAAATAAAGCACTGGTTACTGTCAGGATGTGTTGTCAGCAGACACCAGACATTAGTGCACTATCACCCCTGACAGACAGCTGATCAATAGATAGTGCAAGTGGCAGTGACAGGTCTGGAGGGTGGAAGGGTTCAGAAGGGTTTCAGACTGCATTCTAACAAAGGTATAGCTGCTGCATGCCAAAGAGAAGCCAGTCTTTTAATTTTCAAGGTGGGCAGACCAGGAGGCCTGTCAGATGGTTTCCAGGCAGATCAGCAGCAGTTATCCTGGAGTTCAGGAGATAAAGACATCAAAAGCTAAGGTGCCACTTTAACCATGCAGGTGAACAGACATTCAAAAGCATGCATGCTGGTCAACAACACAAAATTCAGGACTTTGAGCAAATCCTAGCTTCACAAACCTCATTTCAGGACCTGTCACACACTGGCCAGCACTCTGAGGAAACAGTGCTTTCCTGGGACACCCTGTTCCTGTTGGAACAGGATGAAAAAATATTTCATCTAGTGTATACTCTATAAATCATGCAAGGGACCTTCTTTGTTTGGTTTTAGCAGGGAATAATGTTTAGAAACATTTATTATTATATATCAATTCAGTGGCAAGTCACAGTGACTTTTAGGTAGCACGTGAAAAACAAACTTTTACTTCAGCTTTCTGGATGTGGAAAAGAGCGACAGATGCATCTCTCCCTGAGACCATTGGAACGGAAAGCTTTTAAACTGGGAAGCAGACAGTAAGTCCTGAGATTATAAGGTTATTCTGTACTTTTCTGCTGATTTTGACATGGATAAAGTTCATTTTCTTCTCAATAGCTACTGTGGGGCTGTGTTTTGGGTTTGTGCTGAAAACAGTATTGATAACACAGGGATGTTTTGCTTATTGCTGGGCAGCACTTTCAGAATCAAGGCCTTTTCTGTTTCTAACCCCACCAGCCAGGAGTCTGAGGGTGCACAAGAGGTTGGGGAGGCACACAGACAGGACAGCTGACCCCAAATGACCACAGGGATATTAGACAGCCTTACCCTTTATAAGCTCAGCATATAAAGCTAGGAAGAAGAAAGACAAGGGGGGATGTTGGGAGTGATAGCATTTGTCCTCCCAAGTATTTATCAGGTGTAATGGAGCCCTGCCTTCTTCTCTGGGCATGGCTGAACACCTGCCTGTGCAAAGGAAATGGTGGACAGATTCCTTGTTTTGCTTTGCTTGTGTGTATGGTTTTAGCTTTACTTATTAAACTGTCTTCATCTCAACCCACAAGTTTTCTCACTTTTACTTGTCTGATTCTCCCCCCCATCCTGATGTGGGAGGAAAGTGAGCAAGTGGCTGTGAGTGATTTATTTGTTAACTGGGTTTAAACCGCAACCTTAAAAGTACAGAATGGGAGGGAGAGTGACAGACACTTCTAAGTGTAATGGCACAAAGCAGTAGCATTGGCCAGAACTGCATCACCCAAACAAATTAATATGAGAAATCGCAGACTGGCAAGGATTCTTGCAAGTATCCAGTTCCTATCTGCAAAGTACAGACCAGGAACTACAAAGCAGAGGAAATCACCAGAAATGCTGTGCCAGACTTGCTCCATCTCACTTCTGAAACCATTGTCAACATTTCCATGCCTGTGGAAAAATCCTATACACCCAGTCACAACAATTGTGTGTGTAGACCCCTGAACACTCAAGACCCCCAAGGTTTCACTATGAGCTCCAGCAGTTAGAAAAGAACTGAAGCCCTGAAGCACAGAGTATCTTTTTAATGCAAGTGTTAAAGCTCTTTGTGACAATTTTCTAATTCTAATGTTGAAGGAAACTGTTTCCTAAGCTTACTATCACTGCTGCCCAATCCACCATCATATCCCAAAACAACTGGGTTGGACCAGAGAAGCTGTCTGGATTCTGCCTGGTTCATGTCCATGCAAACATGCATGTATCTGCAAATTCCACTCTTCCACTATTATCAGGGACTTTCTAGAAAACACTTAGATAGTTTTGTCTGGCAACAGCTTTTTCAAACTTGCTACTTTGACTACTATGCCTTCAATAAAACAAGTAAAGATGGCCATTCTTGTCACATTTGTTGAGTCTCCTATATAAAAACACTGACAATAACTAGGGAATGCAACAAGCCCTTATCAGCTTGTATGGACAGTTTTTTTGCCTCACAAATGTTTGAAGCCAAAGAAACAACCAAAAGAGCCAAAACAAATAAAAAGCAACTAAACCCAGAACGCAACCCAAGCTAAGCATATTTTCAGAATTTATCAACACTCCCACAATAAGAGAAATGTTTTTCTTGCTACTGAGAGATAATTTGAGTCTGTAGACCTTGAAGAGCTCTTCTGTTCACAAGACACTTATGGTGCCCTCAACTTCTTACAAACACTAACTGCAACAAGGAACCGAGGTAGTGCTTATATCAACTCTAAATAACATATGGTTTGATATATTAGAAATCCCAAAAGTGCTTCAGTGCTAGCACAAACCTAGCAACACCCTATCCTCACCTGCTGCCTAAAAGGAACTGTGCAAGTATTTCATTGAAGTTCCTTCCACCTTCCCAAACAATTCATATACCTGTCTCACACAATCAGATGCCAAGGTAGGAATTGCTTACTCCAAAAGGAATCAACACCTTGAGCAAGCGAGCTCGTTACCCAGCTTTCACTTTAATACCAAGATGAACTGTACTTCAACAAGCTCCACGTTACTAATAGCACACCTCCAGGAAGAGACTGAGGAAGACGGGAGTAAGGGGAGGGGAACACACAAGAGAACCTTTTTCAGGTAGAAAACAGAAATAAGCAAACACATTCAAGAGCTCTGTGGCAGGCAGATGGGGGCACAACACATACACAAATAAGCCTGTGGCATTGGAGCAATGCAGCTACAAGCTCGTAAGAAGTCTTGCACTACTTGATGATGGTCTAGCATCTCCCCCGGCTGCCAGCAGCTGGCCTTCCTGCATAACTCACTTCAAAAGCTATCAAAAGCCCAGGACCACTCTACCTGCTCACTTATACATCTGTAAAGTCCTGTGAGCCTGGAGACTTCCTTCTCTGAAAGATTCCCCAGGGTCTCATGTAGTAGTGTAACCATTATGTCAGGCTCTTCAGAGCTCATTAACTGAGTATAATTGTGTCTACGACGTGAAAAAACATCCTGATATGAAAAACACATGCCATGGCATGGCATCAAACCCTCACAGATTGCTTTCCTTACACAAATCATTTAATGTGAGCAAAGATAATTTGACGGTGATGTTTCTTTCTAATTCTTCCATGTTGAAGGAAACTGTTTCCTAAGCTTTCTATCACTGCTGCTCAATCCACCATTATATACCGAAACAACTGGATTGGACCAGAGAAGCAGCTGTTTCTTTGCAGAAGACCTGGACCTTACACAAGATGAGCATCTCCTCACTGCAGCTTAGTGTCGAGAGCAGGCTATAAAACCATCCTCGGAGAAGGTCCTGCGGCTTCACAGCGCGTGTAACTTCAGACCCACCCCGTGCATCTCTCCCATCCCCGGGGAGCATCGCTCCGCGCAGCTCCGAGCCCGGGCTGGGCACAAGCACCGCCCGATTTCTCCACAGACCTCTCCTACCTTGTAAAAGTCAATTAAAAGCCCAACCGTCCTCAGCGTCTACAACCGGGCTGCCCAGTCCCTCCGCCGCTTCCCCGTCGCCCCCGGGCCATTCCTGTGCCCGTTCCTGGGAGAACACCCCAGGATGCTCCTGGAGGAGCGGCGTTTCCATCGCGGCAGGAGTGGAGCCGCCCGCCTGCCCCCGCCCGCTTCTGCTACCGACGGCGCTCGGGGACACACCGGGGGAGGAGGAGGAGGACGAGGAGGAGGAGAAGAGGACGGGGCGGGGGGGCAGGATAAGAAGATGGCCCGGGATGACACAGCAGCGGCCCCGGGCCCGCCAAGGATGGCGGCAGCGCCCAGGACACCCCGTTATATAACGGCGGCACCGCCGCGCCCGCAACGCCGACACCCGGGGGCGTGTGCGCGACCCCCTCGGCACCGGGGTCATTTCAACCCGGGCACAGCGCGGCCCCGCCCGCCCGCCCCTCACCAGCGGCTGCATCTCGGCGCGCACGGCGGGCACCTGGAACCGGTCTATCTCCTCCATCATCTTGGCGGCGGCGCCGAGCGCGGCGGGCGGGGCACGGGGAGCAGGGCGGGCGGGCGCGGGCGGCTCCTCAGGCACCGAGAGGGGATAGCTACAGCGACAATGACAACGACACCGCCCGCAGCTGCGGCTGCCTCATCGCCGCCGCCGCCGTGACTCAGCCGCGCCGCTTCCGGGTCCGGCCGCCGCCCCGCCCCTTCTGAATATTCATGAGGGGCGGGGGCACTTCCCCCCTCTCGGGGCCCGGATGCTGGGTTCCGCTGCTCCGGCATATTTGAATATTCATGAGGGGCGGGAGCGCTGTCATTGGTGATCGAACGGTGGTCTCCCTGCTGCCCCGCCTTCTTTTGAATAGTCATTCGAGGGCGCGACCACTACAACCAGTTTTGTGCCCGGTCACTCCGTTCCTCAAGGCCTGCCCTGCTCACTGAATATTCATAAAGCGGGAGGGGCCTCGGTCACCAGGTCGAGGCCTAGATGCTCCGTTTTCCGTGGTCCCGCCCTTATTTGAATATTCATCAAGGGGCGGGGTCTGTCGTCACTCTCAGGGCCGCGGCGCTCTGTTCGCAGCGGCAGCTGGGATGTACCATTTCCTCCCTCGAGGGGAGAGTGGGGGGGTTGGGGGAATGGCCGGGTCCATCCGCCGCTTCCGGCGCGTTGCCATGGCTTCCACCATCAACTTCCGGCGTGCCGGGCGGACGCGGGATTGAGGCGAGGGCTGTCCGCTGCAGTGAGGGTCGGCCATGCCCCCCAAGGCGGCCGACAAGCGCCGGCAGGTAAGGGCTTGCCGCTCTCCCGTGGTGGCAGCGCCGTGGTGACGTCATCGCATGCGCCGTGACGTCACACCCGAATGGCGTCACAGCGGTGCCTCGCGGGAGGCGGCAGCCCAGCAGCGGGAAGGTCCCTGTGCAGCCCCGGTGTGACCCTGTTGCCCTCGGTTCCTCCTCTGAGCTCTGTCCTTGGTGGGACACCAGCGGTGACGTCAACGTTCCCCAAACTGCTCCCCGTGACGTCACTGCGTGCAGCACAGATCTTTCCCTCCGGGTTCACAGAGCCACAGAATCATCAGGGCTGGAAGGGACCCCCGGAGATCACCCAGTTCAACCCCCCTGCCAAGGCAGCGCCACCTGGAGCAGTTGACACAGCACAACATCCCGGCGGGGTTTGGATGTCTCCAGAGAGGAGACTCCAGGACCTCCCTGGGCAGCTGTTCCAGTGCTTTGCCACCCTCAGCATAAAGAAGTTCTTCCTCAAGCTGAGGTGGATCTTCTTGTGTTTTAGTTTATGGACACTGCTCCTTGTCCTGTCACTGGTACCACTGAAAAGAGTCTGGCACCATCTCCTTGTCACCACCGTTGATCTAATTATATGTATTAATGAAATCTCCTCTCAGTCTTTTCCAGTCTGAACAGGGCTGGCAGTGCATGAGGACATGCAGTCTCTCCTTGTAAAAGAGATGTTTCTGACCCCAGATCATCCCTGTGGCCTCTGCTGGACCCTCTCCAGTATCTCCTTGTTTTCCTTGTGCTGAGGAGCCCAGAAGGGGACAGAGCACTCCAGATGTGCCCTCACCAGGGCTGAGTAGAGGGGCAGAATCACCTCCCTTGGCCTGCTGGCCACCTGATGCTCCACAAGATATCACTGGCAGCACGGGCACACTGTTTGTTCATAGTCACCTTGTCACCTGCCACTACACCCAAGTGCTACTAAGCGGAGCTGAGGGGTTGAAGTGGTAGCTTAGGCTGCCCCATAGAGCTGTAACCCATGGGGCTGGGTGTGGCAGTGGAGCCAGCACAGCCCCCCTTGCCCTTGTTGAGTCCTGGCTGCATCGTTCTGTGTCGTGCTGTTCCTTCAGCTCCCTGTGATGCCCTGAGAGTTCTGTGGCATTACACAGCTCTTAAACCAGCCTGTCCCAAAACTGCAGCACCCCTCACTCTGTCACCATGCTGTTCAGCCCTCAGACATTATCAGGCCATTTCATCACTCTTCCAGTATGCAGCCCCCTTCCAAGTCAGGTCCTAATGCTCTCAAAGTGTCTCCAGCCTGCCCATGGATCTCCCAGAGACACTGAGCAGACAAGATAAAATCCTTCTTACAAAATATTTTTAGTTATACCCAGCTGTGAGTTTTGTCTCTTTCTTTTTGCTTTGCTATTTGGTCTTCACTCAGCTCAAGCAATGAACAGGAGTCATTTGCTACCCTTCCTGGCCCTAAACCTAGACTGCTGCGGGGTCCCTGTCTCTGAGACCTCACTGTAATCCTTTGGGCTCTGTGTAGACATGTCTGCATGCATCCTCTTTTAGGATAAAAACCCAGATTAATTTGAGTAATTCCTGGGTCTTGTCTGCTACTGGAGTATCAAAGTGTTTAATTTAAAAGTGGATGGTGGCCTGGCTGATAAAACCCTTTTGTTAATATTTTTAGATCAATCCCCACACACTTGATGCTAGGCTTGGTGGGAGAAGGGTTGGCAGGTAGGGAAGCAAGAGTGAGAGGATCACTCTGAGGTTCCTAATCCCCTAATAAGTACTAATAAGTACCAAGATACAAAGGGCTTTATAACACTTTCAAAGGGCACAAACTCAGAATCAAAACCCACATCCAGTCCTAGATAATAAAGATGTTTATGCTAAAATTGTAAAATACCCATTAATAATGATGCAAACTAAACTGGGGATGAAATGGTTGCTCTGAATTTGTTTCTTTTCTTTTCAGAATTTCCACATAAATATTTTCAATCATTTTCAGTAGCCATTATCTCAATACTCTGAAATTGAGAGGCTTTGATTGACATGTTGTTTGAAAAACTTAATATGCTGTAAAGGCATTCCTTTTATTTTAAAGCTCTTGAAACATGATAAACTTTTTAAACTCTGAGGATGTTTGGCTTTTCACATAACTTTCATCACAATAACCTGAAAGGCAATAAATTTAACTTGTCCTATATTACATTTCCTATATTTGCCTTGAGCTTGTTAAATCTGATTTGTGTTTCACAGAGTTTTATCTGCTAGAATATTCTTGCAGTGGAGGAATTGTGTGGTTGGCTACTTGCCTCTGAGTCCAGAGACTTTTGCCTCATTTTCTGTGACTCTGAGTACAGATGACATCTCAGTGGCTTTGGGAGTGTAGGGAGTGAATGCCTTTGCGCTACTCACTGCCCAGCCAGGGCCTGATGTTTGATATCTATTTGGCCATAGTGGCCACTGTAAAGCTAATTGGTAGGTCAAGGTTTAGATTCTAATTCTTGACAAGAATTCTTTGTAGTATTATGCTCTTTTCACCGTCTCTGTTCTTTTTATTCCTCTGTTTTTTATATATTGCTTTATTCTGCTGTGCCTCTTAGGTTTTTCACTGCTGACTGCTTTCACTTTAAAAATTTTCTTCCTGAGATTGTTCTCAAAGCTGGGATTCTTACCTGTACACCTGTTCCCTTTTACCATAAATCACTTCCAGCTCCTCCTCTGCTTTCATGACTCCATGTTCTTCACATGCTTAGTGATAAATTCTTGTTTTGTTTCTTCTTCTCCTTATGTGGGGGTTGTCTGCTCTTCTTCTGTGCCTGTCTTGTATTTGCATTCTCCTCTAACATCAGTTTCTTGCTTTATTTCACTCTTTTTTTTTCCTTTATCCAGATGATTTCTGCCTCCAGCTCAGTCTCCACCCACCTGATGGGTGAAAATATGTCAAAGTTGAGCTGATCATAAGAATTAAAGTCTGTGGTGTTCCGGATGAATTGCTTGACTTGACCAAGCCTTATTTATAAATGCCTATAGGCTTTCATATGTTTTTGCACATTAATAAGAAATTTTAGTGTTTCAATGTTCAAAGTCTTAAAATAGTGTTGTATGTCTGGATCTTTGTGCTTCTGGTGTCACTTTGGAAATAACACCTATGTATGTTCTGTACTTCAGTAACACCATTCCTTTCATCTCTGAAGTATGTTATGCACAATTGAGCTCAACAACTTCTTGTAGGGATGTGGAATTATGGAAAGGCATAAGCCAACTTTCCTGTATCAGACTGAAGGGAATGAGTGCATCAGATTCTTGGCTTTCCTGAAAAATGAGGTCTTGAGCATGGCAAGCAGGACGCTCAGAAGTGGGGTGTTAACAGCAGAGATGTGTGCCCTGACTGTAAGTGTTAGGGCAGGGAGCAGCACCCTGTTGGTCTTGTGTCAGTCCTGTGTGTGGTCCTGGGTGATGACAGAAAGTGACCAGCAATTTTGAGATTGTTATTTTGAATGTTTGACGGGTTGGAAGTGTTTGTTTCAGATTTTTGTGTCTTTGCTATGTAGCTCAAGGAAAGTCTTGCGTCAGCTGTGTTGAGCACCCTGTGCTAGTGTGTACCTCTGTGGCTGCACCCACCTCAAGGAGAAGCAAGATCTTGTTATGGTTCCTTAGCAGATCTTGCATACATTTAGCATTTAAAATACAAAACCAGACTGTTCAATCTTAGCATTTAGATTAACCCCACTGCAGGAACAGATCACTTAAGCTGTGTTAAGAAAGGGTCTGAATTAGGACAGAGAGGCATTTCTTTTTGCTCTTGTGGTCTTTCATACCCACTGACATGGAAAAAGCTTCTTTGCCGTTCATCAAGTCATAAAAGAAGCAAATAGACCTCTTCCCCAAACACAGAAAACAATGAGACACAGTTTACTTTTTTTGTATTTTCTTATTTTCTATTGTTTTCTTCCCCTGAGAAGGCTTTTAAAGGTGATTACTTGTTCTCACACATGCATTAAAATATCCATGGACTATAGAGCAAACATTCCATTTTGTGTCGCTCAGAAAACATTAGAAAATGTCTTGGCAAATAGCTCTTAAATTGGCATCCCTAGTGTGTGCAAATAAATATCTGCTACAGGGCAGGCTTCAAGTGACTTTGTTTCCATGCTGGGATTTCTTGCTCCTTGTGCCAACTGGTGGTTTACTATGGAGTTTGCTAATATTCAAAACAGGAATAAAAAGCTAGCAGGAAACTTACAAAATTGTTTTACAGAAGTGCCGGGCTTAGCTCTCATAAGGTCTCTACCTCTTTCTTTTAGAATCCAACAGGCGCATTACTATCTTACAAGTACATTACATTTTCCCCACAATTCTAGTTAATCTCTGTGCTGTGCTGTAGAGGATGTGAAATTACTTTCTCTGCTCAGGAAGATGAACTAAACAGGAGCATTCTGTGATTGCTCAGCCTTGTAGCCTGATTGTATTACGGTGACAGCTAGCATGGGTAGCAGAACGGCTACAGGAATGTCTCTTTAATGATATTAAAAAAATATGGTCTGGGTTTGTCATTTGCCCTGATGAGTGTTTCATTAATATGTAATCAATTTTTAGCTCTTGGAAAATTACCTTAGTATGAACTGACACTTCAGCTTGTCAGAGTGACCAACATGCATCATCCCTTCTACTGAGCTCTCTGGTATTTTAGGCTGGATCTGTGAGTCCAGGTCTACTCGTCCACCCTTAATGCTTTAAGCATAAGGACAAATTTTACATTTCTCAAGGAGTCACTGAATAATGGTGTCTGACTCCTCACCATACAGTAACCCATTGCTAGATCTAGTTTGAAAGGGGCAGTTTGATCTGGCAGGATGGGAGAAAGATGTACCAGTGAGCAAAGGCTGTAGTGATAACCCTTATCCTGGATGGCAGCACAGCACATGTGGGAACAATCATTGCATCTTCTCTTTGGATAGACAGGGCTGGCCTTGGGACTGAACTGGAGGAATAGACACATTTTTCCAGGAGGATTTCTGTGCTCACTAAGGATTCAACCTGGTTTTAAATGAACACTGGCTCTTGAGAGTAAATCTCTGCTTCCTAGGTCACCAGGCTGATTTAGTTACCACCAGAATTGCCACTGACAAGTCAGAGGATTTGTGAAGCAAATGATAAAATAGTTGAAAAGCAAGGCTCTAGGAAAAGCAGTTCAGAAGGACACAGACTTGGAAAAACCTTCAGAGCTTTTGATATTCAGTCAAGAATACCAAATAGCAGTAGGTACTGATAGTCCTGTCTGTTTTGTATAAATTCAGTTAATGAGTCTCAGATCAGCAATTAGTGAATGTCATGTCACCTGCAAAAGGGAGAGCAGTGTGAAAAAAATGTAGATAAAGTAAACAAGAAGAACAAGACCTGAATGTATGGTTGAATGCGAGATTTTTTTTTTTTTTTTTTTTTTATTCATTGCAGGGTAATCTGGTAACATTACTAGGGAGCTGAGGGCAAAGCTTCTATTAAACATTACAGGTCTTTGATGGTTGCCCTCACTATCTTTTTCTTTTAGGATGCAGAAATATGATACCTCTTATGAAATGCCAGCCTGGTAGGGCTTTCTTTTAAAACTTCTTTCCCATTTACAGCAATGGTCTTTAGAAAGTCACCAGTAGTTTATTCTCATTTTTGTTTTTCTACTTTATGACTACAGAAAAATTAAATATATATTATCCAGACATCCTACTCAAAATACAGTTGGAAGTTCTTGTTGGATAGCTGAGCAGCAGAAAGACTCCCTGCTGAAGGACTTGATTTTGCAGCTATTTGTACCTCTTGGTGGCCTTTCTGCGATAGAGAGAGCTGTGAGAAGGGAAGAGATTATTAAATAGCATTTAAAACATCACTTGTCGTCTGTTTCCTCTTTTCATTTTTATTATCCTGTTGGATTATGGTATATTTGCTGTAGTCTATAGTCAATTTGTCTTGTAGCATAGTAGACATCTGGCCCAGGGAAGAATTCCTATGTGCTGATATCATATACACTGAAGAAAGATCCAGAAAGAAACAGTAACTTGGGTCTTCTGCAGCCTTCATTTAAGTATGGTGATTGTTGTGGGCTTCTAACATCTTTTTGCTGTTGGGAATGTGGCAGTCTGATAATTTATTTATTGTAAGATAGCCATCAGAGTAAAATATGATAAGCATTCATTAATTCTGACTCTGGCATTTTTCTCTGGAGCACTTGAGCATCTCCCAGAGTGGTCAGTCACGATGGTGACCTGGAGGTGAGAAACTCAATGCCTCCTGCCTGTTCCTTAGTTCCCTAGCAACCATGTTTGTTTTTTTTATCTCTTAATATAAATTCCTCATGATTATTCACACTCCTCTTCTCGTTAATTAATATTATTATTAAAGGCAGGGATAGGAGCACTTTTATCAGGAAAATTTAGGAAGACATTGATTTTTTTTGTTTCTGTAGCAGCAGCATCTTTAGTTTATCTAGAATTTGTTAATATGTAACTATTTGGATTGATTAGTTCTTTGTTGGAGGTCTAATTTAGGTTTTGGATTACAAAAAGCCCCCACCACTCTAGATGCTGAACAATATAAACCAATAATCTATAGCAACATAACCTGAGAGGACTGAAGTGAGGCAGGAAACCTACAAAAAACAAAGTGTGTGTATATGGAATTAAGCTGTGCCTGTGCCCAATGGAATGAAATTAATGTTTCCCCGGCAACCTTAATTCTCACATTTTCTAAGTTCTGAATGCTTCTCTTTGAGATGTTAATAATAGTTAACTTTTTTTTCCCTATAGCTAATGCGATACATAAAAATGTGCTTGAATTTTAAACATGCATATGAAGGCAAGTTATTGTAAACATCTTACTAGTGAATATTGAATATACAATCATTATGTTGATTCAGAGTTATAATTTATTTTTTATTTGTATTGCAGATGTGGTCGTGAATTCTTCCCTATTGTATGAACACTGTGTGATATATTTAGGTAGCTGTCAGAGCAAAAGGATTACATTTTTAATCATAGTTTATGGGTAATGCATTGTTACAGTAAAAAGAAAAATGGGGAAGCCATGGTGACAGAACACAAACTACCTAGGTGATATTAAGGACTCTTTACAGCTAATGTGGCAGAGAGAACTTTTAAGAAAGGGTATGAAAAAGGAAAGTGTTCTGGCTTTGGAAAGATTTACAGAGAGCAGGAGCTTGCAAAAAAGCCAGCAAAAGAGCAAAGCACAGTTACACCAATAAAAAGGGATGTCAGGACTGCCCTTTTCATCAAGCAGCACAGCAGTATTGTCTGTTCTATTATCTGAATTAGGAAACAGTGAAAGGTTTTGTATTCTTGGCTGACTTATGTTTGCTCCCCAGCTTGCTTCTTGTAATAGTTTTAAACAGATCTACTAGTTTTGATCACCTTCACTTATTGGTAATATTGCCAAAATACTAGGATCTCATCTTTCCTCATCTTATTTTTTCATCTTTGTGCCACCTTCTAGCTGGGTTCCAAAAGTTTGAGATACTTTGGGATGAACCTTCTGCAGCATAGGTGGCAATAGCAGGAATGATGCTTGCAGAGCAAAGTATGTCTTTGCTTTTTACACTGACTTCAATAGAGTACTGAGTCAAGTGGAGCTAGAGTCTCTACCTTCACGTGCAAGGATACAGAATATCCAACAAAAAAGTCATTCAGCTTTTGTTGTTGAAGTAGGCCTCTGCGTTGTGAGGGATGTTTTATCTGAGCAGGAGACAAGAGTTTTGCTGAACAACCCCAGAATAAGCTAAGGAACAACTCCTTCTTAGACTGCTCCAGGTATGGCTGTCCTACCTTTGTGGAGCACACGGGAGAAAGCCCCAGACCCACACTGATCCTGATCTCTGTCTGCTGGGTCCCATCCTTCCACTTCAGGTTTATCATGTCTTTGGCATTGGCTATGTCCATACAGTGCAGCGTTTCACCAAGGATCTGTGTCATAACAAAGTAGCTCCAGAGCATAACTGTTCAGGTTGGATGGAGTGGTTGGAATTTCTTCAGTTCAAAATACCAGACATAATAATTTCATGTCCTGTCAGTCATGTGCTTGCTCCGTGCTGTAGGGAACTACTTGGCTTAGTTCCAAGGAGTCCCAAAGCAAGCTGTCACAGTCAGCAAGTAGAGCCTGGTAGATAAGCAGGCATAAGGCATGGAGAAGGCTGGTATATCTCACTGAGAGATGCAATGAAACCTCTTCCTTGAACACCCTCTCCCAGTTACACACAACAGCCATCCTTTGGTAAAGGTTAAAAACATGCACAGGGTCAAAGCTAAGACTTTCAGTGCCTGGTTCTGTGTTTTGCAATAGTCTGTATACTTTGTTGTACTCAAAATCTTGTTTATGGGCAAAGAGAATACACAACTTATAAAACTAAAAATTTCATGTCAGTGTGACTGACATTTTAGTCTAAACATTATCGTCTGTCCAGATGTATTCATTAAAGAAAATAAGAAATACTTCCGTGCAAAAAAAATCATTAATTGTGATACTGCAGTTAAAGTTGTTGCATGAAAACTTCCCAGTTTCTACCTCTTTTCTGGTATTGTGCTCACCCTTCTTCCAGTGCTCTGATTCCTAAAGTTGATGATTTGATTTTGCTGTTTGGTGGTGGTGTTGGTGGAGATGTTATGATAAGTTGTCAGCAGCTGGAGACCTTCCTTGGGGAGGATTAAGAAGTCCATTTTGATAGTTTCTTCTTCACGTTCCCCTGTCCGCAGATCTGCAATTCTCTAACTGGCTAGTGGTTAGATGCTTACAGCTGGGGGGTCTGTGATTCCAAGTATGTGCTCCATGTCTTATCATCCCCTGCCTGTCCTCCTCTGTGCCATATCCTGAGTCTCCTCAGGGTCTCTCCATCATACCAGGCCTGTATTGAATCATTAAATTCCAGTTGTAAAACCATGGTAGTTTTGTACAAAGACAAGGGAAGTAGAGCCAACTAGCCACCAGTCCCTGGTTGATTAGAAAAATTGTTCGTGTTCAACTCTACAAACTCTTTATGGTAGGGAAGCAGGTCAGGATTTGTGTTGCTTCTTTACAGTGAACTCATAGCTGTAAGCTTTTCTTTAGTCTCACTTTCAGATTTTAATACTGTTACAGATATTTATTCACAGGTGGCTCTTTGGGTTATGTTAATTGAAATCTGTGTGACTGCTAAAACCAATTATCCTCAGATTGCCTTTGCTAATGGATAAATGCTTTTGCAGACCCACTTACAAAGGATGATAGTAAGTAGACTTCATTTCATGTTTAAAATTAAGAATCTGATTTTGATTTGGATCTGAATAAAATTCTGTTCTGAGAATCTGTTTAAGTCACATCAATTCACACATAACAAGGTCCTTGTTGGAGAGAACTCTTTGTTGCCCATTCACAAGCAATCACATAGGGGAGACAGGCCAGCTGCATGATCCAGTCATCTCAGTAGTGGTTGTGACACAGGACCTCTTAGCCTCTGCTCTGCAATGAGCCCATGGTGGGACTATAAAGGAAATGTTATCATTTTGATTTTCTCCACCTGCATCACAAAAATTTGTGTTTTGAAGTGAGGCATATTTTCTAAGCATAGGAATGTGTTGTTCTGCTCATTTTTCATGGCTTTTAATCCCTAATGCCTCATTAGTAACAGCAGTTTTATGTGTCTTAGCTTGTACAAAGAGAAATAACACAGAGACACTGTCTCACATTTTTGTTGAACTTTGTTCTCTTCTGAAAATATTTCTTTTCTGAGTTCTTATTGTCAAGACTTAACAAGTAATGGGGCTTGATGAACAATGCTTTGGGATTCTGGGTCAAAGTCTTTCTGACTGCTTAATTGCTTAATACCTAGAAAGTAGGTGGTGGAAGTGAATATTTAATTTTCATAATGAGAAGGAGTCATGAGGGGAGTGTATGAATGTCTGTGGAGGCTTATGTTCCTGAAAGTGTTCTTAAGATATGTGGAAGACAAGAGGAAGAATAGATGTTGTGATAAAGTGGGGCTTTCCAGAAGAAGAATGAGGAAAACCAGGTGAGAGAAACAAATGGCAGACTTAAAAAGCAAGCAGTGGTTCTTTTCATTACCTTGTAGTTGTACTGTGGAAGTCCTTGCTGTAGAAGTTGTGCATGCTAAAAATGTTCATGGATTCCAAAACCATGGAATAAATTTGTGGATAAAAAGATTCACTGATATGGAATAAAAAGGATAGCATTTCTGGTTCAAGTCCCTGTGGCAAGCTATGAGGTCATCCTGGAGAGAATAGAATAGATACTTTCCTTTGAACAGTGTTAGTGAGCGATACTTGGGTAGGTGGACCTTTGATCTGAGCTGAAAAGGACACTCTAATGTTCTTCTGAAGAAAATCAATCAGCCCTTGGGAGCCTGCTCTCCCACCCCTCCATTTTCCTTCCCTCTTGTCTAGTATTCCCTTCTTTTCTGTCACAAAGTCAAACACTTTTTTTCTGAGTAACTCCACTGCTTTTTTCATCCATACCATCAAATGTTATTTGTGATCCTATCTGAAACTGTTCTTGCCAAGGTTTCTAATGTTGTTTCCTTTGCTCAATTTACCAGCTCTCTCTCTTCCTTCAGGGTTCATGGTCCTGTCTGTCCCTCAGCATCTCCTCAAAAGGATCCTCTTCATTTGCTCTCCTACTTTCTGTTAAATTTTCACAAATCTTGGTCAGTGGTGCCCTTCTGTTATTCCTTGACTCTGGGTAGGGTAGTCTCCCTCTATAAGGCACCCTATAAACAACTGTTCAATTGTTTTCCTTAAAGCCTGTCCTAATAATTCTTCTGTGCTTTCATGTGTGCAGGGGGGTTGACAGTGGTTCATTTCCCAGCTGTTCATCAGTGTTTTCCATGTTTTCTCAGTGCTCATGGCTTTGTGGGTGTGGATCTACTGTCTTTGGGCTCCCTGTGCCATGCAAGCACTTAAAACAGGGGCAGCCTTTTAGTGTGTTTGACCAAGGCACTAAAATGTGTCTATGACATTTGGAGTGTATTGCAGACCAGGACAGACTGGTAGTGTTGTACTAGGACAAAGCCTGGCATTTTTTCATGCTGAAAAATACCTGTCTTGTAAAAGTGACTGGTTTTCCTTCAAATAATTTATACACAGACTGCTGGCATACTCAGCTTTTAAAACATACCATTGGAGCAAGCATCAAACTTTTATTCTGATTTTGTTGAATCCAGAAAAAAGGTGCTTTGAAAGTTTACATTGAATGTGTTCTCACTTTAGGGCCAAGGTGGACCTTCAGGCGGAAAGGCAGGAAAAGCTGGTAAAGGTAAAAAAAAGGTAAGATTCTCAAGTCTTAAAAAATGTTTTTTCCTTTTTTCAGCTATGAGATGCAAACAAGATTTAGTCTGAACAACGAGGTGTTTTTTTAATAGAGTTGGTAAAATATCAACTGATTTAACACTGAGAGATTGCTGTAGGTTTCCACTGAGAAGGGAAATACACCAGCAAGTTAGGACAAAAAGTATCACCTAGAACAAAGGCACAATTTGGGTAAAATGCAACGTGAAAAGATTAAATTAAGATGTTTGGGATGTGTGTTCCAAAATACTAGCTGACTCAGACTGTGAGAAATCTGCCTGCTCAGTTTAGAAAATTCAAAGTAAAACCCATATTCACTTAACAAAGAAGTACAAGCTGATAATAACTCACAATAATGTTTTTACTATTGGGCAAATAAATTATTTGAATACCTTGATTTAGTCTACCTTCCTCTTATTTAGCTCAACTGGGAAGGAGGGAGGATCCATGACAGGGATGGAAGAACAGTCTACATGCCTTTAAATAGACATATTGATAAACAGCTTTTCACTTTCTTGGGACAAATCACAGTCTCATTAAATGTTCCTCTTTTCACCATTTAAAAATGGAAACTTTTTTACTTTTAAATGAAAATCATGTATAAAAATGTTAAAACCACAATACTTCTTATCTGATTCACTTGGGAAAACAGCCTCTGAACTAAGTGGCATCAAATTGTGTATGATAAATGTCCCACAAGCAGGTGTTCATGAGGGGAGCATTAAATCACAAACAACTGTTCTGCAGTCATCGTCTCTTGTGCATCAGAGCGACTGACCTTCCTTACAGCTTGCCTCATTTCAGCTCCCTTGGGGAGAGAAATAAGGCTATAGCCTGTGACTTTCCCTGGTCTCTTGAAATATGCAAGATTGTCTGTTACTTTCAGCCACTGCACATTTTGACACAGCATTGTGCTTTTTACCTTTGTGGTACTCTGCAGGTAGCAAAGCATTGCTGGGTCCAGCCTCTATAGCTTCAGCCTTAAGCTGTACTTGCACCTTGGACTCATCCTCAGCTTTGTATGGCTGTAAAGTTAGCAGGCCTGAGAAAACTGTATTTACAAGAATTATTGATTTATTTTAAATCAACTCATTACACAATTTGAACTGAGGGAGAAATTTTGCCTGGAGCAGTTAAGCACTTTAATCAGCAGTTTTGTGTTCTGATAGTTTTTTCTGTAAGGACAATTAATTGAAATTCATTCCTGCGGTGATTCATTTTCTTTTTAATGACCTTATATCATGACATGAGCCCAGTGCTAGCCCAGGGAGAGCAGCAGTCTGTTGTTTGGAGAATGGAGACATGCTGGCCTTTGCACGAAATTGGTTAACATTCCTCCAGGAGCCACGTCCCTGCAGCTTTGTATTTCAAACTAAATTCTAAGAGTAGCCTATAGAATAACAAGTCAGGAGTAATTGCAGGTTCTTGGCTTGTGCCCTTGAGTAGTCCTTAAGTCCTACAATACCCTTGGGTATTATGTGGCAAGGGAAACAGAATTGCCAACTTTTAAACTGAGATTGAAATGGAATCACTTGAGTTTTGTTATTGGAGTTAATTCAGTTTTGTGCTAGGGCAGGATTTATCTTCAGAGTGCAGCTCCTCCAACTCACTGAACTCCTGCTGGCAAGTGTAGCCGTGTGAAAATCTTCAGATTTTGGCCTGCCATTTGTGTTCTTCTGCTCTGCTCAAAGCAAAGATGGGTGGGGGAATGTTGTTTTTATTTCTTTGCTCTGTGCCTCAAGAAGTGCTGCTTTGGCAAGGAGCACAACTGTCAGAGTCTTGTTGCATTTCTGAGCTTGTCATTCCTGTTCTAGGATGAAGATGAATTTCCTGAAGCGGGAGAGGACTGGCCAGCTGCAGTCAGATCCCCAGATCAGCTGGAGCTGACTGAAGCTGTGAGTAAAGCAATGCCTGTCTTGTCATGAGGTGTGTATGAAACTCCATAAGTAGAAGCCTACCCATTGGTTTTGGAGGAAATTCTGCAAGAGTGAAACTCCAGTACTTGCTGGAGTGTTAAGTACAGTGTCTGCGGTACAATATGAAATGGCTTCAACAAGAAAACAGGGAGGATATGCTATGAAACCCAGTTCTGGGCTTAAAACACTGTAACAGCCTGGAGGTAATCCAAAAGCAAAAATGGGGCTGGGGCTTTGCTGAGTTAGGGAGAGCCCAGAGCCAGCCCTGAGCTTTTCAGGTGCCTGTGTGCAATACACAAGACAGAGAAGTGTCCTACAATTTTATTGCTATTTCTTCTCTTGGTTCAGTAGCATTGCAATTGGTCACCCTTCCAGCTGCAGTTGTTTCTCTCTTCTCACTGCTTTATTAAACTCTAGCATTTTCCCTGTCCTTAAACTACCACAGTGACAGGGAAGCTTTATGTATGTCCTACAACTCAGGCACTAAAAATAGTTAGCAGTATTTTTTTTTGGTTCACAGTGGTCAATCCTGAAAGTACTGCTACTAGGTTTATTGTTTATTTTTGGACAGTGTAAATTTTAAAGACACAATTTGTCTGTCTCACCCTCAGAAAGCAGTTAGCATTTTTCAAGTGCTACCATATCTTAGATAAGAATTAAAATCAAGAAAGCCCATTGAAATACTGTAGTAGGAAGCAGGATGACTGTTCTGGATTCCACTCTGAGCCAGGTTGATCCCAAGCACTGTTCTTGGTGGCATTAGTTGTATATGAGGTATCTGCAGCGAATTGAGCATAAACATGGTGATTTTATTGCTGTACATTGTATTAGTAGTGAAGTTTTATTTACAATACTATTTTGTTTCCATTCCAAAGGAATTAAAACAGGAAATTACACGTACCTTGACGGCTAATAATCCCCATGTTCCCCGGGATATTGTCAGATTCAACTTTAAAGTAAGTGTGACATGACATATAAAACTGGAATTTTTTGCAATTAATTGGTTTTGTGTTTTCCTTTGGTTTATAACCAGGTAAATTTTCTTTTAATGTGGCTACATCTTACTATATATTTACTGCCAATGGTTCTTAAAGGGTTTTTGTAGGGGGTAAAAGTCTAAAAGCATTGATTCATTTATTTAGAAGTAGGATATCACAATTACGGTACAAGTTCTGTCAGTGAAGGTAATAATTGCAACTAATCTCATGTAGTTACTTTTCCCATTCTTTGGTGGTTAAAGGATAAAAAGCAAAGTTTTTTCAGTCTGTAAGAATTATGTCTCAGCATCCACACTTGAAGATTGAATTGTAGGAGAGCTCAGAAATTTTTTTTGTGAAATCACTGACAAGCGTTATTCATGATGAGTAGGAGTGAGCAGCAGACAGCCACAAAATATCCAAGAGTCACACCTTCACATTTATATGTGCAGGGCACACACTGTGTTACCCTGGAGCAGCCTTCTGCCAGTACCATATACAGCCAGCAACACAGGCAGTCACATGGGGAGGGTGGATGGCTCTGGCCTGAAAGAAAGGGCGTGGAGACAGCTCCTCCAACTCTGACATTGAATTATTCCCAGATTTAGAGGGGTGTCGTGGTTTAATCCCAGCTGGCCACTAAGCCCCACACAGCCGTTCACTCAATCTCCCGTGGTAGGACAGAGGAGAGAATTAGAGGAGCAGAAGTGAGAAAACTCATGGGTTGAGATGGAGACAGTTTAATAGGGAAAGCAAAAGTTGTACAAAGCAAAACAAGGAATTAGTTCACCACTTGAGGCAGATGTTCAGCAATCCCTGGGAAAGCAGGGCTCCATGTCACTTAATTTACTAGTAAGATACACACCATCATTCCAGACATCCCCCTCCCCCATTCTTATTCTTTTACCCCAGATTTATATGCTAAGCATGGCATTATATGGTATGGAATATCCTTGGGGTCAGATGGGTGAGTTAGTGATGAGGTGGGGTGGGGAACAGAACTGTGCAAATACTGGTCAGCAATAACCAAAAGATCCCTGTCTTATCAGCACTGTTTTCAGCCCAAATCCAAAATACAGCCCAAAAATACTGTAGCTACTGTGAAGAAAATTATCCCTGTCAAAATCTACACCTAAGAGAAGAGAAAACCAAGCAAAATATTCCCAAGTCTGTCTCGCCTCTGTGCTACTGTACTTGTTTGACCAACCATCACACGATTCCAGAGAAAGGAAATCAGTGTTGTGGAATAAAAAAAAGCCCTTCTTTTCCATTTGGAGCTGAAGTTTTCCATATTTATGGTATATAGGCAGGTGATCAGTAATCGATATCTTCAGATTCTCCACAATGAAGTGAGCTCACTGCTATGCTGTGATTGACATAATAAGCAAGTCAAAGTAAGCAAACTCTTGAAACATCTGTGTTCTTTAGTGGCTTCTGTTTGCTTTTAGGTGCAGCTAAAAACGAAATCATACAGATTAAGCTGTTCTTTACTGTGAAGATAGTGAGGCACTGGAACAGGTTGCCCAGAAAAACTATGGATTCTGCAACCCTGGGAATGTTCAAAGCCAAGTCTGATGGGGCTTTAAGCAATCTGGGCTGGGGGAAGACATCCCTGCCCAGGGCAGGGAGGTTGCAACAAGATGTTCTTTAAGATCCCTTCCAGCCTAAACCATTCGGGGATTCTATGATTCTGTGATTCCATGATTTTTTGGGCTTTACTTTTGTAGGAACGAGCATACAAGCTAGTGGACGATATGGATCAAACAGCCGTTCACTTCACTCTGAATGGATATTTGATACACAAAGATTCAGATGAAGGCAGACGCCAGAGTATCAGATCAAGCACTGAAGCAGGTAGCTTTATTGGCTGATATCATGATAATTTTCAGATAGGCACTGGTTCCTCTTATCCAACACGATGGAATGATCATGCTGCATTACCATAGAATTAAACAGCTCCTACTTGGGCTTGCATGCCAGTTGGCAATCAAAATTAGAAAAATAATCAGCCAGGTGTTTGCTGCAGTCTAGAAAATAGTGTGTGTTTTTTGAGTAATTTGAATGCCAATGCTGAAATTTTCCAAGTTATTTAGTGTCTTTTAAACATCTTTCACTGCCATTAGCTGGACATACATGTCTAAACTACCTACCCTATTCTGAAAGTTTCAAACATGATTTAAAGTATTAAAGCAGAAATGCTTGGAATCTGGGTGATTTTTCAGGAAACTATCACATGCATGACCAATTCTTACCAAGACATATACTTTCAGACTATGTGAGATACAAAACCCTGAACTACTTGGACCTTTGATCTGAGCTACCATCAACACTCTGTTCAGACAAAAAGGTGCATTAACCAGATACTGAAAGCTCTGTTGTTAGTAGAGTTCTAGGTTTGAATTTTCAGCAGGGAATGATGTACTGGCTAGTGATTTTATTGTATTTCTGCTGTTTGTGAAGGGGAATTTCTGTCACAATGAGTGTTCTGTCAAGGTGGTAACTGCAGGGATAATGATAACACTGGGTAAACTCCTGAGAATAGTTCTGGCTTCGAGCTTCTGAGGGTCAGTGCCTCCTTTATTTTACACTTAACAAGCTATGTATGATGATTTGAAGTAGGGCAGAGTGTTTAATGGGATCTTCAATGCCATGAAATCATGGATTTTTGGCAGTGCTTTTCATAGATTCCAAACCAATTAGTTTCAAGTGGCTCTATGCTAGCATGGCTACGCAGTCAAGGCTATGATTGGAATGTAGACATCCATCATTGTCAAACAAGACTAATATATTAATTTTTATCCATATATATAAGAACAACCGCGTTATAACTTCTGTGTGCCTTGAAAACATTCTTAGTAGTTGTACACAACTGCAGACAATTCTGGAGGATAGAAAGGTCTGGAGCTGAAGGCATACCTAGAAACAGAATTGCTTAGATCAAAAGGGTTACAGAAGTTTGCTCTGAGTTAAATAATTTATTTTTTTATTTCAGCTCATCCAGAAGTACTGCAGATGAATTCTAGAAATACCCTTGTGACCTGTTGTGGCTTTGAGTAAACGATTGTTCTCCTAAGTGGGGATTTTTTTACTGTGTTGTCTAGTGACACAGCATTAGGAAAGGGTACATATGTACATCTATGCTCCAGAAGACAGAGGATCTGTAGAATATTGGATTAGATGTCCTGTTATTCTGGGCTCATTCATGTATCCTTTCTGTCATCAGAAGAGACTCCTGCTGAGGAGGAAAAGGCTCCTGTAGAGGCTGCTGCTGAGCCAACTGAAGAGGGAGAGACTAAAGATGAAGAACCCACAGAAGCAGCTGAGGTAATTCTCTATAGTCAGCTAAGAGCTGTCATTTTATTTTTAGTATTAGCTTTTAAATTACATTACTATAAAGTGGGTTTGCTTCTGTGATTGATTATTTTATGTCTGAGATGTCAGTAGGTGAGAACCTGCTGGTTCTCCTGGGCAGCTGTGGTCCTGCTGCCATTTTTCAGATGTAGAAGGTGAGCAAGGAGAGCATACCAGATCTGTCCTTATTCAGATATTATATCAAAATAAAGTATAATCTGCAGGGATCTGGAATCTTCCTTCTTTCCTGTTTGTGAAAAACAAAAATCTGAAGAGGTGAAAGCAGCAGGTGTAACTGAATGAATGAAGTAGTGGCTTGACTTAAAGGCTGATAGGAAAGGAGTAGCCTGTGAATGTTCGCTCTTATCCACACAGCGTCAGAACCCACAGTGTCAGAGTTTCAGGTGAAACTCGTTGTCTAGCAAGGAAATGAAAACACAGGATAATGGGACTCTAACAAAATCTTGGGGTCCCTGAGTCCATTGTACCAAAGGCAACTATGGTATATTATCTCTCTCATGTCAGGTATCTCTATTATGTCAGGTTTTAAAGTAATTTCAGTTCTTGAATGTATATATTCCCATTCAGATATTTCAGAATCTCATTGATCTGAGTGCTGGAAGTCTCCTAATTTGCATCTTAAATATTGAATCTTCAGTTAAAGTCTCCTTCCCTAGGCAGCAGAAACCAGCAGTCTGAGAAGAAGGAAGGAGACGACTCATTCTCTCAGGGTGAAGTCACTGCTGTATTTTCCTGCAGGCTGAAGGAGAGGGACAGGGAGAAGGAGGAGGAGAAGGAGAAGGGGAAAAAGAACCTGAAGTCGCTGAGGCAGTAGAGGAAGAGCCTCCTCCCAAAAAAGCACCAGAAAGGAAGCTTGCAAACCAGTTCAACTTCATTGAGAGAGGTTCAACTACATACCACTATCCTCTGCGGGTATGTTGCTGTTTCCTTCAGTGACTTGGAGGATCTTTCCTTTGGGAGGACATGTAGATCACCTGTGTTTGTATCATACCCTGTGATCTGTCAATACTGTTAGGAAAAAAGATGTAGTGATTGTACTGATGTAAAACATTTGATGTAGTGACAATGGTGACAGAAAATTTCTTGCCTCATGAACTCTTGGACAGCCTACAAAAAATTTTGATGTTACTGTAAAACCTTAAGCCCCTACTTGGATATATTTTTCATGTCTATTTTCTCATCTGAAAATGTACGGAGCAACATTAGGGTAGCAGCTGAGTACTTGGAATGTGTGAAAGTAATTTCTGTTTGTCACTGTGTACTTTTATGGTTTTGTACTTCAATTCTTATTAATGGAGCAAAGATATAATAGATAAGATATAATCTCCATATATTAAAAGGACAAATGTGTTTATGCTTGTATTACGAATGGGTACTAGAGTACCAGACTTAGGTAAGTGTGACAAATCTGTACTTGTACATGGTACATCTCCCTCCCACTCTGCATGCACTTTCCTATAAGTACAGACCCAAACCCTTATGTTCCTTCCCTAAGCTTTTTGCTGAACCTCCCTGTGAGCATGTTTTCATGGGGCCTTCTGACTGAGCAATCCTGGTGATGTTGGCTCCTGACAGAGTGATCAAATAGGAGTTTCCTATACCAAGTATACAAGTTTCAGAGACAAAAATTCTTGTTTTCCCTGCTACAATTGGAGTGTATATTTGCCCAAAGAGCCTGTCTGTTGTCTTACAGCCATTACACCTAGGGTAGATGTCTTTACATATGAAGGACTTGGAGAGATATAGGAGTTACTGTGCTTCTGGAGACAGATCTCAGGAGAGTTTGTCCGGCAGTGGGGTGCTTGCTATGCAGTTTGAGCTTAGATTCTGCATCTTTCAAAAATCCCAATGGAAGCTGTGGAATTTCCTATTTCTTTGTTCCCAGATCTGAATATTCTTTTCTTCCCTATGATTTTATTGGGAGAAGCTTGTGTGTCTCTGTAGGATTCTGCCTTTGAAAGCAGAATATAGATCTTAAATAGCTGCAGAATACTTCTATGTGCTGTACTGGATGTGCAGTTTCAACCTCTGAGATGTCTTCATTTCAGAGGTCAGTGAAATGCTACAGGCAGCTTTTTAAAATTTTTCTGACACAACAGGTTTTTGAAAGAAGATGCTGTTCTTTTAAGGGAATATTTCATAGAAATATATTAATTTATTTCTGAATGTTGATGTAAGGATGGTAAAAATATTGTTTCAGTAGCATCAGATGAATCAACTCTGTTCAATTCTTTTGTTCTGATTGTTGTATCCAACTGGCTTTTTAATATATAGGACAAAACTTTTCAAATTTGGTAAGATGTCATATCTGATAGCAGAATTGGTACCAGAACATTTCAAATAATAGAGGTGAAAAAAACCCATTTGAATTCCTTCAGAATTTACTGCTGAAATATTTGAAGTATGTGGGAAAAAATCAGAAGGTCTTGTGATCATTCTTTTGGCCCACAATAAAATCTTTTTATAGTTGCACAATCACCAACAGTGTTGTACATTGCCCTAGGAGTCATTTGGATATTAAGTTATTCATGCAGACTGTTTCCACAGCTAGACTGTCTTACTACAGAGGGCTTCAATGCTGAGATTATGCTTCTTCAAGCTTTCTCTTTTTTCAGGAAAAAGGATTGCAGACTGACCCTGCACCTTTTGAAACTTTCTCAGAGAATGTTAACCAGGTAAATCTATATCTATATCTATCTCCTTTTTATTTTTAAAGTTGTTTTAGACTATATTTTGGAAACTGAGGTGTGAGAAAATTAAAAGCCGAATTACTGTGTTTGCATTCCTTGCAGTGAAATGAATTCCTTTACTGTGGCTTTGGTCTCCCATTTGACTCTGACAGCAAACTAGTATGACCCTCTCTTCTGCCTTAATGGGTGAACTTGCCCATGGTTTATATTTCTAAGGTTAAGTGTCTCAGTTTAGATGCTTTTCACTGTTTGTTTTTTTTTCTTTTTTTTTTTTTTTTGCCAGCCACCCTGACCTGTCTGCTTTAGAGAGACTTAAGGGAGTGGGAATGGGGAAATCACAGGGTGAGAATAGTTTTGGATTCAGCAAGGGCTGCAGCCTGCAAAGTATTGGCTCCTCTAGGGATATAGCTCTCTCTTGGAGTATTGTTAGGAATTTGGCATATGTGGCACTTGAGTTTTTACTCAGACTAAGTTTAGCAGTATGCAAAAGCAGGTTTCTAAAGCCTGAAGCTGCACCAAGTGAGAACTACAGCAAAATGAATGTGGAAGGTCTGTTCCAAGAGACTTAACTCTACTTTATGTAGCAGAAATGTGCCTATCTATTCATGATGAAAGGCTCTGTAGCATTTTCTTCATCCCTTAAAATGTAAAATAAAATATTTTGGATGAAATTTCACAGAAGAAATATGTTACACCTTTCAGTGGAAAGGGAATCAGCCAATTCTGCTGATTAATTCTCAGATATTTGCAAAATGTAATTTTGTTTGTCACAGATATAAAGATTGTTTCAAGCTAGTGTATCAAACTGGTGTTGAAAACACTATTTGGTTACCAGCGAGTAGAGGAAGGGGAGAAGACACTGTAACATAATGGCAGCAATTTAAAAAATGCTGGTATAGGAAAATGATAGGAAGGGGAGTGGAAGTATCTCTGTCAGGTTAAAAACTGTAATCTATTCTATTCGTGAACCTGAAATTACAGAGTAATTGGCTGGAAGTCTTCCCTCCCTCCAGCTGGAGTTTTCTTCCATTTTTTTCCTTACAGTGAGATGTCCTGAGACTTAGAACAGAGATCTTTAAGATAATTAGCCCCTGACTAAGATTTTTGCATTAAATGTTTGAAAGCTAAGAGGAAAGGTTTTCTTTTGATTTCTTTTTATATTGTTGAAATTTTCAGTGGGTCTAAAATAGTGTTTTTATAGAAACTCTTTTTTTCCCCTCAGCTCTTTTTCCTTCATGTTATTCCTTATGCTCACAATTTCCTACTCCAAACTTTTCTGTTCTACTCCTTCTCATACTTGTCTCATCTTCTTTGTCCTTTCCCTGATGTTTGGAACATCTTTCCATCTCGTTTCTGCAAATTTACAACACAATACAGTTGTTTTTTTTTCTAAAGAGTTCTGTTACCTTTATTTCAATGTTGTAGTCTATATTCTATATTTGAATCGTATTCCCTATCCTAAGCTAATGTGTCAGATTGCCTTTTTTTGTTTTGTCCTGAAAAAAATACACTGGCTTCAGATACAATACTAGGATTTCAATACTAATGAATAATTCTTAAGAGATGTTACTTTTGGATCTACTCAAGTAAGACATGTGTGGCATGTGGCATAGCAGAAGATACAAAACTGCTCTCAGTTTCCATTTGATCATATGCTGCAGAGTTGGAGTCCAAATTTAAATTTTGTTAAGCAACTACAATATAATTTTCCAACACCACATGAGAAATGTCATAAAGCAAATGTTTAATGCATGTTTCCTGTTAAACACTGGTAAATTAGCCAAACACAAAGTCCTGCACAAATAAAGGTACAGAGTCAAGTAAGCAAGTAGAGTGTTGGAGGAGAGAAATTGTTAAGAATGCTCTTAAAATAAGACATGCTCCATGTAATGTTCTTAAAATAAAACATGCTCCATCATTCTTGAAAAATCCTGGACCTCAACTCTTCACTTTTTGTGTAAGAAAACAGATGTTCAGCTAATTCCAGCAGCAGTTGTACTGTTGTGATGACTATCATATTTTTTGTGATGGTGTAGTTGGCTGCTCTCAGGAATATGATCAGGTCTTGATAAATCCTGCCTCTGTCTGTCTCTCAGTGGTTTATCTATGATTCCTATGTGGAGGAACTTGAGAGAATGGAAAAGGCAAAAGAGAAAGAAAAAGCAAAACCTGTGGCAGTAAAGAAAGAAGATCAGAAAACTGGAAGAAAGTTATCCTACGTGGAGCCACTGGTATGTTTCATAACGTGGGGAAAAAGGTTGTTCAAAGTGCTGGTGGGTGCATCTGTAGATGCAAATCAGGTGAAAGTAAATCATGTTGGCTGTGTAGCTTGTTGTTTTAGTAGGCAAATAACACCTTTAGGAAATGCAAAAGTTAGTTTTTGCTAGAAATTGAATTCCCAGAATAGGATTTCTGTTTGCTGTATAAAACAGGATTTTGATTTTGCATAATCTTATTTTCAAACCTGATTTCCAAGTGAGATATATAGATCTTTTGTGCACTGTGTTTTTTTCACATTTTTGATTATTCTGTGAGAGATAAAAGAATTTAATAGGTAGAAACACCTACAATTTCAAAGAATTGTAAGGGATGATGGTTTTACATACAATATTTCAATCTGAAAGGCACTCAAATTTAGGATTATTACAAAATACAGCACTGTAGTAAAACACTTCTCACTATTTTTTAATTTTAAATTATTTTATAGAATTACAATTTATACATTTTCTAATTATAGATACCTAAGTGGAATGCTTCTCAGAATATCAGGTGTCCTAACACGTGCCATGCCCTGAGCTGATGCTGTGACCTTGCTGTGAGGGTGGTACTGACTCCTAATCCAGGGTCTGGAGTAACCTAGGAGTGCCTTGTGGTAACGACAGTTCATTCTATCAAAGTGACAGTATCCCCATCTTAAAAATATTATCCCACTTCAAACACCAAGCATACAATATATAGGACAATATGGCAGCCCTGAAAGATCTTCTTCATGTTCCAAAATGTTTTCAAGGGATTCAGGAAGTTTCTATTATGGTTTAACTGGCTGGTTCTTTCTTCCCCAATCTAAGGCAAACAATTTAGAAGGCAAACTGAAATAATTTCTTTATGAACTGGAGCAAGATACCCTGAGAATTATAATACAGAATCATGGATATCAGTTCATAACTTTCTCCTAGAATAGGTGTAGACATATCAAGACATATCAACATAAGAGATAGATAGATAGATAGATAGATAGATAGATAGATAGATAGATAGATAGATAGTGTGTATGTGTGTGTGTGTTTGTGTGTGTGTGTGTGTGTGTTTGTGTGTGTTTGTGTAATAAGAGCTGACTCCTGAAACTGGCTTTAGCTCTTTCCTACCATATGGCAAATACAACTGCAGATGATTTAGCTGGTATAGCCATGAAGCACCCCTGTGCCAGCATAAACCTTACAGTATAAACAGACCAGGAACATGTTCTGAAAGGCTTCTTCCTGTGAATTGTGCCATGGAAATTCCCAGTGCTTTTGAAAACCAGTAAACCTTTCACCTGAGTATGTTTTGGAGAATTAAGCCTCAAGTCAACATTGCAATTATAGGCTTAAAGGGTGGACTGCTAAATGCTAAATGAAAATAAAGTGAAACCATTTTGTAAAGCACCTGCTGCCCACTCTGCTGACAACAGTGGGAAATTGAAATCCAGTCACTCATGCTATCTGTCCCTTTGGTGTTTTGCTTTTCACGTTTAACATGTTCCAGGGGGCTTGAAGGGAAGCCAGAAAGTCGATGCACTGAATAAGTGAGAGGAAAAGCTTCTCTATGCAGAGCTAGTGTCTCAAACAGAGGTCCTCTGTAAGGCTGATCAGCCAACCTGAAGTGTATGAAAATCCTGATGAATTCTTCACTCATTAACTGGAAAAAATGCAACCTGAAGTACTCCAAAGCTCAAATCAGATTTACAACAGTCATTATGTCTGTTCAGATGTAGGTGTATGGAAATTAAAGGCTGATGGCTTCAGAATCTGTATTTCTGGCCTCAAGTCAGCAAATGGAGAAGTAGGTTTTGTGGGGCTGCTAACTCACACATTACATATGTTACATCATGCTAATTGAAACAGAACTTTTCCAGCTGAGTGCTTTTTAAGGCCAAATGGTGCTTGGTCATTGCTGAAGGGAACTGTGGAACATCAAGCAGGAGACATGGCTGATCTGGATCAAGCTGCAATGACTAGAAGCCACAATTAATTTACACTATTGTTTTGGTCAGGCTAGGTATTAGCAAGAAAAACTATGATAGCTACTGAGATAGCACCAGATTTAACCCAAGGGAAAGAAGAAGATAAAATGAGTGTCTATTGTGACAGGTGGGTCTCTCATGGAAGCTGTTGCTATGGTAGGAGGCCATGAAAGAGAAGATCCAAGAGCTAGAGCCACAGCTGGAGATGATGGTAGGAGTTAGATGAGGATTTAAATATGTAGTGAATGAAAAGAGAGAGAAAACAGTACTGGTACTGAATAAGAGGTCAAAGGAGTGCATGACTGGAAGAGAAAAGCAGAAGAGGGGAGGGGAAGGAAGGGAGAGGGGAGCCTTGACAGTTCTTGACAGAAGCTTCTCACTAGAGGAAAAGAAGTAAAATGAAGCTAGGCATTGCAGCTTTCTTGCTAGGAAAAGCAAGAAAGACATGGTGTAGCAAAACAGACAATAGAGGCAGCCAACAGGAAAGGAAGGGAGATAACTAAGGATTTCAACAGAAGGAAGGGTGAGAATTTTATAAATAAGATGTATGAGGAAATAGAAGTTGGAATAATAAAAAGTATTTGACTGGAGACTATAATGAGGAACTCCTAGAAATCTCTCCATGTGCCTCTCACTCAAATGGAACTAGAGGGGAAAGGGTGTGCTACATCTAATAGCAGTGATACAACTTTTGGAACTTTTCCTCAGTATTTAATCAGGGCAGTACACAGACATGGATAACACAGAATACCAAAGCTGAATGATACTAAATTTTCTGAGCTGAAAATATCTGGAAGCAGAGACAACTGGACAGAAGTGTTGTCCTGCTCTTTCTGTTCCTGTACCATCTGTTTATGGCTCTGATTACAGGGAGGATACTCAATGATCTTAAAGGTTTTTTTCAACCCAAATGATTCTGTGATTCAACAGTTCTGACCCAGAGACATGCTTGGTTTGATACATAACCCTCCTTATGTTCTTGAATGAACTTAGAAATGAACAGTATTTGAGGCAGAAGCAAAATGCAAAACACTTAATGTAATTGGTGCAGGCTTGGTCCTCTCACCCTTAGATGGCAAGGCATGAAAACACAAGTCTGGCTTTAAGGATTTGGAATGAATCTATGCAAAGAGGCATGGAGCAATGTGATTGGACCATAACAAGGACATGTTGTATGCAAGAGAGGTAAAAATGATACCATCGGTCTGACCTTTACCAGCACATGAGGCAACAGTATTAATAAGGAGGAAAAAAATACAGAACAGGGATTAAATATGAAATGGAATAAAATAGCATATATTTACCAAAGGTAGGCTGTGTCCAAATAATCTCATCTCTTTCTTTAATGAAAAGCAAGTTGTGTTTTCCTGGAACAAGCAAAGTAGAGGAAAGGTAATCTAGCTGGAATTCTCTTAAGCAATAGCAAAACTATTGCATAGTGCCATTAGGCAATTATTAGATAGACCAGAAAAGTTGTTATTACAATTTGAGAGGGTATCAAAACCATCTTTGGTAAGGAGCAGGTTTATAGTCTGTAATGACAGAGAGAAACATGAGTGTATTTCTCCAGCAACTCCTTGTTGGTTGGGGAGCTGTGATGTGGCTATGAGAGACAAGTACACTGCTGGAATTTACCCTGTGATGAATAATAGAGAAGATATTTATGTTATGTGAGGTGAGCTGATACCTTTTCAGGAGTAGACAGGGATATGTGATTTTGATCATCGCTTTTCAGAGATTGCAAAACTACATAGATATGGAAAATATCATAGGAAATCGAAAGCTTGAATTAACAACACTAGCATGGAAATCTTAGCATGTTTATCTGTTAATGCAAAGGTAGGTAGGGACTCTGATTTGGATATGTCCTCGTTTAGGGCAAAATTGGGAGAGATCCCCAAAAAGGGGGCCCTCCAGAAAGCAAACTCACAAGGCCCCTCCCCCTAACCGGTTTGGGAAGAATTCCTCGGAGAGAAGTGGAAAGAACATGTTTATTTAACAGGCACAGCACCCACAAGCACATAAAATGAACAATACTGGAGGACACCACTCTTTCACCGCTCTGAAAAAGATGACAAATTCAGAAAGTCTCTCCTGGGGTGGTCGCTCTGTTATCAGTCCCTCTGGTGCTGGGGCAGCTGCTGCAGCCATGGGGTGCAAACTCTCTCTCGGTGTTTCCCAGGTCCCAGTCCGGAGCAGGTTCGGGTAGGTCCAAACAGGAAAGGGGAAATAGTCCAGGAAGGAATTTGGACAGTTTAGCTAAATTAACTAATGAGAAGAGGAAAAAAGCAAGAGCAAGCAGAAGCAAAGCAGAAGCAGAGCAGAAGCAAGAGCAAAGCGAAAAGCAGGGCAAAAAGCAAAACCAGCCCCACGTATGTCTGTATGTCCTGCCAGCTGTGAGGGAGTGGCTGATAAGAAGCCAAAACAGAACTTTTGCTCTTCAGAGCCAGTCTTGAAGGCACAGAACATAATATCCAGCATAAATAACACACATGAATGGGGATACCAGCATCCTAACGTCACCCTAGGACAGGATAACAGAGAGAGAAAGAGAATTACTAAGGAAGAGGAGAGTGTCAACAGAAACACTGATGATGTCAACCAATTGGAAATATAAAAATTAAAATGTAAATTGATTAAATTATGAAATCAAAACAGGAGCTTTCTGCAATGGGAGGTTGTTGATCATTGTGCTAAGAAGTCCAAACAAAATTTATATTTAACAGAGAAATGTGCATTCCTGAATCATGTGGGGTTCTGTCTCATGTGTCTATCTCATAGTAGCATTTTCCCTATCTGAGATGTGCCTGGTGAGACAGCCCACCAGGTCAAAATAGCACTTGGAAGATCTTGGATGATAGCTACTATAATTCTTCATGTAACAGGTGAATTTAGAATGCAATTAACTTTCATGTTATTGTTCACCTGTTCCTGGTCATCCCGAAGAGTGCAAGAGTTGTTACTGACTCCCCTCTCTTCAATTTTCTGTTTGCAGTTTATCAGAATTGAAAGCAAAGAGTGAAAATGAAGAGATGAGTACAGTTATAATACTGAAATGAAGAGATGAGTACAGAATTTAATAACTGCTTGACATGATTTGAGCTGGGGGACTTTATTTGGTATTTACAGCTGGTGTTTGCATTCAGGTGTTGGCTGGGCAACAGTGACAATAGCTCTGTACTGTTTTTCTTTCTTTGCAAACCAGGGGCTCTTCTAGTCACAGTATATATATATGCTAGAGGTATGAGTGGATATTGCACTGATTTTGGGGTGGGGTTTGTCTCCTGGATATGCAGTTACACACCAGTAGAAGCTTTTTTTGATGCTTCAGTTTATGGGAGTCACACATTGCAACTGCCCAGCAGCTGAGAGGCAAGTATGAGGCAGTTAGTGATAAGGAATTACAGGGCAAGACCAAGACATTTTTTTCCAAAGTGTTAGCCCATTATCCATTTTACATATGATTCAATTAACATTATTGCTGTTCTAAAAATAACTTATGCACAGAAATAAACAAAGCAAACCTGATATCCTATGAGCTCTCCTTGCATTTGGCTAGCTAGCTCAGAATTGGCCTAAGGTGCTAAAGTGTGTTTCAAAAAGAATTTATTTTTTTTTTAAGAAGGAGAAATTAGGCCTAGCACTTCCTCTGAAGATTTATTTTCGCAGCATACAGAATAAATAAAATCTGAAACAGGACAGGATACAAACAGAAAATAGCTTACTCTCATCCACTTAAAATGTCAAAAATGTAGTCATCGATGTGCTGTTAACAGGATAGGTACCTGACAGAAAAGCTGACTTAAAACTTTTTTGATTCATCTGGAGAGTTTCCTACACTGCAGAGAAAAACCAGTTGAATAATATATTGCTTCTCCATTTACAAGGTGTTTTGGTTTTTGTTTTATTTCTTTTTAATTTTTAGCCTGCTTTCCACTGACACTCCCCAAAAATAAAATTTTTGGAATCATATCATAAATTAATAGAACTATTTGGGTTGCTAGGGACCTTAAAGATCATCTCATTCTGACCACTGTACCATTGGCAGGGACACCTTCCTCTTGACCAGGGTGCACAAAGCCCTGTCCAACCTGGCCTTGCACACTTCCAGGGCTGGAACATCCACAGCTTCTCTGGACAGCCTGTGCCAGTGCCTCAACAGACTCACAGTAAAGAATTTTTTCCTAATATTTGATCCAAATCTACCCTCTTTCTTTTTAAGCAGGTGTTCCTCACCCTGTCACTATACTTCCTGATAAGTAGTCCCTCCCTGTATTTCCTATAGGTTCCCTTTAGGGACTGGAAGGTGCTTTAAGGTCTCCTCAGAGCCTTCTCTTTTCCAGGCTGAACAGCCCCAATTCTCTCAGCCTGTCTCCATAGGAGAGGTGCTCCAGCCTCTAATCATATTCATGGCCTCCTCTGGACTCACTCCACCAGCTCCATGTCATGCCTGTGCTGGCAGCCCAGAGCTGGATGCTCCAGGTGGGTCTCACCAGAGTGGAGCAGAGGGCAGAATCCCCTGCCTTGATCTGCTGCCTTTCTCTGAACTTGGTTTCAAGTTCTACTTAATTTTTTCTAGGCTGGGAAAAGAGGACTGCACACATTACTGGAGGTGTAAGCAAACCATGGATTTATAAAAAATGTAACAGTTTATAGAATTTTTTTTTCTCTTTTGTCCTCTCATCTCTGTGTAGCCCTATTAATTTCATGCTGTTGAATGAGACTCAATCTCCCTTGAGTCTCTACAGAGCCCTGGAAAGAAGCAGAGGGACAGACATAATCTGAAGTCATGTTCCTAGTTCTGACTGTGACTGTGTGGTGTAGTTTAGTCAACTCATTTCACTTTTCATATTCAGGGCACTCTCTGAGCTGTGTCAAGAATGGCATGTTTCTTCCCAGTGTTGTCACTATGAAGGAAATCTTACTGTGCTGACAGCCATCAGTTCGTAGCAGGGGCTTGAATATTAAAGGCTTTGAAACATGGGTGGGGTTTTGGGGCAGAAGTAGTGGATGGGGATTCAGGTACTTGGAGCAGCAAGCTCTCAGAGCACTTTGTGCTTGGCATTCTGGCATCATTGCACAGAGCCGTGATGACATACTTATATGGTCAGCACTGTGGACTTTCAAGCTTTGTGCTTCCCCCTGCTAGCACCCAGGCTTCTTGTTCTTCTTTCTAGTTAGTCCAGTTTGGATTTCACTAGTGGTCACACATACACACACAGAGTATAGAGAGCACACTCACGAAAAATAGTTGAGAATGGAGTTTAGTAAGATATGGTGATCAGCCACAGGGCTCTGTGAGATTAGCATATGAATGAAACACTTGCTGACAGACAAACAGCCCCTGCTGGGGCTTTTCTCCACTTGTCCATGGATGTGTGAATGGATCAGGTTGGAATTACCCAGTGATTGACTGAAGGACTTCAAAATCCTGTGATGTTTACTTAATGCACAAGACCTTAGAGCTCTCCAGGTAGAGATGTGAGAGTGCTCATGCATGACCAAACCCCTCTGATTTCATGACCAAATCTGATGAACTGTTACATAGTGAGATGGGGTAGGCATCATCTGTGTCCTTTTAGGTCATCCTATCAGGAGTTATCTTGAAAGAAAAGACTCTTATCTGCCTTTATAGGTGAGTACCTGTATTGAGCTAAATCAGGAACAAACACTGAAGTTACTGCAGCTCAGCTGTGGATGACATCTTGCTACATTTATAATAAAGCAATTGCATTTTTTCAAGTACGTGTATAATTAGGTTCTGGTATGACACATTTCAAATTAATCTGTATTCAAGATCAAAGGACTCAAGTATTTCAGTCAAATGAGGTCTGAGGCACCTGTAAACTAATGAGAAATACATTTTCTCTTCCTTTCTTTTCTCTTCAGCACGTTGATTCTCTAAGCAATGTTGCAAAGGCTGCTAAAATAGCAGAACGGATGGTGAACCTGAACACGTATGATGACATTGCACAAGGTATGGCCCACTGAGAGGTGTTTCTAACTCAAGTCTGAAGTGTCAGTCCTGCAGATAAGTACCTACAGCCACAGCAAGGACAGGACAGAACAGAATAGAAAAACAGAAGTAAAATGAGCAGGTCTAGGAACCTGCTGACTCATGCAAGGCAAATAGTGGGCATGCAAAGACTATGCCACATTAGCCCTGCTCTGAGCTGGCTGGGAACAGCAGGTCTGGTGAGCACTGCCCTCCCTGCAGCACTTCCTTCCCTCAGCAGGTACTTCACTCCTGGATGCAGGTGCTAGTGACAGCAGCCACAGCAGAGCTGATCCCTGCTCACATACCAACCATGGCAATGTACTCGGTCTTGATGTCATTTTGCAAAAGTAATTTTGCTGTATCTGCTCAGCTTCCTCCTGAAGGGCTATGTCCAGCTCTGGGAGTGGCCTGAGGTCATACCTTGCTCGGGGCTTCTATTTTCTTCTTAATTCTTTGTAAACTGATCATCAGTTTGATTTTTATTTTTCCTGTGAGTGAGAGGACTTGGTAAAATGCATTTAAAGGGCTGAGTTGCTGGTTTGGATCAGGACTTAAAAACTGAGACAGATTTTACACTAACAATTGGGTTGTGCAGAGGCTCTGAGGATAACAGTTTGTCTTTTGAAGCTCCAATGACACTGAACTGTGCTGATTTATTTCTGATTTTGACACTGGGACCTTTTCCTTGATTTTTTTTTTTTTTTTTTTTTTTTTTTTTTTTTGTTTAGATTTTAAATATTTTGAGGATGCATCAGATGAATACAGAGGCCAGAAAGGAACTCTCCTCCCACTCTGGAAGTTCCAGTATGAAAAAACCAAGAAACTTGCAGTTACTGCCCTCTCCTGGTAAGTCTCTTCTTTCCAAACTTAATCTCGACTGTTGCGCAGGGGAATGGAATGGAATGTAAAGGGATCTTACGAGGCAGGGCTGATTTCTCTGGGAACACGGGTTTGATTTGTTACAGTCGGCTGCTCAGGCAGCACTGAAACGTGCCTGGTGCTTCTGGTTGCAGAGAAGATTGTGTAAGGCTGAATGTGACGGGCAGGAATGTGACAGGCCCTGCAGCAGAAGCTGAAGGCAGAGCAGGCTCTGTGCAGCACTGGGGAAAAGTGAGGGTGGTTAACAGGGCAAAGAAGAGTCCTTTCTTGGAAAAGCTGGGATAGATGTGTCATGTCTTTGGACAGTATGCTGTAGGAATCAGCCCTGAATAGAACAACCTCAAAAGTCCTGCTATGTACTTGAGTGTTGACCAAACACTTCTTGAACTCCATCAGGCTTGGTGCTTCCCTGGGGAGACTGTTCTTGTGCCCAGCCACCCTCTGGGTGAGGAACCTTTTTTAAAGATTGAACGTAGCTCTCTCCTGATGCAGCTTGATGCCAATCCCTTGGCTTCTGTCACTGCTCATCACGGAGAAGAGATCAGTCTGCCCCTCCTCCTCACAATGATATTTTAAGTGCAGTGAGGTCTCCCCTCAGTCTCCTGTTTTCCAAGCTGAACAGACCAAGTGGTCTGAGCCACTCCTCACACAAGGGCATCCCCTCCAGTCAAGAGAGGTATTTGTGTATTGGGATATTGCACAGTTCAGTGCAGTAGGCATTTGTCCTGCAGTCCATTTTCGCATATTTTGATCATCCAAAAATGATCACTGATACTTGCAAATCTACTCTCTTTTGTTCTGAGATATTATTGCTGTGGTTATTACTGTGAAAAAACCCCATTTAACACCAGCACAAATGAGTCCTTTCACTTTTTAACATGCTTGATGGTCCTCAGAACTGGCTTGGTTCATGCACTGAGCATGAGACACGCCTAGTCAGACCCTGCCCTGTGCTCCCCTGCAGTTAGGCCTCCTCTTACTTGTTTGTGTGAGCACGTTTGTGCCTTGTCAAGGAGAATCTATGGAGAGACAGAGCAGGATTGCCATCTTCTGCCTTTCAAGCTGCTGTGGTATTATGTAAGAGAGTATCAAGCATGCAGTTGTGTGAGAATTACAGATAACAGTGAAAATGGGAAGCAAAATTGGGAGAAAAGGCTTCTTTAATAGGTAGTTTATACTGCTATTAAATTTGTCTCCAGGAAATGATAAGAGAAAGATGGCTCTGAAGTTGGAAGAATTACTCCAAATTGCTTTATAGAATAAGCTTTTCTAATTCAATTTTTATTCTCTCATTTTTAGCAGTGATGGTGCATTTAGTGAAAAGAACAAGAGCATTAGGATGCCTAGGTATTAGCCCAAATGAAAAGAGAAGTAGGTTTATTTTATTAATTCACAGTAGCAATTCAGAGAAAATACTCATAGATAATTTCCACATATGTTCATTTCATGGAATTGTTACCCACTGGTTGTGCTGAGTGGGCTCAGGGATAACAATAGTACTGATCTTTGTCCCATGGAAATCCTTCCTGCAGCAGTCTACCACCCACAGAGGAGGTTGTAGAGAGAGTAGATGTTTTTCAACTAAAGGGACTTTAGAAGACAAAGTAGATGGCTAATTGCTCATTGCCAGTATTTGTCACAGGAAATACAATGTTCACCAGCTGGGTCAGAAGGGAATTTCCATTCCTGATTTGTGGTTGTGATCATGAATTTATGATTATGAACTCTCATAATTTAATAACAGGTAGGGAAAGTGAGTTTATTGATTTAGAAACTCTTTAGTTCTTGCCACTGAAAGATGGAAACCAATATATTTCTGCCTTTTTGCTTTCCTCAAAGATCTAATTTCTAAAAGTAAACTTCCAGCAGTTATGAAATGGATAAGCCAAGAAGTGCTGGAGATTGTCATGTCTGTCTTTTTATCTTTTTCAACTACTGTTTTGAACTTATAATGTTCTGCTTTTTGGTGCATCATGAGTTTGGATGAGTTACTCACAAACTTTATTAGTGCATATGGTCAAAGGGCAGAACCCTCAGCCTGAGCGGAATCCTGTGAGAATGAACTCTGAAGTTAATGTGTGAAACACTGTGTATTGCTGTGGAACTACACGGTTAATAATAAATGCCATCTTATATATATTTTCTCATTACAGGAATCCAAAGTACAAGGACCTATTTGCAGTGGGGTATGGTTCTTGTAAGTATTAAATGCAAAAGAATCACTGAGAGATCTAAAATATTTAACAAGTGCTCTGAGATCAATTCAGACAGTCCTCTGAGGCATGGATTGCATCTCATAGCAAGAACTCACCTAATTTCATAGCAATAAATTGAGCTTTGACTCAATACAGGGATTAGGCCTTTCCATTCCATGACATGAACACTCAGAAATACATAGGCATAGACAGCAATTACTGCAGGACTAAACCAAATTTAAAACAGCATAATGTGATTTTGATGAACTATTCTTTCTTACTTCGTGGTCTGGAGAACAGAAATATACATGATTTCAAAAGAGTTTAGATAGATTAATGAAGGACCAGTTTGCTGTTGGAGGAAACTACCTGATTGAGTAAGTTGATAGCTGTGTGTTGCAGGGAGCTGAGTACATACAAGGGGACAGACCTGTATTTGCTGACCTTCTCAATTTAAACAATTGGTATATGTTGGTAAGATACTTGGCTAGACTGGTTACAGGAACCTTTGGTATCATCCCAAATATGTCTTTATTCTTATGTCTTTTTCTGTGCTCTGACAATGGAACCAGATGGGTTGTCTTCATTTATACTGGTAAGGACTGTGCTCTGCTTGCAATATTGCAAAATTTAATTTTCCTTTTAAATTTACAGTTTTCTTTTGACTTTCACTGCATCTGAGTCTGGAAATGTTCTTGTTAGCTTGCCAAGATGCCTAAATTGGCCTGACACTCTTTTTAATTCAGCAGGCAGCAGCTATTCTGAAAAGCAGATTAGAATCAGCTTTTAGAAAAAAAAGCATGGTGTGAAGTGCTCAGGATGTCCTTGCCTTGTACAGCACAGCAAAATCTTATTGTTCTCAAATCTCTGTGCTGAGAGAGTGCAGGAATGTAGCAGTGTCTTCCCACTGCCCTACCAGCCAGGTGGCAGAGGAGAGATACAAGCTCAAGGAAGGTAATCTCCCTGCTTAACCTATTCCATAACCTATTCATTTAATTGTTTTAATTTCATGCACTTCGTACACTAGGCAAGACCAGTATGCTTTCTGGGTTGTACAAAAGTTAGTTTAGTTAGTTAGTTTAGTTCTACCAGGATCCATTGTGCCAAAGGCAATACAGGGATGCAAAGGGAGGGAGACTAACTCAGTGGTTTGCCATGTAAGTGACAAGAGAGCCAGAAATCTTCTTACCCCATTTTTATAGAGGACAGAGGGCATAGCTTGTCTCAACCTGCTGAAGGCACCTGACAGCTGAGAGCTGTCTCTGCTCTCGGCTCCCCCTTTAGTCAGCACGGGGAGATCAGCACATCCAGGGGCCATCCATCCTGATGTTCAAGGGAGGAGCTAAGTGGCTCTCTGGAAGGGGTGATCCCTCCTCACAAGTGAGCTGAGGCAGAGCACCTAGCCCGATTTATCTCACCTCACTTTAGTTGTCTCTTAGACAACTAAATGAGGTGAGATAAATCCAGCCTAGAGGAAATGATCCTAGAGTCACACAAAGACTGGGATATCTTTGGGTCTGCTGTGGCCATAATTACATCACCAGTCTTCTGTGCAGCAGGCATTTGGGAGCACTGCCAAAATACAAGTAACACATTTGTCCTGCTGCCTGAAGTGTACTTTTTGAAACTAAAGATCCCTTGTTTACTGTGGGTTGACACCACTCCAGAGTGGTGGGTGCTTTCTTTACAGAGAGGTCCCTAGCCTCTCCCTTGCTTTTGTACCCTATTTCTGCAGTCTTCTCCAGTGATTTATTGGGGTGGGGGTTTCTGATGCTAACGGTGTTTCTTTGGCATGAGACAGGCTCTTTGAACAAGGAAATATTGTCATTGTAATTCGCAATTCAGGGTTCATGCTGCCTGGCTGGAACTAATTTTTATTCCCATGAGGAGGAGCTGTCTTTCTGTTTTTATTTTTGCATAAATGAGATTGCTGGGTTTCTGGCCACACTGACAGCTTGCAGTGCAGGGTTCAGAGCCACTAGTGGGTGTTGGGCTTGTGTTCTGCCTTGCTGATGGGAGCACTGCGAATACAAGCTCAGGTCTTTGCCATCACCTCAATTCATGTTCCAAAAGCAATTGTGCCTCTGACAGGCTTTAGAGATGGCTTTTTATGTGCAGCTCCAACTGTCAGCACATGAGCTGAGTAGGGAAAAACATTTTCTCTATGCCCAATGTATTTTATCCCACAATTTCTTTGGATTTAATGGATGTAACTTTCCACTCAAGGATGTTTGAAGAGTACAGACTCACACACACAGCACTGGCAATCTAAGGTATTTGGCAAAGAAGTGTACTCAGTTCACAGTCTGAAATAGGGCTTTCTGTAGGCAGAAGAAAAGCACATAAAAATACATATACTGTTCTAGCTTTCTTGTGTAAAATCAGCATAAGTAGTGCTGGCACAGGGTCCCTACACTGGTGTGACTGCGTCCAAAGTAAGAGTTTCTGTAACTTTGTGTTCAAACTAAATGGATGTCAAATCCACACCAGAGCTTTCGTGGAGATGAGCTGGCTCTTAGTAGATGTCCTTAGGCTCCCAAAGCTGAAGAGTAATCGTGGAACACAGAACATGGAACAGCACTGGTTGCACTCTCCTAAAACATAGAGACAGGTAAATATAGGGAGATTGGGCATACTTACTGGGCAGTCTTGTGTTTTCCTATTTCTCAAATGTACTGCCCAATGACTATGGATATTCTTTTATTTATTGCTTTGCACTGAGTGAGGCTGATGGATGGTTGATTCCTGCAATAAGGGTATTCCAAATGGGGCATGCTTAGAGTGCTTCAGAAGGAATAGTGAGAGGAGAAAATGAACCAAGTGTCTTTTACAGTAAGGTACTGCCTCTTCCTGTTTGCCTCTCTACTTTATAGGCATTTTCAGAATCAGGCACTTTAATTAGAGATTAAAATCAAGAAAATGAAAAGTAAAACTAGCGCACTCCCAGAGGGAAAAAGTAATTCTGCAGGGACAGAGAGGAGATGTGCATAGAGATATGCTATTTGCCTCCTCTTTTTCTTCAAGATGCCTCATTTCCCTCTATCTAGAAAACAAATAGTGGAAAAAATAATTAGTAGTGAATTCCCAATCCACTACTCACTCAAAAGACTGAATAAAAACAAAGATGAGCTTCATGTTACACCACTTAGGTTTGTACACAGCCTGTTTCAAGCCCCAGAGACTTGTTCTAGGCCAAATACTTTTTTTTCTAGCAAAATATCTTTCAGCCAAATACGAATTTGAGAGACACAAGTAAGGCGTCATAGAATCATAATGTGGTTTGGGTTGGATGGAACATTAAAGATTGCTCAATTCAAATCCCTGTGCCACTGGCAGGAATGCCACTAACTAGATCATGTTGCTTAGGATATCAAACCAGTCCTTCAACACTTCCAGGGATGGGACATCCACAGCTTCCCTGGATAACCTGTTCCAATGTCTCACCTTCTTCACAGTAAGGAATTTATTCCTAATATCCAATCAAAACTCTCAGTTTAAGAAGGTTATCCCTTGTTCTGTCACTATCTGCCTATGTAAAAAGACACCTCCATCTCTTTTATAAGCCAGCTTCAAGTACTGGAAAGCCACAGTGAGGTCTTCCCAGAACCTTCTCTTCTCCAGGTTGAACAACCCCAACTCTCTCAGCCTGTCTTCATAGTGGGGGTGCTCCAGCCCTCTGATCATGCCTGTGATCTCCTCTCAACTCACTCCAACAGGTCCATGTCTTCCTTGGCCTCCAGAGATGATCATCAGGCAGTGTAAAATGGGATGGAAGGTGCTAAACATTGAGGAGACAAGGGCTGAAGAGATTATTGTGGTGATGATGGCTAAGCCTTGGCTCCCCTACCCAAATTCTTGAGTATGAGGATTGAGAGCTCTTGCACCCTAAGAAAAAATGTATCTAAATATCTCCCAGCTCTTACTACTTGACCTCTGAGAGTGTTTTCCTAAAGGGTCGCACTTGCTAATGCTCTAAACAGCCAAGATTTAGGCTCTGTCAGATATTTTTTAATCCAGTTAGTGTGTGCTCTGCTGATTCAATGCCATGTAAGTTAAAATAAAATCTTATTATATACTTAACTAGATGCTGAATGATTGCATTCATACTTTTGCTGGTACTTTTGGTAGTTATTCCATCAGTCATCCTGAGAAGAGGGATGGTAGTTTTGACAAGACATTTACCCTCTCCTTCGGTCTAGGGGTCCAGATAATAGGTGAGATAATTCAGCAGGATTGAAGTCCTACACTGAAAGAAGCCCACTGCATACAGATAAGGTCTGTGATCATTAATTCATGTTAACTACTTGTTAGCTGTTCCTCAAATGTAGATAAATCCTTCAAGTTTTCTGTGAGATCTTAGTCAAAGTTTGGAAATAACAGCTGAAAACCATAGAATCATAAAATGTCCTGAAATGGAAGGGACCCCAAAGGATCATGGAAGTCCAACTCCTGTCTCTACACAGGATGATTCCCAAGAACACCACCATGTGCTTGTGTTTTCCAAATGCTTCTTGAACTCTATCAGGCTTGGTGCTGTGACCTGTTCCAGTGCCCAGCCATTCTCTGGGGGAAGAACGTTTTGCTGATATCCAACCTAAACCTCCCTGACACAACCTCAGGCCATTCTCTAAGGTCCTGTCACTGGTCACAGAGCAGAGATCAGTGCCTGTCCCTCCTCTCCCCCTCATGAGGAAGTTGTAACTACAATGAGGTCTGCCCTCGGTCTCCTCCAGGCTGAGCAGACCAGGTAACCTCAGCTGCTCCTCACATGGCTTCCTCTCAAGGCCCTTCATCATGCTTGCTGCCCTCCTTTGGATGCTCTCTAGTAGCTTTATATCCTTCTTTTATTGTGGCACCCAAAACTGCACCCCAGTGCAGAGCAGAGCAGGACAATTTGCTCCCTTGCCCAGCTGTCCTGATGTGCCCAGGACAGGGATGTGCTGCCTGGGCACTGCTGACTCATGTTCAGCTTCTCATCAATCAGGACCCCCAGGGTCCCTTTCCCTGGCACTGCCTTCCGCCCCTCATTCCCCTGTCTGTCTGTACAACCTCGGCTGTCCCATCCCAGAAGCAGAATCCATCACTTGTCTCTGTTAAACTTCATACAATTGCTGATTGCGCATCTCTCTAGTATGTCAAGGTCTCTCAGCACAGCCTCTCTGCCTTTGAGGGAAACATCAGCTCATTCCAATTTAATATCATGGAAAAACTTGATTAACAGTCCTTTGAGACCTATGTCCCAGTTGTTTATGCAGACACTGAAGAGCACTGGGCCCAAGATTAAGCCCTGCAGAGCCCCATCAGTGATCAGCTGTCAGCCTGAGGTAATCCCATTTACTATAACCCTTTGTGTCCTATGCATCAACCGGTGTTCACCTACTGCATGCTGTAATTGTCTATCTGCAAGCTGGACATTTTGTCCAAAAAGGATATTTAGGGAGTCCAGCTCTTTGATACATTAGAAAACCATAAAAAAATAGAACTGAAAATAATTTTGGAAAGTTATTGGTCAATCTCCATGGAAGATAATACTTTATTTAAAATATGGTTTGAGGTCTAAACTTAGTCCACATAATGCCTATAATTCCTGTCATCGTTGGCAGGAATGTAGATGACAGGCAAGCCCTGTGGCAAGGACAGAAATGTTTGAGAAGCAGAACATAAGAAAGCCTGAAAACTTTAACAGTAAAGGCTGTGGGCTTAAGAAGGCTCAGTGTTACAAAATGTGCCAGATGTTTGCTTGTGTTTTCTTCTCTGCAGTGGTAGATTTAAAGGCTGTGATGCAGAATGTCGAACATGGAATGGATTTACATAACAAGCTGCAGTTAAATTTGGCATTTTCTGATGAATGACCAAAGAGCTTCAACTAAAAACACCAAGTGGATTGAATACTGCCTAAAACATTCAGATCTTTCAAGCAGCTCTCAGAAAGTCTCTTCCAATATGTTTATGTATTTAAATTATGTTCCCAGAACAGGCAGAAAAGAGTCCTGGGAGCAGAAATCCCTACTAATCTTTCTCTATGCTACATGAGTTTGTTTTTATATTGGGAATTGAGATTTAAGACCTTGCCAGACAGAGAAAAACCAATTTTTATATTGCTTGGATGAAATTCTTTGCCTAGTGTGAGGCTCTATGTACATGCAATTCATGGGAGGGGACCTCTCCTCCCCATGAAGAGAAGGAGCTGGCATGTCCACAATGGCATTAATGGCCTGTGTGCTGGACCAGGTAGAGCATTGACTGTCAGCTTTTTAGATCCCACAGTGAAGCTATTGAAGTTTTCTGTGTCAAATGCTACAAAAGGCTGATAGGGATTCATGTGGCCCACACACCTCGCTCAAAGAGAAGTTCATGTTGCAGTCTGGATTCCGTTTGCTATTTGGCATATATTTGTATGCTGTAACAGATTCCAGCTTTGGAAAAATGTCTTCATGTTCATTCAGTCATGTTCCCAGTGTGCAAGTTGATAAAGGCATCTTCAATGGTAAAAGATCCATGAGGCTCACTCTCTGCTTTTGGTAGCAGGATTGAGAGCTACATTGTGTTTCCTTTTAGTTATAAATGTATTTTTGTTGATATTTTGGATATTTGTACTATAAATTGAAAGACTATCCCCTTTTGCAAATGCTTGTGATGCCAGTTAATAATGGTAGTTGGTACAAGAATTAGTGATATCTAAATATCATTAGGGAAATTATGTTGAGTAAAAAAAGAATACAATCACGGAAATAAAATATAGTGATTGTATAGTCACCAGTGATTTTAACTGATTATATTTAAGTTGCTACTGTAGGGGGATATTACAATACAGAAAAAAGGACAGTAGAATAAGGAGAGAGAAGAATTAAAGGGAATTGGTAAGTTTTATTTGTGAGTTGCTGTAGAACATTTGTATGGGCACTGAGTATGCCCACAATCAAACAGGAACTCCCTGGAGGACCTGGGCTTTCTATGTACTAATTTAAGAGTGCTGTTTGTACTATGTGAGTTTTAAAAGCTGAAAGGAATTTTCCATTTATACGTTGTATTAATTAAAAGAGGCTTCTGGGGAATAAAATAGGAAATAAAATGTAGCAATCAGATGCCTCTTAGGCAAGCATATCAAAAGCCATTAGTAACTAGGTCTAATGCTAATCTCTTATTTTATCCATGAAATCACTGCTGACAAAAAGTTTTGATGAGACAAATATTTGTGAGGTGTCAAGAAATGGAACAACTATTCAAAGAGCAATTTAGGTCCCATTTGTAGCAGAATACAAAGCATCACTCTGTGTTACATTGTTCAAAAAAATTCAAGCTGTGTACATATACAGAGGGAAGCTGTATTTTCAGGAGCAATGATTTTTTAAAAGTTTTATGTAGAAATTCCAATGCTGAACTTCATAAGAGTGCCTTGGATCTGTGGAGAGGAAGACTTGCAAAGGAATTGAGGAGCTGAGAGAAATTTTAAGTGTAGTCTTTAATTTAATGCTAAAATGACTACCTGGAAAGGCATGCTCATCACTGGTGACATGCCAAGGAGAAGGGTGACAAATTGGGAAGGGTTCAAAAAAGAAAGAATGATCTAAGAGCAGGGAGACTGACCTGGGAAACAAATTTAAGGAATTGGGTTTGTTCAGCTTGTCAAAGAAAAGCTTATTAAGTCATTGGATTGTGGTCTGTTAACTCCCTGTATTGGGAAAGCGGATCATGTAACAAAGGGATCTTTAATCTGGCAGACAAATGATGTAACAAGATCAAAGAAAAGCTGGAGCTGCATGAATCAGGCCCAGACAATGTGTGGCTCTCAATAGCAGATGAGCAATTGAGAACAATTAATTTTGGCATGTGGTTATCATCTTCTGGAAAATGTAAAATGTGGAAATTTTGAAGATTTGATATTTGTTCTCTGAAGTTTTGGTCTGTTGAAGATACGATTTCTTCATTTAAAGATTTAAAGTAGTGAAATCTTGTGTCCCTGATATATTTTTCAGGAGCCTGATTTATTCACTCTTCTAACCTTTTTATGCACTGTCTCCCATTTGAGGCTTCAAAGTTCATTTGCACAACATCTATATCCTCCCTCATGGTCTGACAGTCTTTGAAAAACCTCCCGAGTGGAATCAGTGTTAGAAATTTAAGCCATCATACATCCGGTTTATTGAGATAACCAGTTGTGGTCAATTAAATGTAATTACATTGAAAATAACACTTTAGAATCTGCTTTCCAAATACTGAATATCACTTACCACATATTCAGGGAGAGAAAGGACCAATTACACTATCAACTCTGTTAGTAAATATAACCTAATACCCATAATACATCAAGTATATAATATGAAAGATGAATTTAATTTGGATACTTAATTACTGATTTGTAATATAAATTCTGTGAGATTTGTCTGGTTTTTCTGAGCCTTAACTTTTTAATACATGTAATTTTCAATCAACTCACAATATTAGCTTTTGGTGTAGCATTTTGTTATGCATGAGATAGTAAAGAGCTCCATGGGTGCGTTTAGGAAAAAAACTGTATTCACAGATTTTCTAGAGCCTGGGGATCAAAGGAGCTGCTGAGACATCCTGTTGTGTCTCCAGTGCATTGCAGGCCATTAAATTCCACCCACTTACCTCTCTGTGTTGACCAGTTAGTTTGATTAGTGCATTTTTATCCACAGGAGGCAAAGCATTTGTGTACTGTAGAGTCCTGTTCAATAAAACTAGTCTGACCCCTTTCCTTTCTTAGTTTTGTCTCTGGAAATGGCTCCACTTAAGTTATTGTGGGAATTCTTCTCTTAGCATTTGGACAGCAGAATTCAAGGATAGACAGGTTAGCTCTCTTTGTCAATGTCAAGGGGATGGTCTTGTGATGAAAACCTGCCGAAAGATTTTCTAACCATCCATATTGAGACACCCCCTTGACTCACTAGGAGAAGACAATCTACAGATATTGAGGACAGGCAAAAGAGTTCCAAACAGTCTTTCTTCAAAGGATCAGTGTTTGCTTTATTTTAAATATTAGCTTCCCCACGCACAGATGTTCTTATGCCTGTGTTCTATCACATAAGCACTATATGCTTTTATTTTGCATTCCCTCCAAATACTAAGGTTACATTTTCACCACAGCTTGACCTTTTCATAGCAAAAGCTCTGGAATCAATTCTACTTCTCACACTCTAGTCTAAGTAGCAAAAAATTTGTCAGGTCCTGACACTATAGTGGTCCTGACCATCTTCACTATCATATCTGCTCAAGAGCAGTGGGATGAGCCCTGGCTTTCCACAGAGCCCCTGTACTGCTGGCTGTGTTATTTTGCTTGGGTATCAGCTCCCTATCTCTTACCTGCAACCAACCCTGACACATGACCTGTTTCCTTGATAAACCAATGCTTAGGTCAATAAATAGCAAAGCAAAATCTGGATAAAACACAAGCCAGTGTTACTTAAGTGTAATTTATTTTCTCCTGCCAGATACTTAACTATTTTCCCGTTTCACTTTGTATTTTAAAGGGCTTGGTTTCCTTCTGTTTGCTCTGTGTTTCATAGTTGAAACCTTGATATGGGGTACAAAGCAGATTTCTTAATTTTGAGTGCTGTGTCTGAGAGATAACAGCAGTAAGACCAAAGGTCCAGCCTTCATTTTACTCTTTGCATTAGAACTTTGAGGATGAGTTTTGGCAACTTGGGTAGAATCACAAAAAATAGTAATTTAATTTTTTTTTTTTAACCTTACAATCATTCAGATTTGTATGTCACTTTCTTCAGAAGAATTCCAGAGAGTCCGTGTAAGGGAAAATGAAATTAATTGATTGTTTTGGCGTCCATAGTGCTCCATAAGTGAATCAGGGCTGATGAGTTCCAGGAGGCATAAGATCTTTTTAGGGCTTGTGTAGGCATGAGCATTAGTTTAAGGAAGAGTTTAGTGTGCTATGGATTTGTTCTGGTTGCCTTCCAGGAAAAGGCTCTGGATCCAGTGACCTTGAGAGGTTTTTCCATTTTCTCTGATTGTCAGATGCAACCATGCTTGTGAAATCAGCCACATAGATAAGAAATGCTGTTGGCTGTGTAAGGTTTATTTATCAGTGAATGCACACTTTCCTGTGGTCAATCAGCTATTAAAGCTCAAAAGTTTTTAAATCCTTGTTAAGAAGATAGAACTATTGTTAATCTTTCATGACTACAGGAGTGCAGCCTCTGTAGTGAAGCATTGCTATTGAAAAACTCGATCCTATAAATCATTTGTACAGAATTCTGTTATGATTTTTTAAAAGGTTACTGTTGCAGGCTTAGATATGAGTGGGTGATCTACATTGTTCAGTTGCCTCCAGAGTCTTTCAAGCTAAGGATGTACTTCAGTGGTGAATCTCTGTATGGTGGCTGCAATTTGGCAAGTGGTTCCCTGGGAGTAAGAGGGGGATTTCAGGAGTCTTCTTGGAAGAATTACATGGAAATAGATCCTGCAGGAAAGATGAGTCTGAGAGAGTTGGTTAACATTCAAAGATCACTTCTACTCAGGCTTAAGAACAATGTGTCCTGATGAGCAAGAAATCAGGCAAAGCAGATGAGAGGCCCTGTGTGGATCATTAAAGAGCTCCTGTCATTAATCAGACATAAGCCGGAAACACACAGGAGATGGAAGTGGAGATGGGCCACTTCTATTGAATATAGAAATGTCAACAGAACAAGTGAAAATGAGACAAGGAGGGCCAAGGCCAATCTGGAATTAATTTTAGCCAAGGATGTCAAGAACAAGAATGTCTTCAAATACATCAATAACAAAAGGAAAACAAAGGATAATGTGGGCCTGTTACTTAATGGAGGGGGGAAGCTGGTAAGAGAGAATTCAGGCAAGGCAGACCTTCTTGCATTGGTCTTCATTGACTAGAACAGCCCTCATGGATCTCTGAACAGAAAGATCAGTGCAAAGGAATGCTGGAAGCATGACTTTTCCTTTGATTGTGTTAGAGAACACTTAGGCAACCTTGACATGCACAAGGCCCTAATGGAATGCATCAACAAGCACTGAGGGAACTGAGGGACACCATAGCAAAGCTGCTCACCATCATCTTTGACAGGTCATGGCAATCATGAAAGGTGTGTGGGGATAGGAAGAAAGTCAATATCATCCCAGTTTTCAGAAGGGGCAAAAATGAGGGAACTACCAGCCAGTCAGGTTCACCTCAGTCCCTGGAAAAATGGTGGAGCTCCTTGTTCTGGAGGTGATCTCTTACCACATGGATGACAAAAAGGTGGTCAGGAGTGGTCAGCATGGATTCACAAAGGATAAATAATGCTTGATCACCCTGATTGCCTTCTGTGATGAAACAGCTACCTGAATAGATGAGGGATGAGCAGCAACTATTGTCTACTTTGACTTCAGCAAGACTTTTGTCAGTAGCACTCTGGTGTCATGTTATAGTGCAGAAAATAATCAATAAGAATGCATATAATAAAGCATGCAAAATATCCCCTATGCATCTTCTCTATATACCTTGATCTGCCCCTTGCTAAACTGCACACATTAGCCACCCTTAAAAGCAAGACTGTGTATGAAAATAGCTTTTGTTACAAACCACAATGGGTGAAATATCTCTATATTTTTATGTAGTAACTTAACAAGTATATTAACTACTGGTTGTTTCTTTTCCTAGATGCCCTTAAAACAGTCACTGGGACAGAAATTAAAGACATGGGGAGTGATGGAATGCTTATCTTTTTGTCTATGATAAAAATAATATAATTAAGATGGTTTTGCAAATACCATAAAAATTTATAATGTCTTCAGCAGAGTTATTTGACATATGAAAGTGAGAAAACAGGAAGAGCTTCATGTGGAAAAGGTAATACTGAAAAGCATTGGGAGTTTGTCTCTGAGAGAGTAGGTAAATTTTGTTTGGTAGCTAGGAAATTTTTCCCTAAGTGTGGCATGGTATTGCCCAGTCTGATCATTCAGAGATGACAAGGCATTATGAGATTAGTGATTAATTGAAAGACTTTATTTCTTTTTATTTGCACTCTATAATTTCAGGGTGGAATCTGTTTGTTTTAAAGCCTTCCTTTATTGCCATGAGGGCTAGCAGTGCTTTGGTCTGAAACAAAGCAGAAGCAGAACTTTGTTTAAATAATAAAACTGAGACTTGAAAAGGAAACTCCTATCTATTGCAGCACTCCAGATTTCAGGAAATTGGCAGCCCTGTTGCAACTTCTGTGTCTCTTCTTGCATAACCCTCTAAGCAGTGTCACTTCATGAAGGTAGAGGCAGTGATTCTCAAAAGAATTGAATTCTGTGACCTTAGTAAAATCCCAGTGGGTTTGGGTCTTTGCAAATCCCAGTGGGCTTGGGACTTGCAACTTTTGTATTTCATGTATCTTGAGAGACCAGCTCACAGCTCCCCTTTGATTCCTGGAGTACAAAAGGAAATCCCCAGTAAGTCATGGGTCTGGTCCATCTTTACTAGTTTGTTGCTTCTTGCTTTTCATTTGCTTCCTTTAAAGCACCTCAGTTTGTCTGTAATGAGATTAAATTGCTCTTGTGGCTGAATTATTTATGTCTTTTAATGTAATTTTCCAAATTTGTATTCCCACTGAGAAAAGTTAATTAAGTTTTGCAAAGGCAAGTTTGAAATACATTTCAGATTTGCAGAAGAGTTTTCAGGATTTCCATCAAAACCCCAAGCCCCAGTGGGATCTTCCATATTTTAAAAGCATCAGAGTTTAGCTTCTTCCTAAACACCCCTTGTACTGCAGGATCTTTGACAGCCTCTAATCCTTCCAGGCTTCACAGCATGCTCTGAAAATTGCAATTTCCTTTCTTCTTTGAAACAAATTCTTATCATTTCTTGCATATGGTGTTACAGCTGACAGCATGAGGTCCCAGCCTGAATATTAAGACTGTAATTCTATTTTTTGAGTTGTGGTGCAGCGTATAAATTCATTCAACTGGACTTCCAAGGTGGGTGCCACCAAAACGAAATCTCAATTAATTTACAAATGACAGTCAGTTGGGACCTTGTTCTATGTTGAGCAGCATCTGATTCATATTTTAACAAGCTATTGTTTTCCTAGTTTAAATTCTATGATTTCTTGAATCATCAGCTTTTCTCCAAGATGCACTGGGTGGTATTTGCATGATTAATCATGCATTTTGACTTTTATTTAGCACACTTATTTACATAACTGCAGGATTAGTTAAGAGAAAGGGCAGAATGTGGCTTCCAGATGAAGTGGAAAAAAGTTCGGCAGCAGAAAGAAGTTTCAGCAAACAACTGCAGGTCAGGAATTCTGAAAACCACATTTCTGAGACAACTGGGCAGTGAAAGCTTTCAGCCAGTGAGGAAGATGAGGGTAATACCACTTCTTACTGGTATTTTCTATGTCGAATAGAAGAGGTCATTTGGGCAATGTCTATAAAATACTGCCAGATTGTATTCGGATTTCATGCCTAGGTTTACTAGAATATCTGGCTGTGAAATTATATCTAATTTCTGTTCATTTGGAAGGTGTTTGATGGTGTCTGCCTTCTTCATTACAAGATAAAATTTTTCCTTGTTTGTTGAACTTTTTGTTAGCATGTTGGTTTGATTTTAGCCTTTGGCTCTTGCATGTTTCATACAATAAATGTGAATTTTAAGAATTATATAAAATCAGGCTGAAGTGGGCCTCTAATTATATCTGGAGAAGCTTAATTCTGCTTAATGGCTTCTGATAAATATGTGACACTTTTAAAATCAGTGTCTTAAAGGTCAAGAGGATAGGGCCTCATCTCCTCTTAAGCAGCTTGTCTCAGCATTCTCAGACCCACTTGCTGGAGCAAAAACCTGTACAAGTGTGCCTGGCACACCTTGCCAGAGGGCTTGTTATAGCTCCAAAGCTGAAATTCAGAAGTACAGAGACAGATCTTGGACTGGGAATTAGATGAGGGATTTCCCACTTCAGCCAGGTAGGCAAGTAAGGATGCATTTTCCTGGAGAACAGCCTCCTTCCCTGTGGCTGTGCTGTGGAGTTATTTTAATTCCTTGTGTGGATGTACAGCAGCTTGAAGCTCATCACAGCCCTACTGATGTCTCTCTCATAGGAAAGAGAGTCCTGGAAGGGAACACCTCTTCAAAATAGGGTTCTGTTGCATTAAAACATACACAGAGAAGCGTGTGTGGGCTAATGACCCATCAAGTATTTTGCTACCTCTTGGGAAATTTTCAAAGGACACTGATTATCAAGAAAGGAGGGTTATTACTGACCTTGAGAACTATCCCTTGTTTTGACTGGAAAAATTAGGGCTGAGGGTTTACATGAAGGCTTGGAAGCTGCTTCCCCACTCTCCCTTTTGTGTGCTGTGCAGAGATGGAGTAATAAAAAACACCCAGTGTATCCTTTGAAAACTGTGGTGGCTGCTGTCAATCAGCTCTCAACAGAATGGATCTGTCTGAATCCTGATATTGTATGGGCAGAGTCACTCGTGAGGTGTTTGGTGTAGTACCACATGTGTTCATGGTTGCTGGCATCACCTCTGTCCTATAAATATCCCACTGGATAGTGACACAGTGTTAATTCTTGCATGTGTTCATACCATTTTTACTTGCTTTTTCTAACCAAATATTTACAAACAATCCCATTGTACTCTCTGGCATCATGAGGCAGCTCCCTAAAGGAAACCATTAATTTTCTGCTGTACGGCATTGGTTGATTAGATGCTTTGTGGAGGAGGAACTGATATGAAAGTGTAGAAATGAAAACAGCAACACTCCTGCCAAGCACTGTAGCCTGTTGCTTTCATTCATCAGCTGGTTTTATTCATGCGTCTGAAGGAATGCTAGTGAATGAATCTTATTGGAGAGCTACACAAACTGTGAGGCAGCGCTCAGGAGCCCAGCAGCCTCCCTTCCTTGCTGTCTTCTCTCAGTATCCCTGTTCCCAACACCAGGGGTCAGCTTTCTACTGTTAATTTGAAGCCCTTTCTGCTCTAGCTATGGCATCTAGCCGTTACAAGATACGGGGAAACCAACGAGAAGCTCCAGCCCTCCTCTAGAGCAAACATACTTTACAGGAATGGTTAAGGGAGAAATACTTATGTGTTGGGTAACTTGTATTGCGCTTCTCCTAGCAGAGCTATTTTCTAATTGCCTTTCTCTTCCATCCAGGGGCTGCAGTTATCTATTTGTTGTTTAGACTGACTTTGGAGCCAATGGATGTGACAGCTCCTTCACAGTGACCTGGGATTGCAGAGTGGGCAGGATCTCTGCCTGCCTGTTTTAGTTACTCACATGGTCTTCATTGCTGTCATGTCTGAGGTTCCTTTCTGCCTTGAGAGTCTGTGTCTTTCCAGACGAGGTTACGCAATGCTGCTTTACTTCTTAAGGATAAAAAAACTATGCCAAGTGAAAAACTATGCCAAGGGGCTCACAGCAAAGAGGAAATACCCAGATCAGCATTCATCTCACATCCTGTAGAGCAGTCCTAGAAGCAGCAGGCTCTATTCTAGCAATTCCTGTAAAAGGGAAGTGACTCTAGAGGCAATTTGTTTCAAATACGTTCTTCAACCCTGATTGCCACTTCCCCTGACCTGTGCCATCACCCTGTGATTCTGTCCTGGACAGCCCCTAACTTTTCCCAGCCATCCCATGTGAAGAGCAGGAAGGTTTCCAACTCAGCTGTCTTTGCTGGCTAGCATTCAATCAGACAGCTGGATCACCAGGCCGCTTTAAAGACCTAGTCCTCCTTAGATTTATTTTAGGAATTGCTAGTTATATGGATTGAGTGTTACATAAATGTAATGTCGCTATCAGTACCCAAAGATGGCAGTGTCATTTAAAATTATTATTTTTTAGCCAGGTCAACAATCACAGGGCCACTGGGGTCAGAACAGGGTGGGGAATCAAAAATGACAGATGGAAAGAGAGGTCAGCATTCTCACTAGCTGCCCGTAGTTAGATTGGTTTGTGTCAGTCATGAAACTGAACTTGAAAATATTTTCCTATCTTGATGTACACTCTGAGAAAGAAAACTTCCAGCTAAAGCTGGAAAAGCAGTTTCAGGAATATGTGTAAGGAGGTCTGACATGGAATGTCCTATGCATTCTCTTACTTGAGAGTAGCAGGGGGAAGAGGTGCTGTTTCTGTGTATGATGCTGATGAGATCTTCCCTGGAATGTTGTGTCCAGCTATTAATAGTTCAGTCTTCAAAATGGGTGTTAAAATTGAAAAAGGTTCAGAGATGAACCACGTCATGACTTATGTTTGAAAACTCTGCCTTACAGTTAAATTCTTAAACAATTCAACTTGGCTTAAGGAGAAGATTAAGTAGTGATTTGATTACTGTCCATTAATTACTTGAAGGGAAAGGAAGGAGATATCTTATAGAAGAGAACTCTTTCATCTTACTTTTTCATCTAGGACAGAATCTAGCAACTGGAAGTAGAATTCAGAGATCTCAAAAAGCTGGAAATGAATTTTTAATGGTGGAAGTGATTAAGCATAGGAACAAATAAAGGATTTATTCATCACAAGTATCTTCTTTAGTCTTGGAATTTAAAAATCTGCATTGAACACATTCCATCATTAATTCTAGCAATATGTAAGTTACTTTGTAAGCTCCTGAAGTTAGATAGCTTGTCATTATTCCTAGGGCAGAATGGTACAAAGAAAATGTAAAAGGCCCCATTAAAGACTTTTTCTCCAAAGACTTTTCTGTCTTTTGTCCTGGAGATGAGTGTGGATCATTTTTCAGCAGAATGCATTAGTAAAAACCTGAAGGAAATCTATCTAATTTAATGTTTTCATTAGCTGAAACTTGTAAGATGTTCAGACTCTTCTTAGCTTACCTTTGGTATCTTGCTGCAAAGCAAAACCACATTTTTTGCAATGTAATATCTCCCTCTCTTTGTCCGTGCTTAGGGAACTCAATCATACTTTTTCGATTCTTCTCTTCATGCTTGGTAACACTTAGGAGGCTGCCAAACTGTAGAATATAAGCAGAAATGTCTGGATGCTAACCTCCACTGATTCCTACAATAAGCCACTTCAGGATAAGATTCTATCAGGAATACTTTGAAAATTCTGACCATTGAAATATAAGGGCAGATTAAATTTGCATTTTTTGGAAACTTTTACCATCAAAACAATGTGAAAAAGAACTAATTTTGTGTGTGTGTGTGGTTTTTTAAAAAATTATTTTGCATTGTGTGTTCTCATGGGTATCACTTTGCTGTAGTGTATGTGAGAGATGATAAAACTGAATAATTTTTAGGGTAAAATGAAGTCAGATAGGGAAGGGAGGAAAAAAAGGTATTCAGAGATGCTTAACTGTATCAGTGAGGGATCAAACTGGTGAATCATGTAAGTAGATTTGAGTTGTTTGATCCTTACACTTCTGTTTTTCTGTCTATGAGACAAGCAGAACACAACTTTGCTGTGTGAAGAACTTAAAGCTTACTCTGTTTGTATGACTGTACAATCTATGTGTCCTTAATTTTTCAACATTATCATGCTGGATTTAAATAATTGATGAAATTTAGAAGTGGCTGCTCTTGGGAAAAGGCTCACCTGCAATAAAAGAAAAGCAGCAGGTATTGCGCCAAGAGCTGTTGCTAAGTCTTTCAGTCCTGAGTTATTCTTATCAGATTCCTCCAGGTATGAGAGAGCTGCCTGGGATTCACTGGCATTCTCCAGCTTCTCCCATCAAATGATGTGTGATGAAGTGGTTTCCACTACTGTATAAAAGATCTTCATAGAGGGACAGTTGTATTGGCTCTTATATTGTTTGTGAGTCCTCAAAAGAGGAGCCGGCACAGTAGATTCTCAAGATGTTGATACTGGTCCCCATCTTGGCTAGCACTGAACAGGAGAGGAATTTTATGGAGCAGAACATCCTTTCTAGATGCAATGCAGTCCCAGGCTTCTTTCTGTGCTGCAGAGATGATGATTGTCCAACAGCAGCCTGACTGGTGGCGATGGAAGATAATGGGGAGATAAATTCTCCTTCACTCCCACACCAGATCCATGTATTGGCCAGAGCGAGATCTGGTTTAGGTAGTGGTTGAGTTCTCACAGCTGCAGGTCTACAAAGTTGGCTGTCCCTAGAGAAAGGTGGAAGTTTCTTATGTGGATTAACACCTGGTGGAGGGGAATGACAAAAACTGAGATGGACTCTTCTCAGTGGTATCAAATGGAATGCCAAAGTCAATTGATGTGAATCGGGATAAAGTCCCTTAAAATGTAAGATAAAACTTCTTTACTGTGGGGTTATTGAGCAGAAGGGCAGTATTTCCATATATAAAAATGTGTACAACACAGTCCTGGACTTCGTGCTCCGACACTGCTTAAAGAAGGCAGAATTGGACTAGATGTTCTTGAAAGATACCTTCAAATTTCAGGTATCCTGTGGTTTTGCAATTTTTTTTCTTTCTTTTTCATCTTTTATCCATTGTATGTAAGTGTAAGCCAAAATTTGCCCCATGTTTTGCATAGGTACTTGGTGCTTTATATGAAACTTTTGACCAGTTCCATTCCTTAGTAGCAGCTTGTTGTTCTTTGGAAGTTTCACTCTGAAGGACCCTGTGTCCTTTTGCCTCAACTATCTTTTCCCCCTGACCTTGCTACTTGGTCAAAGGATTGAAAGCTATTGCTTTGTTGCAGTACACAGTGCAAACTGATGTTATTTAGGCAATTTGAGGGAGAGGAAGGCCAAGTTGAAGCTGGAAATGAATGTGGCAAGGGACACAAAAAAAGCTTCTCTAGATACATTAACCAGAAAAGGAAGGTCAAATGAGGTGCAACCTCCCCCCAAAAAAAAATTATGGAAAACTGGTAACAACAAATGAGGAAAAGGCTGAGGTACTCAACAACTTTTTTTCCTCAGTCTTCAATGGCAACCTCTCTTTGTACACCTCTCAAGGAAAAACATCAGGATGGGGACTGGGGGAGCAAAGTCCCTCCCACTGTAAGAGAAGGTCAGATTCCCCACCTGAGGAATCTTAACGTACATAAGTCTTGGGACCCAATGAAATCATGTGGTTGCCAAGCCACTCTCCATGATATTTGAGAAGTCATGGTAGTCAGATGAAGTCCCAGGTGACTGGAAAAGGGAAGCCATTGTATATCTGAAGAGATGGTAGAAAGAAGGACTCCAGGAACTACTGGCCTGTCAGCCTCCCCTCTATGCCTGGGAAGATCATGGGATCTAATTTCCTCCTAGAAACTCTAAGGCACATGGAGGACAGGGAGGTGAATTGAGGCAACCAGCATGGCTTCACCAAGGGTAAGTCCTACCTGACACACCAGAGATCTTCTGTGATGCAGTGATGGCAGGAGTGGCCAAGGAAAGGGTTTCAGATATAATTTACCTGGACTTTTGTAAAGCCTTTGAAAGGTCCCCCATAACTTTCTTCTGTCTAAATTGGAGGGAGCTGGATTTGGTGGATGGACTGTTGGGTGGTGAGGCATTGGTTGGATAACACATCCTGAGAGTTGGTTGGACGGGTGGAGTCCTTCACGGATCCGTACTGGGACCAGTGTTCTTTAATATCTTCATTAATGGCATAGAAGAGGGATCAAGTGCACTCTCAGCAAGTTTGATGACAGCACCAAGCTGAGGGGTGCTTTGATACACCTGAAGGATGGGATGCCATGCAGAGACAAGCTTGAGGAGTGGGTCCATGAGGACATCACAAAGTTCAAGGCCAATTGCTGGTGCTGCACCTGGGCTGGGACAACCCCTGGTACCAGCACAGGGTGGGCATGAGCAGCCCCAGAGCAGCCCTGCCCAGAAGTACTTGGGGTGCTGTGGGTGAGAGGCTGCACATGCCCTGCCATGGCACTCCCAGCCCAGAGAGCCAAGCGTGTCCTGGGCTGCATCCAGAGCCCTGTGGGCAGCAGGGCAGGGAGGGGATTCTGCCCCTCTGCTCTGCTCAGCTGAGACCCACCTGGAGCACTGCATCCAGCTCTGGGCTCCCAGCATGGGAAGGACAGGGACTTGTCTGGAGTCAGCCCAGAGGAGGCCACTAAGTTGATCAGAAGGATGGAGGATCTCTCCTATGAAAAAAGGCTGAGATAATTTGCATTGTTCAGCCTCAAAAGGAGAGGGCTTCAGAGTTTTTTGTGGCCTTCCAGTATCTGAAGGAACCTACAAGGTCTATTTACAAGAACATGTAATGGCAGGACAAGGGTGGATGACTTTAAACTGAAAGAGCGTAGGTGTAGATTAAATATGGGAAGAGATTCTTTACTGTGAAGGTGCTGAGGCACTGGCACAGGTTACCCAGAGAGTCTGTGGATGCCCTGTCCTTGGAAGTGTTCTAGGCCAGATTGGATGGGGCTTGGAGCAAGCTGGTCTAGTGGAAGGTGCCCCTGCCCATGTCAGGGGAGTTGGAACAAGATGATCTTTAAGGTCCCTTCCAACTCAGGCCATTTTATGAGTCTGTGATTCTGTTTGGGACTAACAAATGTTTAGGTACTTCTATTTTCTTTCTTTTTTTCTTCTTCTTCTTCTTTTTTTTTTTTTTTGACTAATTTTTTTCCCTGAAATCTACTTTTAGTAGCTCTTAAAATCCATTTATGCTAACCCCCAATTATACACCTATCATACCTGCTTAAGACACATAATATTTCATGTACTAAAAATAAAGGCAAGCAAAACCCCCCACAATTTCTGTCAAAGTGAATATTTGGTTTATATCCCAGACTTATAAAAAGAGGAATGCTGAAAAATATTGTCCAAATTTAATGTCCAGTAGCTGGCTGCACTGAAAAATGGGAAGAGGTCCATTAGGGACTTGGGAGATGCTTAACTACAAATTAGTAGGGGCCTAGGCAGTCCTCTAGAAGAAATATCACTGGTTTTATGTCCTGTTTTTATACTTTTCCCTAAACATTTGTTGTTAACCACTGCTGCAAATGGGTTAGGGGCAGGTGTTGGATTTATAATGACTACTCCTAATTTTCATGGTGCGTGCTAGTTCAAAACTGACTGCATGCCCATATGTATGACTCTGCTTCCTTTATCAAATCTGGGTCTTCTGCCAAATGTCTTCAGAAATGTCCTCAGAGCTGCTGTATCATTTCTCATTGTCTCCTCAATGGCCTGAAATGTACATGTCCATCTCATCAGGCATCATCTGTCTGCTTCCAAGAGAGTACAGCACTGCCATAAAACACTAACTTTCCTGTCTCTTAATTATGGAATACATAAGCATCTCCTGCAGTGTGTGCATCCCCCTCAGAGCTGTTCTGGTCGGAATACTAAAGTGCTGGCAGCCTAGCTTGTTTGCAGGCTGGTGTGATTATCCAGAGGCAGCACATTTGTAGATATCCATTTGTGGCATGATCCTGGGGATTTCTAATCGTTGCGTGCCACCTGGAAGCCCCTCATTTGGCCGCTTGATGGCACTCTTAAATATTTAATTGGTTGCAAATGTTCTCAAATGTGCCAGTTTCATAGAGCAGGAATAGAGAAAACAGAGCCTCAGGTATTCAAGAGTGAAATACCATAAAAATTGTAGCTTATATCAATGAAAACAAGAAAGGCAGTAGCAAAAGTTGAGGTGATTGTGGCAAATGCTGCCTGGTGTGTAACGAGAGGATTAGCACCCGTCCGGCTTCCCAGCTCCAGAGTGCTCTGCAGAGACAAGAGCTGCCTCAGCCTTTCCTCATAGGAGAGGTGCTCCCTTCTTTTGATCATCTTGGTGGCCTTCTCTGGACTTGCTCCAACAGGCTGAGGTCTGATGTGCTGAAGACACCAGAGCTACCAGGCCGGGTCTCATGGCAGCAGAGCAGAGGGCCAGAATCCCCTCCCTCAACCTGTTGTTACCTTTTGTAACACACAGGCAGCTGCACCATTATAATTTGCATTGTAAAATCATGTCCTTATGATCATTTATTAAAAAAAAAAAGGTAAGTAAAAATTACAGTGTGTGCTAGACCCATGATGAAAAAGCCTGTCTGATCAGAATGAGAAAACTCCAGTTTTAAACAGAGCATTGCAAACTCAGCCAAGTTGCATATTCCTTCTTTTTGCACTGCTCACCTGCTCACCTCACTCTCGGGGGAGCTCAGATGAAAGCCAAATTGTTCTGCTTTTTTTTTGGGAATCTGCTACATCTTTTCATCTTCTTCTCCCCTGTTTTTGTTTGCTTTGAGCCTGTGCTTTCACAGGCCCTGACAAACAGTGCACGGTTCCAGTGGTTCCTAAGTACTCATTTTTGTTGGCCTGGTTGACTGTGGTTTCTTTCGTATTACTCTGCCAGACTGTATTTTAGAGTAAGAAAGGCTATCTCTATCTATCCATCTCTGCTTCTGAGGGGTGTCTTGCCTCTGACATGTGCAGAGCTCACAGCACATATTAGGACTGCAACAAGGCCTCGGGACATGTATAAATTACAACTTGCTTTGTCATCTGTCAATTTTGTCTTCTCTAAAATATCCAGAAGACTTTGAAATTCTAGTTCTGTACCTCTCTTATCCAAACCGCAAGTTCCTAAGAGCCCCAGCTAAAAATCTTAACTGGATCAGGAGTAACAGGGATTAGTCAAGCAGCTGGTGAAAGGTGTCAAGCAGAATGTTAAATTTGACATTCAAGCATCTAAACCAGCATAAGCCAAAATGACCTGTCACTTGCCTCCTGTGCACTGGTGGACTTGATCAGCATTTGCAGATCTTGCAGTAGCAACACTGCTAGTTGGAGGGTACATATTTCCCTGTGATAGGAAATGCCTGTGCTCACAGAGCTCAGGCCAATGCAGGTGGTCTCAACAGGAGTGTTCAACTTCCACTGATGAATGTCAGAAAATAAATGCTGGTGGAATTATCATCTGAGGCAGTGTCTCAGAGGGGGTGCTGTAGTAGCCATGGATCTAGGCATTGTTTTCATTGGTCCTGTGGGTGGGAATATAAACTCACAGCAGATGAAATGTGTGACTGATGAAAAAGCAGGTGAAGTTGTAAATCATGCTGGGAACAGAGCTGCCATACAAAGTGATTAATGTTGTGGTAAACCAGAATTATACAAAGCAAATGCATTTTAGTGCAGTCAAATATAATATAATACCTCTCTAGACAAAAAGGAGTGTTGTACTTTGGAAGGCAGCAACTCAAAAAAAAAAAAAAAAGAGGAGGAAAACCCCACTTTTGTGTAAAAGCGAGAAATTTGAGTCCCCAGTGTAGCTTGGCAAGGAGGCTGAACAGGATTCTGGTGTGCAAACAGGGAATCCTGAGTAGCAGAAGAGATATTATTTAAACATTAGTGAGACTAATACTGGAATATTATGTCTGATTCCAGGGCCAACATTTTTCAAAGCATGCAGAAAAATTGTAAGTAGTTCAGAAGGAGCCCCAGGTTGATTCAAGAGTTGGAGAGCATGCCCCAGATGTGGAGAGAGAACAACATCCAGTTGAAATTTGGACTCAAAATGAATTATGTCTGGCGCTCGCACAAATCCTAGCCATGTGATATCCTCCACTTGTCTCTGGAAAATTTCCTAATATTCTACTCTTCTCCGTGTCTGCTGAGAAGTTGCTTTCTCTTTGCAGCTGTGGAGGCAGTGCCCTTCACTGGATGTTGCAAAGTTAATGTTGGTTCCTGGCTTTTTGCTAAGCAGCCCTGTGCAGTGCTGGTGAAACTAAATGGGATTTTTTGAGTTCAGGCTGTGATGGTTATCACAAGTATACCAAAATGTGACTAATGTTCAGTTTTAAAGTATCTTAATGAAGAGAAGCACCAGATATGAAAGAAGTCCTTTATCCAGTCAAGGTAGGCATAATAAGAATTAGCAGTGGCAAGCCAGGTAAGTCAAGTAAGGAATTAGATGCAGCTTTTTAATCACTCAAAGCGATTAAATGTTGAAGCAAACTGCAAAAGGAAATAGAAGCTTCTCTGTTTTTTGAGATCTTCATATGAAGTATGCATATACTTGCCAAAACCAAGTTATCAGGCTCAAAACAGGATATGCCAGTAACATTTTTGGATCTGCGAAAAAGAGGAGGCCAGGCTTTCTGGCCTTGAGTTACAAAGTAATGAGTACTCAAAACATTTTCTTTTCTGGGAAGGGACTGTTTTGAAAGTCCAATATTCATATTTTCATTGCCCACAATATAGTTCACAGCCTGATCCATAGTAAGGTGGGATATATCAACACAGCATTGTGTTGTACACAGGTATGGTGTACTCGAGTGCTCTGAGCATTTAAAGGAATAGGAACAGATTGAGCACCAATGATCCTACTTTAAATTTCTCAGGGATCCTGGGATGAGGTCTGCTTGAGCAGAGCCCTCTGAAGTCCCAGCCCTTGTTCTAGCTTGCTGTAGTGTCTTTGGCAGTCCCCTCTGCTGCCCTTTCTCATTCTGTAAAAAGGAATGCTGCATATACAAGCTTAAAGCACTCTCAAGTGCTATAAAACTTTGAGATGTTATTGTTATTCCTGAAGAGCTTTGAAAACACATTCAGCCCATGCCCAAACTCTCTGAGCTCTTGGAAAGATTTTTTCTTTCCTGATTTTTCAGAGCTACTGGCATACAGTTAAGCCCAAAGTGCCAGCTGTTTCCTTTCTTACAGCACACCAATTCTGCGACTGCAGCAAAGTGTGGAATTGGCACAGCTTTTTAAAATGAGCCAGGAGAGAGTCTTGCTAGAGCACTGCAAGGTCATTCAACTTGTTTCACAGCATGTGTGATAGCCGTGCTCAGTGCTCTGCTGCGCAGGATTTGCTCGCTGATAAAAAATAAATTGTATTGAAAATTCACTAATTTGTGGCTTGCTCAGTCATCATGTCTATGTCATGCAGATGGAAGCACAGGAATATTCTTAGATTGTGCTCAGGCTTTTGAAGATTTCCAATTTCCTAGGGAAAATTTGCTGGTCTCTTTTTTTGTCCTCTACACTTTAAATATTGGAAAGTCAAATAAATAGCTAAGAAATATCTTTGGCTACCAGCAATTTTGTGAAATTGATCTCTCCTCCAAAGAGGAGATTGTCTCACCATATGTAGAGCACAGCCAATCCCTTCCCTTGGCTTCTTAGTAAGCCAGTCCTAAAGGACAGAGCCCCAGCTAGCCAGCTCAAAGCATGAGTGTATCTGGGAGAGCAGAAGTGCTTGTGTAGCTGTGATGCTCAGAAACAATCATCTGTTCACAAATGAACTTCATTTTGCCTTTTTTTTTTTTTTTTTTTTTCTTTCCCAGATGGGCTCTTACAGATTTTAGGTACCGGTAGGTCTTTTTAGTGTGATGATACCTTGGTCCAAGGCATGTCAGGGATACAGCTTGATTTTTAGAAAGCCATCACAGGATCACAGGATCTAAGGCTACAGTTTTTAGGTTTTAAATCCTCTAAAGAGAAAGTAATTTGACAGTTTATCACACAAGAAACTGTAGCACTGGCTCCTTGTGTAGTGAAAATACCAACTTTAACTCATGCCCATGGAGGGTCCCCACACTGATATTTATTATGTGGCTGCAGGATTTACCTGAAGCATTGTGCTTTCTACTTTGAGGATGATGTTGCTTTGAGCATAGTTGTTCAGCCCCAAGCATTTTTGAGGAAATGGAAGAAAACCATGTATGTCTCATAGCTTTGTTCATGAAGAAAGAGAGAAAGATATAAATAATTTTATTCTTAATCTGTCCAGCAAACAAAAGACTTTGATCTGATATTGGACATTTGCCGATTCTTTTAAATTCAGCTAAGGAATAATATAAACTAAAAATCTGTTAAACCAGGTACTTAGTAAGCATCAGAATAAAATATTCCGATGCTTTTCAGATTATTACTTTGCATAAACTATTTGGTGATATCACAATGATATTCTAGGGTACTTTTCTACCTCTACAGTATTTTTCTGATAGGATTTGGGGTGAATCTGTTCAGCTTTAAAGGTATATTCAGAGGAGTATTTTGGACAGTGGTCATAGTTGGTTTGGAACCTATTTCTGTTTGCATGTGATGTTTACAGGCTCAGTTTTCTATGTTGAGAGCAAAAATCATGCTATCTTCATCTTTTCTTAGCACAACTTGTCTTCCTACATACGCTTGTTACATGTCAGGGTCTAAAGTTTAGCCTCTGCTCAGGTGAGCACTGAGGTTCCTCATGGCAGCAAGAGTCTGTTCATTCTCTTCTTCTTGCTCTGCTCCCTTGTGTCTTCCTGTAAAGAACAAGTCCTACTGGCACTAATTATCAGAAAAACTGTCCAATATCTCTAATATCTCCAGCCCTTGTATCTCAGGGGAAAAAAAAAAAAAAAACCAACAAAAACAACCCACCACTTTGCACTTAGTGGATCTGCATGGGGCAGATATTCTGTATTCTTCCAGTCCATGAGGTACAGAGCAGCTTTCTCAGGTCTGAAATTGCTTCCTTCACTTCCAACAGTGGTTCACCATTGCCAGATCTTGGTCTGTGCCTTTTGCACCTTTTGGCTGTGCTCTGTGATCTTCTAACATTTATTCATCCTGCATCCTGAGAGTGTTTGCCCAGTGTTTTAGGGCAAAGTGCAGTACTCTGCTTGTTTTTACTGAAAACCAAAAACCTTTTCCTTGAAAATGCTGCTCTTCAAAGCTATAGCACAGATGTGTTGCTGTGGGTATGTGCTGTGCTTGCCATTCTGGAACACTAATATCACTAATGAAATAAGCCCTTTTAAAAACTATTCATTAAAGAATATGTTGGTATGTCACAGGTTAGTACTCTGAATGAGAATTCACTGTACATTAAAATGAATTGATATGCCTGTGCTCAGCAGGTTAGTGTTTTGCTGAGGTTTATGTGTCAGGCTTCAGTGTTAATTGTGGGTTATTCTCATCACATTACCTTTCATCAAGAATAGGCTGTACTTTAGCAATCATATTATTCAGCCTTATGTGTGGTATTCACACATCTGTGATTTAACCCACATTCCTGGTATTTGATAACATAAAGGAGACAATATGAGTAGGATTCTGCTCTTAGATTAGGGTGGGTTTAACATTCTGTAGCAGCCACTGCAGTCAGTGGAGCCTAGAGACTAAAGCAGCACCCACAGAAAACTGCCCTTCAAGGTGCTGCTGGTACTGATGGTAGCAGAGTTTGGACTCTGGGTGCACAGCCAGCATACTCAGACCTACATTTGGTGTCACAAGCTGCAAACTGGACCCTGCATTTCACTCTGCCAGAGCTTCTTCCCAAGACTTTGCTTTCCTCCTCCCAGACTAACCCTCAGGTGGAATTGCTGAAGCTGCTGAGCCATTTCACCTGATGAAGGCCTGCTCTATCACCTCTAACTGAGGAATGTGGGTGGACTCTGTTCCTGTCAGGTCACTGGGAAGAGAACCACCTCCAAAACCCTACTTAGATCTCCGGCTGAATCACCCCCTGGTAGAGGTATCTCCTCTGCTGTCTGTGCCAGGAACATGGGGGCAGCTCTCTGAGGTTCCTCAGCACAGTGCTAACAGATAGAAAATTAATGTACCCTACAGACCTTTTGGGAATATGCCTGGTTGGTCAGCCCACTCCAAGAGAAATAAGAGCATGAAATAGGTTAAATTCAAAGCCTATCCAACCAATTTGACTTCATTCTGCTCTGAGTCACTCCTGGTGGTCATTTCCACAGCCTTCCCAAGTGTTTTTGCTTCTGAGGAGAGCACAGACTCATCCTTATCATGGATGGACCTCAACTAAGTATCAGTTCAATGACATTATTTGGCTAAGAATAAGGACAATTCTGTGAATTAAAAGAACTGGGAAATCTCAGATGGAGAAAGTAAGTTCACTTCCTTTTCAGCAAAAATTCTAAGAATAAGGTTCCCTTTCATTAAAAAAAAAAAAGAAAGAAAGAAAAAAAAAAGTTAGAAATATTATTTGGGGTCAGATATGTTTCATGCCAGTTTTGGAATCTTGCCTTTCTGCAAAATAAAGAAGCCATTTTCTTCTTCTATCCCCAGTACAGAGAGAGCTGTGAAAATATTCTATTTTGATAATCTAGTACAAAGCAGCAATAATAGTTTTGTTAATGTGTGTTTCTTTACTGGTTCTTTGAATGCTTTTATGTGGCCCTGTTAAACACAGAGTACATGATGTCTGTACCTACATGCTGACTTGGAATCAGTTTGCTACAAACTCTCTAAAGTTAGTGTTATCGCTGGAGTACACATTTACCAAGACCTGATCCTGCAGGTTGGACAAAATGTTAAGAAAGGTAGGATGCAGTTTTAAAAGCAGAGGACTGTTCTGGAAACAGAATGTGTAGTGAGTACTTGAAGAACAGAAAGCAGTAAATTTATTTCCCATATACTGTGTGCCTGAAGGCATTGGCAGTAATAAAAAGCACTGGATGGCTAGAAAGCTCTCAGAGGCAGCATTGTTTTCATAGATTAGCAAAGTTCCTTCTTTGTTTCTGGAGAGCTTATCTACATCAACAGCTTTTCTTTCCCTTTCAGAGAATTTGGAAATTGTTTTTTTACATGATCGAAATACCCTAAGAATTGCAGAGACAGTCAGGGCATGATAACAAAAAAACACAAAAGAAAGATGATCCTACTGAGAAAAGGGAGAGCTAATTTCAGGCAGCACAAAGAAAAGGTGAAAGTAAATAGAAAAAAGATTGGAAAGTCTAGGCAAAAAAAGAGCTTCTGTGCTAAGCAGCGAGATGTTGGACACAAATAGAAAATAAACCTATAGTGACTTTTACATTCATGAGAAATGGCAATTGATAAAATACTTTACGCAAACATTAATGAAATGTTTTTCTTTGAAAAAGTTGTGGAGACTAAAATATCAAATATTGCCAATATAGAAATTGAAATGATGCTATCCTTGGTTCAGCCTTTATGTCTGCAGTGTAGTGAAGTCCTAGCCCACAGAAAGAAGAGTAATCCTAGCCCAAGGAAAGAGGTGTCCACAAAATTCTTCCTTTCTTCCATACTTCTCCTCCAAGACTTCACAGCTCTTTCTCCTAGGAAAAAAGCACACCAAAATAGTAGTTCTTCTGTATAAGTACATTGTGCCTATGTCCTGGGGGTGGCAGATCAGTGGTGGAAAGGGTGTTCAGATGTGGGCATACCAAAATGACCATTTGGTCCTGTGACTGGTAACTTTGCATTTGGGTAGATTTCAGGCACAGGTGAGAGCTGTCTGTTTCTACATTTCAGTAGCTGAGGCTCCTGGAAACTGATCTGGCATCTCCTTGTTTAGATGACTTCATGAAGCAGGGCCACGGCATGCTCCTGCTCTACACGCTGAAGAACCCCTCCTTCCCAGAGTACTCCTTCAGCAGTGAGAGTGGTGTCATGTGCCTGGACTTCCACAGTGACCACCCCCACCTCCTGGCAGTGGGCTTCTACGACGGCAACGTGGCCATCTACAACCTGAAGAAGGCAAGCCCCCAGCCCAGCTACAAGAGTGGTGCTAAGTCAGGAAAGCACACAGAGCCAGTGTGGCAGGTAAGGGGGCTTTTCCTGTGACTGGGCTTTGAATTGCATGGAGCTTGGGCACAGCAGGAAAAGTCCCGCATGGGGAAAGGTGCTGCTTTAGTACATGTGATTGATGAAGTTGTATTTCAAGCTTGTATTTCAATATTCAAGTTGTATTTCAGTTTTTAAATATGCACAAAGGCAAAACAACTGCATGAATCCTTGGTCCTCAGCAGACACTGAAGGTGTGAGCAAAAATTTGCTGTAAACAATTATTTCTCCTTAGTTTTCATTATTATAATTGACTTCTTTTTGGAGAAGGACTGGTATCTTCTGTATGTACCAGCAAGCAATGCTATTTGTGTTCCAAACAGAACATCAAAGGATAAGCAGTGCATAAAAACAAGTAAAACAAGTAAAACAAGTATATCAGCTTAAAAGAGAGCTCTGTTGAGTGCAGTAATTTCAGGGGCAGTTGCCTGTGGAACTGGCTGCCACCAGTATTCAAGACACACTACCTTGCAGCTGATTTTTAGTTGACCTTGAAGTACTCTGGTGAATTCAGAACTGTGTTGTGCAGGTAATGTTCTTAAACTACTGCCACTCTGGCATCTGTCACAAAGAGCCACCAGATGGGTGGTACTGTGAAGGGTCAGGGTAAATATGTTGCTACATCCAGCTAACTAGCTGTGTCTGCAAGGTACTCTGAGCTCAGATTGAAGCACTGGTACATGTGCTTTTGATCTTGTTCTTAGCAGTAGAAGTGTGGCAGCACAAATTTCAACATGGTCTGTTTGAGACACAAACCATGTGTTTGGTTGGCTAGCCTGGGCTAAAGATGTTGCTGTGGTGACTATGGCTGTCACCTGGCTTAGGCTGGCTGTCCTACAGTCAGTCTCACACCAGTGTTCCTTGAACTTTGGCACATGCCTCACATGGATTGTCCCCCAGACATGGCTCCATATTCCAGTAAATTCCAGGAGATGAAGGGAACCTGATGGGACTACAGATGAATGTGGAATATGCCAACAGCAAGACCTCTGCTTTCTTGAAACAGGGAGTTTGTGCAAATGTAACATTTCAGAGAAGACATGAATTTTATATTTCCTGCCTGTCTGCCCAAAGCTTTTCCTCTAGCAGATATTTATAGCTCTTCTATAAGAGGTTAACAGAGTAGCCTGGGCACACACATACACACCCACACACCCCCACACAAACACACCCACCCACACACACCCACAAAGAAAACTTCTGAGCTTTTGCCATTGCCATTTAGGCTTCTAGTAAAAAAGCCTGGCAAAATAGTAAGTCCTGTGTGAAGTTTTTCATGGTCTTGCTGCAGCATGCTAAGGGAAGTCACAGCTGTTACATTAGAGCCACAAAAATCCCAGATCCCTTGTGCCCAGATGATGTTGGAAAGACTGTGCTGAAGGGCTGTTATTAGCAGCCTGTTCCCTGCAGACCAGGAGCAGATACATGCAGCAGTGGAGGCATTCTGTGTGGGGTTTGGAGGGGTAATTTTACATGTACCACTTGGCAGCAGTGGGGCTCAGGTGTGAAAAAAATCATTAGACACTCTAGGAAGATAGCTCTGAAAAGAAAAGAAACTACTCCATGGGTATTGATAGATGTGTAAAGAAGTACCTGCTTCTTTATTTCCACAAGTTGAGTGCTGAGAATCATAATCATTAGTTTTCTTCTGCAATAAGAAATTTTTTCTGAGGAACCTGTTCATGTGGAAGGTGTCCCTGTCCAAGGCAAGGAGGTTGGAACAGAATGTTCCAACTTTTCAACCCAAACCATTCTGTGATTCTGTGATTAAAGTACCAATATTTTTACTAAACTTTAGAATTTTTAACTTCTACAAAACTAGCAAGCAAAGTTAGTAGTTACGTGATTGTACAGCAATCCAAAGAGCTTCTACCTCTGTTGGAAAGATCTGAAGTGTAAGCATTTGTCAATACCAGCCAAAAGGTTTAGAAAAGATTTGCACTCCATTCAGTGTGATGAAAAGCAGCATGGACTATCTGTTAGGTTGAGATATTGGATGGTTATTCCTCATCCAGCATTAAATGATTCTAGAAAGTGATGACTTTTTTCTCGTATTTAGCTCAAAGATTCCCTGTTCTCCCCCACCACCACCTCACTAGTCTGAGGCCCAGTCCTTGTCTAGATACTAGACCTCAAAAAAATCCCCCTTTTTTGTAGGAAAAGTGAACAAAGTAGAAAAGTAACAATGTTATCCTGAGCAATTAGGACCCTTTGTTCTCTGGACTGCCTGGCTTTTTTCTTTTGAAACAATGCAGCCCTTTCACAATGGAAACAAAATGGGAAGTGGGTAAAGCAGACTGACAGCTCTTTTCTTGTGCTGTTTCATTTTCAGTGACTTAGTAATATCTCAATACGTTTGCATAAAACAAAGCTGATGTAATGTTCCCTTTGTGAAGGGCAAAATAAAATAATACAAATTTTCTACTTCTGTTACCTAAGAAAGAGTTTGTCTACCTTATACCACTCCCTATTTTTTAAAAGAGCATAGCAAGGGTTTCTTATGGGTTTGGCAATTATCTCCCATGTATTAAGTGCTACTGCATTGTAAATAATGGAAAATGCCTGTTTTAAAGTACACATTTCTAATTGCTTATTACCAATTAGTGAGGATCCAAATCCTCAGAGAGGAATAAACAGAGAGGAATAAACATGTACATAGACATATGAATGGATACCCATGCAGTGCAATGTAGCTGCTACCATCAAAACTCAAGTATCACAGGATCACAGAACTAGAAATTATCTCCCACATAGTGAATTCAGGCCTCTACCTCTGAATGTAAACACCAGCTTAAAAGGAGTCACCTCCTGAAAAACTGTCAAACCTGTCATATTCTGCTGTGAAAAAAAAAACCTGTGTGGCATTAACCTAAACCCCTCTTTAATGAAAATAATTCTCAGTTAGTCAGCAAAATCCTTACACTCCCATCACCTCTGAATAGGCCTACAAAGCAAGTCCCTGAGCAGTGTATGTTTTTGAGCCAATGGCTCAGTCCAGGGCTTGGCTCTGGAGGTTAATGAGGTTGGCCAATGTGGGCTAGACTTTGGCAGGCACAGGAGCCATGTTCTCTGGGAAGAAGGGACACCTTGCTGGGAAGGGGCTCTCAGCATAGAGCCTCTCCTTTTTCTAGCTTTATTTTTTTTCTTTCTCCTTTCTTTTAAAAAGTTTATGTTAGGGTTTATTTACATGTGAGAAGAGTGATTTTTCTCTTACCTTTTTTCACTGGGATATACTAAATATTTTATGTTTGAACTATTTGGAAGCTCGAGTAGTTCAGAATCCACAATTGATAACTGAAACTATGTGTCAGGGTTTGTTTCTGTTGTTCAATCTCCTTTCTAAAACACATCTTATTTGACAGATTTGTTTTCACTGTGAGCTTCTATTTTATTTTCACAACGAGCCAAAAGGATGTTATTTCTGCTGAGACTAGTGCAGAGCCAATCGTGCTGCAGAGGGTTGAAAATAATTTTTTATTTTACTTGCTCCCCATCAGAGTTACTGACGAAATTCCCGCTGCAGAGTGTTGACCCTAGGATCTGCAAATGGAACATTTCTTTTAGTTGTGATTCTAGCAAATCTTGGCTGTCACACGCATGTCCGTGTGGAAAGTGGGGTTTGGAATTGCTGTGGAGACCTCACTGGTTAGAAACACACCTTTGTTCAGTGTTGATTTACTGAAGCTGATCTGGCCTCCCTGAGGAGCTGATAGCATGGAGCTTCAGATGGCCTCCTGAGGGAATTATTATCTGCCTTCTATTTGTACATGGGAAGAGAAGGGCTGGCCACTGCAGGCTAATTCTTCACCAAATCCCAGTCAGGTTAGATGTGGTCCTCATGGTTTGGACAAAGAAGTCAAGGCAAGATGGTAGTAGCCTGCAAACTGCCAAAGGAAACTAAAAGGAGTGTCAGCTTGCAGAACAGTTTTCCAGCAGAACTTGTGAAGTCCCATCTCAAGTGTCAGCATGACAAAACACACCTGAAATTGCTCACTGGAATTTGTCACATGATTGTGTGATCCCTTCTATTTGTCTATTTTCTGTGCTCCAATCTAAGTTCTTAAATAAATCTACGCTGAACTTTTGCAGTTTGTGAAGCCATCACTGAATTCTTGTTTTGTTGATAGAAGTAAATTAAAATCTCTTTAAAGTAAGCACAGACTGCTGTTCTTTACCCCATTCTGTCCTTCCAAACATAACTCCACAAAGAAAGGTCTTTATGAGAAGCTGACCATACTTTCTGCACTTAAGAGAAAAAAAAAAAAAAAGGATTTTGTTCGTAATCTACTGTCACACCAGCACATTGTTTCATTCTGATGATGAGCATTCTCCTAAATCTGTCATCTGCAGTCAGACAAACAGATTTTGCTGCTTGCATTGCCTCTGAGATGTTACTGCTTCACATAATATTGTGTTCCTCTGGCTTCAGGCACACAATTTTTTTAATGCAAAGGAAATACAAGAAAAATATAAAACAGAGGGATGCTATCAAGGTCAGAATAAAGATCAGCTGTGTCAGAACAGCCTCAACACCCCTCCTGTTGCCTTCACTAAGAAGCACAAAATAGGTGTTTGTTGAGGAGAGTTCAGCAAAAATAAAAAAAATCTCATTCAACTCTGTGATGATAGGGGATAACTCTAGAGGAGAAACACAAATCTGGAGAAGAAAGGAAAGCAACAGAGACCTGAAGCCAAGGAATCTGAACCCAAGAAATGAGGAAGAATGTAGCCTGAAAACAAAATGGAGCACAAACCCTAATTGTGAGGGTCATTTAGCATCAAACCTCTTCAGTAATGCATGACAACTGTGTTTCTCATACTGGTTCAGTTCAATGTTTGCATGGAGGACCTTTCTCTTCAGCTGCAGCTTCCTACTACATTTTTTGTACCACCAGCCATGCCTTGCATACCTGGCCCAGTGCAAACAGGACAGAAAGTTGAATTAACTTCTGACATCCCAGAAGGAAAAGAGACCAGAGAGGTCACTCATTCTGCACTTGCACAGAAGTCGGAAGCAGTGGGAGAAACCTCCATGGACCAGTGAGCATGCATTTGGGGGCCAGAGATCTCAGTCTGTCCGAGGCTGCCTTGCTGGAAGTCACTATCACTCCTCGTGCAGTCCTTAGCTGCAGTCCTGCTCCCTCCCCTGAATTCTGTGTCCACTAACAGGCTGTTACTGCAGCAGTTGTCCTGTCTGCTGCGTAGCTGACACTGGGCTCCTCACTGCAGCACCATGAGGCATTTAGTGACTGACTAGCATCGCTTGTGTCCCTGTCCTCTCCTGGAGGGAGCTGGGGGAAGGGCTGTGCTTGGGAAGAGTGGCCATATGCTTGCTGTAGAAATCAGGGTCAAGATCAGCACCTTTCTGGTTGTCCTTAGTTGCTGTGAGAGCTCACTACAGGCACAGCCCTAATGGAGGAAATCCTGTCTCCCACAGAGTTAGCCTCTACCACTTTTTGGAAAGGCTGTGCTGAGGCACAAAAATTCATCTGGAAGCTTTGGGCTCATTTATGTGTGATAGAATGGTGGAAATTGCAAGATAGTCCGATGGCAGAAATGCTGGATAACATTTTTACTGTGTGCTTATACCTTGTCCAAAACTGTTGGACACTTTTTAAGCCACTATAGGTTAGGAGAGGTAAACATCCAAATGCTTATTCCTAAATGTCTTTGACAATAATAAACAAAATCTCTGATAGTTTAACTTTGGCATTGTACTTTTTGAGATGGTATCTGTGTCTTCTGGAGATTCAGGAATTATTCATGGTTATTTTTAAATTGTGCCTTGGGCATGGATTCTTTTGGGTTAGAAATTGTCTAGCAAAATGTCCATTGCAGATCATGTAATGTTTGTCTAAAAATGAGCTCTTTTTGCTTTGATGCTGTGTTTCCCTCTCTACTTCATTTAGATGCTGGACTTTTTTCCTGCCTTCTGCTCTCACTGTTTCTGGCTAAATAGATTCTTCTCTCATGCTACTCTTACCCTCTTCCCTTTACTTAAGATCCAAACCATCCTTCTGTGGGTTTTCAGGTTGATTATTTCTTTCCTGGTCTCTCCAAGCAACATAGAAGAAACTTTCTTTGCCTGTTAGTTGCACTGGGGCTAATTTGTGGAGAAAATTTCACTTATAAAATTTAGAAGTCCCTTTAAGCCTTGGGATGTGGGAAGACGTTAGCCTGAGGTTTAAAATACCAGAGAGGTAGTAATGCATTTGTTTGGTTGCTTGGGTCTTTGAATTCTGCTCTGCTGCTTTATAGTGTAAGTATAAATACACTGATGGGTCTTAATGGCTCTTATACAGCCTGTGAAACAACAGAATGCTGCTCTAAAGAGGATAAAATAAAAGCAAGGGAATGATAATGGCAGAGTTAGAGGCAAGTTGAGCAGGGATGCTGCAGGCAAGGTCACATTGATACAGGGAGCTGGGGGCTGGCCATGAGTCCCACCCTTCTCCCACCCCGAGAGCCACAGTGAGCTGCCACAGCTTGATGTGTGTCTGGGGCTCTCAGCATCCAGCAGGCCCCAGGAGAGGCTCTTCCCACCCCTGCTGGAATCCACTTGATCCTGTGGTGAGGGGAACCTTCTGTCAGGTATATTGCAGACACTGTCTCTGATGCAGCACCATCAGGCAGCTTGGGGGTTTGGGTGTGAACCTGCCTGCCCTATGCATCTGCTTTTCCTGCACACAGAGTGGGAAACTTCATATTTTGTCTATTGTAAATTGGGAATCTTGCACCATGAGCCCAGTCAGAATTGAAACCAAGAGCTGTGAATTGCAGCTGGTGAAATACCCTGGAGCTTTGTTGGCCTCTGGCATGGGCTGCTCAGCTGCCTGCTGTGTCTGACAAAGGAACACAGCCAGTGACAGGACAAACAGGTGACAGTCTAATGTCTGCTTCCTCCCTCCTCTGTTAACATGCCAGCCTAATAAATTCACTGGGCAGTGCTGTGAGGGCAACAAGCACACAGATATTTGGTGAAACACTGTACAAAGCAGAGCATCCAAATCCCAGCAGGAAGAAAACAAACTGAAAGTAGGGCCAGCCTTATCCAGTGCTATTTATAACTGAGCTCTGCCTCCTTCAGATAAATCTGAGTCTCTGAAGCATGAGTAATGCTCAGCCTCAGGCTGGGCCATTGCCCTGCTTCAGTGGCACTCCTATGCCCATGCTCTCTGCTTACTGCTGAGTCCCTCCCACCACCACCACATATGCTCTTTAGTAGGAAAGGTTTTGCTACCCTTTTTCTGCACCCCAGATTTGTGGATGGTCTGATGCAGTAGGCCTAATTCCTTGCTCCTCTTGGCTGACCTTGCACCCTTGAGATCACTTGTGCTGAAGAGATGGAACCTGGTCCTCTGAATCCCAGGAAGATCAAGGTGGAGGGCACTTGATCTAGGTGTAGGAGAGCAGTGTTTTTCTAAAGAGCAGTTTTTATGGGACAAAATGTAATATGGGAGTTTACCTTAGAGTGTTTCCTCATTGCTGTTGAGCTCATCTAGTTGTTTTCCCTCAGCTATCAGGAAGCTTTCAAGGACTTTGGAGGAGAAAACCCTGAGAATGCTTGTAGTAAAACTTGTAAGTAGTCATATGCTGCTAGAAGGAGAGAAATAATTTGCAAAATTATTAGATGGGAGTTCCTGGTATTGCCTGTAGCCAGAACAGCCATATTCCATCAGATAGGCCCAGTATTTGGTGGTACCCATAAATAAAGTCATCATCCAGCCTCATGCCTATGACATGAGTGCCTGACAGCTGGAGCTGAGGGCTGCTCCTGAAGCATCTAGGCAGTGCTGGGCTGTGTCTTCTATTCCAGGGAGTTTTGAGATGCTTTTCATTATCATAGGTGTTCTGGAAGAATTCTTCCTCCTGCATCTTTGCTTGGTGACATATGATCTCCTGCCAAGCTGGCTGCCTTGGTTGCTGCCTGATTTCTTTGTAGATGAAGCACCTGACTTTGTTTCAGTACCTATTTACTGTTACCAAGCCTGTCATCCACCCTGACTCTCCTAACTGCCGTGTTCATCATCACAAACATACAGTGGGTAAAGTAAGGAGACATCTGAGTAAATCCCTGCCTCTGCCACAGATAGGATGTCAGGGAGTGCTTTTGGTCAGGGTTGCTCATTAAAGATGTAAGAGAAATGCAGGAAGCCCAAACTGACTGAGAGACATTGGAATCTTTGAACACTTTGATATTCATCAGATGTCTAAACCATTTCCTCTCTAAGGCAAGCACTACAGCCAAATATTTAAATATTACTGACTCACCTCAGGAGTTACTCGTTATAGACCTTACCTCTTCAGTGGCTTCTGTCATGGAGGAAAGTTTACTTCCTAAGCAAATTGAACTGATCCATTCTGTCTTGTTACATGATTTAATGGTAAAATGTCAACAAATTTTTCTACAAAAGACTAAACAGCACTGAAAACCCTCCTTTACTTAGCAGCTCCCTTATCTGCAGATTCCTGTCATAACTGAAACATTTGCATTTAAAAGAAAACCCAGATTTTAAGATAGGAACATTTTTCAATGGATTTATTTTTAAGTAACAAGTAATTTTCATTTATCTCTCCTCATCAGCTTTTACTCACACTGGAAAAACTTGTTTGCTATACAAAGCAGTCTCATCTATTGCAGGGAACAAAACAGTCACAGTGTGATTGAACATGACACACAGTAAACATGTGAGAGGTGAGACTGAATTTAAAAAAAAACTCAACTTTTCTTTCTGGAATTGGGAAACTGTTTGTGAACGACAGAAATGAGAAGTGGCAGAGGCCTTGAGAGTGTCCTCTTCCCATCATAGCTTCACAGACATTGTGTTATTCTTGAAATATTTTCTTCAAAATGACACTGGGCAGTCTAGCTGTCTTCACCAGTACTAACAGACTGGAGTCATTGCCTCCTGTGTCTTACATGGTACACACTTCTTAATACAAGTGAAAATATTCCTGTGCCACTCCAGCAATATCTCTTCGCTGATTCCCTCACCAGCTACTGACGCTTTTCTGCACTACAGTCACTTAGCCAGAAATTCCCTAATTTCTACACATTTAATACTTTCTTATTTCTGTCAGTGTCCCTCTGCCCTTGTTTTTATTACATGTCACCTTATTATTTTCGGATTACATCTCCAGCTTTTCAAGATAACTTGGAGTCCTTATCCTAATGGAATTCAATGTCTTTCAACTGCATCATCTGCAAATGTTCTGTGTATTTTGCAATTCAGTATGCAACTTACTAATTAAAATACTGTATAAAACTGAGCCTGATGCCTTGGAGAGGCTGCCTAGAACAGAGGCTAGACAAAGTTTAAAGAATAAAGCTAAAAATGTTAAAAGAAACAAGGATAGTCCCTCATGGGAACCATCTAGAGATGTTCTCCCATCTGGTCAAGACATCACTGTCTAAACTCTTGGGAATTCATTTTCAAGCACTCAGCCACTTCACAGTAATTTCTTATCTTTCTTCTGAAGACATCACAGGGAGTATGCCAAAAGCCTTACAAAATGAAAGATAACAAATCTACTCTTTCTTTTAGACTTGTTACCCCGATAAGGAAGGAAATAAATTCTCTTTGACAAGGTCTTTTTTTGAGGAGACCATGTTCACTGATTTTCATTTTCTTATCCTGTACATGTGTACAGATGACTTAATGCTTTGTTCCAGCTCTCAAAGTTCAGCATTAGGCTGACTCATCCACTGTCCTTTAACCTATCCTTCAAGACAGGTTTGTTTTGTGTTTCCTGGGGGCATTATTCCATGATCCTGTCCCCCAGGACTTCTCCTCTCTTCTAGTTTTCATAGCTAATTGCTATGAAATTCAGAGATTGCTTAGCTGCTCCCTTAAGTCCCTAGATGGAATTTCGTCAGACCTTACAGAGTCAGATATATCTGCCTGTGCTCCTTAGAGTTAGTTTTGTTAAATATCTAGTTGCAGTTTATTTTTTTTATATGTCACTGGAAGAAAGGCAGCCTTAATGCTTCTGTTTTACTTGTAGTTTAATGTGGGACTTGCCTTCTTTTAAACAATAAATGGATTCTAGGAGGGAGAAGCTCAGATGAGCCTTTCTGGGATATCTGATTTTTTTCTCATGCAGGCATCAGCCTTCTGGCCTAAAAAGTAATTTTTGCCTCAAAAGAGTCTTCAGCATCCTCCCCATGGAGGTATCTCAGGCAGTGGCAGAGAGGTGACCCCAACTTGTGGACTCTTTTTACTGTGAAGTTCCTGGATGTGCAAAGACTCCTGAATGTGACAGTGACAGCCCAGCTCTCACCATATGGCAGACCTGATTCTTCACCTCTTTTGGGATGGCTTATCCTCTTTTGTTGTGGCTTGATTCACTGTGTTTATACCAGTATTCTTCTAGAGCCCAGGGGTGCAGGTGTGGACAGGGACTGTGCTTTCACAGCAGGGTTTCTGAGGAAAAAATAAAAACAAGCAGTAATGCCTTCTATGATATTGTTGACCAAAGAACACCTTTCTAAAATTTTTTTGAGCTCTTTCATTCTTACTAGACATTCCACAGCAGAAATGCTGTCTGTTTCCCAGGTAATAGACAGGAATAGCAAAAAGTGCAGACAGAGGACAAGAGCATCACAGTGCATCACAGGACAGGAGCCCTTTATGCTGTACCCTGCCATGCTGGCTCCAGCATGGGCATGCTGGTGATTCCATGGTTCTGGTGCCCCTCACTGAAGGACCAGCTGGAACCATACCAAGGTTCCTGCCTGCCTGCCCATGTTTACCTTTGGCAGGAACTCCATACCTACAGTTAACCAGAGCACAGCTAAATCTTCTCCACAGTCATATAATATGCTCCAAGTGCAAGCAGGACCCAAGAGCTCTTTCTTCACCAAATATAGGCTTAGCCAAAGAGTCTGACTGGGCTGCTTTGACCTTTGACCACGTTGCACTCAGTTATCACAGCCCTTTAAAATCTTCATTACTGCCTTGAGTCAAAATGAGTCATCTGGACTAAGCTCAGTTTTTGCTTTTCTCTCAAATAACCGTGGTGAGGAATGAAGTTTTCTGTCTTCTTTCCTCCCACCTCTACATAGACTAACTTGTACTGCTGTCCAAATTGGCACTGAGGAAGGGCTCCAGACACTACGCTCTTCCTCACCTCTAAGCCTTGCTCTTCCTGTCTCTTGATATATAGAAACTGATGCTGGAGTTACTTTGCTTGTGAGTTAAGTACTCTGCTTTCTAGATGGCCGGGTGATTAATTTCGGGGTGTCTCTTGTAGCTGATTGCAAGAGAGCAGCCTTGCATTTTGCTTACACTCCTCAGGGTGCCTGGCCTTGGCTTTGCTTGTGGTTGCTGACAGAGGATCCTCTGGGAGGTGTTAAGATCCCCTTATTGTGTCAGACATGACAAGCAACAAATGCAGAATAGCTGGCAATGTCCTTGATGGAGGACATTTGGGAACTTTGTTGTAGAGTGATTGCTTTGTCTCAGCAGCAAGGAAGGACAAACTATTTGCTCTAGCAAAACAAAAAGTCAGTGGACTCTGAGTAGTAGAACCAGACTTTCACACCAGCAGATCCCTTGGCAAACAGCACAGATAAGTGACCCAGTGAGGAAAATAAACAAAAAAATTGTGATTTGTCATTGACAAGAAAAGAAAGTGAAAGATTTCTTCTCTACTGGTAATGACTTGATGTTTCTGGATGCTGTTTCCTGAAAGTTGCTGTCAGGAACCAACAAGAAACACATTTGAGGGTGACAGCATGAAGAAATAGAACTGCTTCTTAGTTCAAATCAGAAACTGCTGTAAGGTAGTCCAGGAGAATATTTGCACTAGAGCACAGGGCAAATCAAACTGGCTTTGGAAGATGTGACAATTTAATGTCGATCCACACTTCAGCATGAACCATCAGCATGATGGTGAGGCAGAATAAAAAAGGCAGGCTAGCTGCAAAATGGAGAAGGTGTCCACTACACAGATCAAAGGTGCCCACTGGACTAGCGTGCCCAGGTTTAGATGGGTTTTCCCAGTTGGAATTTGGTCTGTCTGACTCTCTCTGCAAGAATCCATAAGGTTTTCATCTGCCAGCTGGTGAGCTGGGCCATTGTGCAATAGATGCAGCCAAACTGCATCCGTGAGAGTTTGTGCTCTTGCTAAAGCACAGCACATATTCAGCTTGTCCACCTCAAGAGAGCCCCAGAGCTTTTCTGGCACTTTGCTTTGGCCCAGGCTTGTGCATTCTGACATGGGAAATGTGGTTTGGACAGCGGGTTTGTGTCTGTGCTTGGCTGCCAGGTCAGGCACAGCAAGAGAGAACTGAGGCTGGTTCTCTTGCTCAAGGACCAGATGTTTGCCAGTGGGAAGCCTAGAGTAAAAGTCTTTAGCCTGTGTGAGTATAAGGAAAAGGGTCCTAATCCCACTGCTTACCTTGTGTGACCAAGGTATGGGCAAAAGAGGGTGGCTGGAAGAGCACAGCAGGGCTGGGAAGCACTTGTGCTTCTGTGGTGCACATGTGGACTTCTGCAAGTCTGTGTCTCTCTTCAGCTGAGGAAGCAGAAGAGTGAAATCCCTGAGCTGCTGGGCTGGGCAGAATGGCAGAGTGTCTGAGAGGGGCCTCTACAGCTGCATCTACAACTCAACAGTGACTTACAAAGAAACGCTTGAGGCAGAGAAACAAAGACATGTCTAAAGCTGAGTATTAGGGAAAAGCACAAACATGAATTAATAGAAAGAAGTGAATGTGTTAAGTTATCTGTGGTCATCCTGGGTCATAAAAGGGAAAGGGAAAATATTTGGGAAGCATCTAAGTAGTTAAAGGAATGAAGAGCTTTCAGCTGCTACTGAGTGTTATGAATAAGGGTGAAATATTTGATGCTGTATTGTTTAATCTTACAGTGAGCGTCTGAGACTGTCTGCTTAATGTAACAAGAAGATAAAAGCACGGGTCAGAATAAGGAAAGCGCATATTAAAGAGTATTTAGATAAGTTCTTGCTCCTCAGCAAGATCAGATTAAACATACCCTAGAGCACTTAAAGAAAGAAACAGACCAATTTCTCACCATTATATGCATTTCAGAGAGTTTTTGGGCTACATCTGTCCTGCAGAGCCTGGAATTTATGTGCATGCCCACTTACAGCATGTGAGCTGAGTGAATACCTTGACTCAGAGGCAGGGTTGGCATGTGCTCTGCAGCATGGATGAGGGGAAGCACCACTCCACTGTTCTCTATGGACTCACACTCATTTGTGTACCTGTGACATGGGGCAGACTGCTGAAATAGGATAGTCTGCTGTCATCAATCCCCACACACTTTTCAGTGATGCTGTAGAGCCAATGTCTGGCTAAAAGGTATCTGCAGGTTCTTTCTTCAAAGGGCCTGTCCTTAAATGCAGGAGGGGAGGTGGCACAGACAGAGTATCAGAGCCCAGAAAACACTGTCTGGACAGTTCACCCTGCTAGAGGCATTCAAAGCCAGCCATAGGGGGTTGAAAAGTGTGGGTAATAGCACAGCAGTGCATCAGGCTGTGCGCTGGCCTGTAGCACCAGCATGGCCAGGGAAAGGAGGAAAGAGCTCAAAGGGCCATAAGGAGTGGAAAAATGTCTAGAGGAAAATGAGAGGATTGGACTCAGGGAATTACTGACCAGTCAGAACAATTTAAAGACTGGAAAAACACTTGAATAAATGGCAACACTACTTTTAAAAGTCTGGCTAATAAGGTGATTCAGAGAAGCTGACATGGATTTGTCCAGAATAGATTATCAAACCAATTTTTTTTCCTTTTTTTCCAGAGAAACGGGCCTCATGAATAAAGGAGGGGCAATCAAGGTTATCATCTCAATCCATCTTGACTTGACTAAAGCTTTTGATCCAGGCTTACACAGTGACATATGTATAACCAAAGCAGAGAAATATGAATTAGGTAAAATGGCCATAAAGAGGCTGCTCAGGTGGTTCAGGCAGTGTGCTCAAAGAGCAGTTATACAGAGCACGCTTTCAGACTCTGAAAGTGCTACAAGTGAGACTCTCCAGCTGTCAGCTGTCACTTCTGGTGTTTTTTAATCAATACTTTCATTAACAACTCAAATTACAGAATAGGTGAGCCCCCCTGGGACGACAAGGTACTTTGCAGGACATGATTATGTTCAAAATTATCTTGATAAATTGGAAGAAAGGCCCAAAATCAATGTGATGAAATTCAATAAAGACAAGAGCAAATACTGCATTTAGAGAGGGGAAATTAAATGCACAGATACGAAATACGAGCTGGATGGTTAGGCAGCAAGGTGCCCAAGGGGAAGCATAGCAGATCACCAACAGTGATCAGCAATGGAATACTGTTGCACAAAGATATGTATCCTTCTAATTGATTAGCAAGAAAGTAAGAGAGAGGAGGCTGTAACTCGGGGTAGTCCTGTGCCATCTGTTTGCAGCTGCAGAGCCAGGCTGAAGAGGAAGAACAAGAGTGATGAAAGCTTGGGTCCTGAATACAGGACCTAGAAGCCACAGTTGAGGCAGCTGGTTTGAGCTGGAGAGAGGGAAGAAGGGAAGGGAACAGTGGCACAAACTTTTCTTGCCCTTTTGAAGACTGTTACAGAAACGGATTGAACTGTTATTCATTGCACCCACTGGGGAGATGGTAAGGAGTAATTGGCTTGACTCTTGGTAAAGGAAATCTTCTGTATAAGGGCAATTAAGCACAGATGTATTTACAGGAGGTTGTTGAGTACCTGTTGTTGGAGACTTGTGAGAGCAACCTATGTGAATTGTCACCAGAGGCAGGGGACTGTCTGATTTTGCCTCAGAAGAGAATAAATATGCTTTTTGGGTCCCTACAAACCCTGCATTGCCATGATGGCTTTGCCTTGGAGTCTACTGATAGCCAGGTTGGCACTGGAATGAATTTGTCCCCAGGTCAAAATAGCATGAACTTTGCTCAGCAGCCCAAGGAGATGTTTGCATGCCAAAGTCATTTGAGTGTCTTGGCCAGTTCATATAAGGATGAATCGGGGGGCAGGGGGGATTGATAATGCCCTTGTCTTTCCTCTTCTCTAGCTGGGGCAAATTTTATGAGTGTTTTTCAGGCCCTGTATGACAAAAAATCTGCTTTGTTTCACTTAGGGCAGGTATCAGCAGGGCCGTGGTACTGCAATGCTGACAAAGGCCTCCTCGAAGGATAATTATAGGGAAAGAAAGGGAAGGAATTGCTCATCAGTTAATGTGCGTGTGTTGCATGTGGCACCCCATAGCTGAGTTTTGGCAAGCCAAGGGCTAGCCAGATCTGTGTTTGCAGTAGCTGGTGCCTGCACCACACTCCAGACTCAGGGCCAGGGTGATTTTGATCAATTGTATTGTGTCAGTGCAAGTGACTTACAGCCTGTGTCCCGTGAAAACGGATCAAGCATTATTTATTTCATAGGAATGACATCAGAAACATGGGCGTTTTCAAATCAGATTGGATAAATGGTCTAATCTCTAGCTGGACAGGAGCCATTACCAGCTGCCACAGATAAAAATGATAGTATTCTCTTGCTAGAAATGAATGGATTATCACCCTGCTAACCTGCTGTACATAGTAATGAAGATGAGGTCTTAATATTTATATTTCTGTGTATTAAATAAGGTTTTGAATTGTCTCAACTTCTTTATAAAGAAATGAGCTTTAAGAAATCAAAAGAAAAAGTGGTAGGCTGTTCTTACAGCAATGAGTTTCACACACTAATTTTGCACTGCAATAATAGTCAGGTTAAAGATCACTGAAAAAATTGCTTGTTTTTGTTACAGTTCTGATCATGATCAGGGACAGAAAATGCTTGCTGCTTTTTGCTTGCTTGTCTCCTCTCTGCTCTTTACACACACTTTGCTTTCTCATGTGCTACTTTACTCTGATTGTATCATAGTTGAACTTTTGCTCTAAATAGTTTCACACAGCCAAATTCCTTGGATGATTATCACATGCTGCAGGGGAAAAATTAACTTCATGCCACTGTGCAGACAGTTGCTTGGTTTTCTCCTCAAATGCTCCACCCCTCACAGCACGGATACTGCTAATGATGGGAGGTTGTGCCATGTTGACAAGCCTCTGGGAGCAGAGAAAAGGCCAGTTCTGAGCAGATGCCCGATTTGATTGCAGTATCATGAGGGCTAATTACTCTAATAAGCATTTGTGGGATTCAGAGATCGGGAGGAAAAGGATCACAAACATGATTAAGGTGTCAGAGGTGTTGAAGGAAAATTGAAAGTATTAAGTGCCAATTTCTGTTTTCTGAAATTCAAGCTACCATCATTGAGAGCAGCTAATAGTCATCTGAGGAGGGCAGAGCCTGGTGTCCCTGAGAGGCTGTTTTTCAAGCTACAGAAAGTACCTAACTCAAGTACTGTTGACTGCTTTGAACAGAGGAGCAAGAGTACCCCAAGCAATTCAGCCTACTTGATTTTTGGGGCTAGTGATCCCACCTATCCATGTAATGGATTAAGAGCTATGACACCTAACTAATAGGAGAAAACTTTAATAGATCTCCACCAGAGAGAGGTTATTTGGAGTAGGCAAACCCTGGGGTAAAATCTCTTTGCTTTGGGAATGCTGAAAGGAATTATCTGGGGAAAATCCCCCACGAGTTCATGATAGCTCTTATGCTGTTTGGTCACCTCCGGATGAGGTTCTTGCAGCACTCCTTGTTAGTGCAGTCATCAGGACTCAGAAGTTGTGTCTGCACAGAGTGGTGGGGGTGGACTACAGCTGCTGAACCTTCATCCATGTATTTATCAGTGGTCTGATGGTCTGCAAAGTTTTTCCCAAATATTTGGGACAGCAAGTTGAACAGAAAGAACATGAGTTAGAGGAGAGCTGTGTTGGACATGCATATAAAAACATCTTACTGTCAGACCATTTTAGAGTGACATTTAAAAAATCTTTTGATTCAAAATATGACCTTTTCTCTGTGCCCAGCATGAGGCAGATTGGACATGTCTTTGTAACCAGTGTCCCTGAGCTCTACATTTCTCACCTTGAATTAAAACTTCTCACTACACCACCTCCTTCATCTGAAGCAGCTGCTGGTGACTATCACTGTCAGCAGTAGCTCATGATCACAGGGAATAGACATACCCAGCACATTTTGTCCACAATGGGTCAGCCTTGGCAATCATTGTCCTGTTGAACCTGCTTTTTAATCATTAGTCATTTTATTCTGGGTCATATTGAATTATGCTATTCCTTTAATGCCATATAACAGAAGTAGTTCCACACAGAGACGTACAATTTCACCTGTGCAGGGATACTCAAAGGTACATGCCTCTCAAAGCTCTTCAGTTGTGTCTTGTAGGCATGAAACTGGCATTTTGAGGTATTCTCAGATGGATTCCTTTTACATTCTACTTTTTCTTCCTCAGAAAAGGAAGAAAACATTCCAGTGGAGGGTTAACTACTCTCTGCTGAGTCTCTTACTTAATTTTCATGCTCCACAGAACTTCACAGTATAAACAATTTTACAAAAGAGAATTAACAGTTTTTCACAAGGACCTGTCACAGGAATACCCAGTCTGTGTAATTAAAGTATTGAGAAGGCTGTTTGTTTTCTGGACTAGGTATGAGTTACATAAGTGATCATGGATAGAGTATTTGGTAAGTTCTGGTATGATCAAACTCATTTATCATGTTTATGGGATGATGTTTAGGAAACTTTATCTGCTCCACTGCTTGGACAGGAACAGATATACCTTTGAAAAGCTTCTCAGAACCTTCTAAAGTGCTTGTCCCCCATCCTGATCTGACAGATGCCAACAGAAGTGTGTGCTGACAGACCCAGTGACAAGTCATTCTTTTCCCTTCAGTCTGATTGAATTCCCAGATCTGAAAATCGAGTGTTCTTAATGCTTTTGGTCTAACTGAAATGTCTCTTCTAAACTGTAAGCCATTTATCTGAGTTCTAATCTCTCCTGCTGAGCTGTCACTGTCGAAAGGCAAATCTCCTTACGAGGCAGACAGATGCTCTGAAGGTGTAGGGAGGATTTCAAATTTAATGGAGAAGTTTTCATCTCCCTGAAGCAGAAGTGCCCCAAGGACCCTTGTCACATGTTGCTTGCAAGGTCTTACCTGTACCCCCCACGGGGTCAGAAAGCTGGTTTGAGGTTGTCTGGCTGAAGGGTAGCCATATGGCACTGCAGTAATGCAATGGAGTAATATAATTAGTCAAATGTGAAAGGCAAGGCTAATGCTTGGGACCTTTGTATGGCACCACTGGTGGTGTCTGGAGATGTCTTAGGGGTCTCTGGGATGGTGCTGTGCCACAGAGTAGAGGTGCAGAGTAGAGGTGCTCATCAGGCCTGTCCTTGATGGCAGTGCTCCAGTGGCCATGGGTGGGTGCAGAGTTTCCAGGTGAGGGACTTTACTCCTGTGCTGGAGCATCCTGCAGGAAAGTGACTGACTGGAGTGCTCAGGACAGTTCTAAACCTGCTGGTGGAGATTAGTGTTCACACCAGCAAGCCTCCAGGGTGCAAACCAGCTGCTCTTTAGGAAGAATTTCAGAAGACTTTGCTGAGGCCATGGAACTCTGTCCTGCTAATGCTGGATGCCTTGTGCTGACTGAGACTGTCTTCTTGTTTCTTCTTGTTTTAAGGTCAAGTGGCAGAAGGATGACATGGACAGCAATCGCAACTTCTTCTCTGTCTCCTCGGATGGGCGGATTGTTTCATGGACTTTAGTTAAGGTAAACAGTAGGTGGCAATTTATTTTTTCAGTCAAATTATAAAACTGCCTCAAAAATTCAATTGCCTCAAAAGTTCAGTGATTCATTAGTGTTATTTTTATTTCTAATGAGCTTGAAAAAAAATATTAACAATAGCAGCTGGTGCAGTCACAGCTGGATCTGAGGCTCCACATTAAACTCTGAAGTGAAGTAGGGTCAGCCTACTCATTGTCAGGACCTAACCTTCATCCTGCCTGCATCTGTAGCACCTCATGGGCCTGAAAATGAGAGATCAATTTCCTGCTTGGCAGCAGCAGGGATTCAAGCCTGGTCCTTGTTCTCACACTTTCTTTGTTCCAAAAGGGTCAACTAGACACAGAACAGAATAATCCACTTTTTTTCACAAATTCCAGATTCTCATCCCCGAAATGCTCCCCTACAGATTGCAATTTGAATTGGGAGAGGTCAATTTAAATTTCTCTCCATGTGGGACAGAGTGAGTAGTACAAAATTTGCATTTGTAGTGGGGTGGCAGCATTTTATCAGACAGGCAGAGGGCTTCTCCCTGCCATGATATTGCCTACTCCAATACACATCCAATACAACTTTTTAAAACTAGTTGGCATGCTCTGCCTTTGTTCGCTTTTCCTTCTGGAGTATGTTGAAGTATGTTGATAGAAACCTAGAATTAATGTCCCAAAATGACCCTAAGATTCATGTCTCTGAATCCCAATGTGTGGGTTTTTCTGTTGGCTATTTCATTTCACATTTAAAGATTTCAAATCTCTTGCTAAAAAATAATTGCATTGCCCTAAATATGAGTTTGAAGCAGCTGTTCCATTATTCCCCATCAAAAGAAGAAATTTCTTTACATCTTAGAATGCTCATTTTTCAATCTGTTATACCGAGGCTTGCCAGTTCTGAAATTTTTAGGCCTTGCTGCCATGGCAGGGATTAATTTCTAGCATTACACGTAAATCTTAACCTCATGTCCAGTTCAGGAGCAGGAGCATCTCCTAATGAACAGTGTAAGCACAGACAGATGGCACAGATTATGAAGTTATTTTTTATAGACTTTTCCAGGTTCATACATGCAGCTTCAAAATCAAAAATCCATTCTGCAAATGCATCCCAAGTCCATCTCCCAAAAGAGCTCCCTAAACAGGGACAGACTAAGAGTGTCTCAGCAGTCAGCTCCTGTGTTATGCCTGAATAGGAATCCCCAAAAGATTTGGGTTGAAGCGGGCAATACATGCCTGCAACCAGATACATTCAGATGAGGTGATTTGGCAGGGTACACTTAGCAACTGAGCCCCAGTAACTGAGTGTGCTCAGCATGGTCCCCTTAGGAGGCAGGAAACACTGGCTGAGGTCTCTTACTTAGAGAAATGCCACAACTGAGACAACCTAAGTGTTTGCAGATGGACTCTGATAGCAACTCACCCAGCAGAGGGTGCATAACTGTTTCCACATAATAATCTGTGGATTTGCTGTCCCTTGAGCACTTAGATATTTCTTCTATGTATCCTTAGTATGACTTCTAAGATCTGCATCCACTTAGCCCACTGTAATTTCTACTCATTCCTTGCATTGCTTGATGAACTTTGCCTTACCCATGTGAACAGACAATTTTAAGGTTTTTGGGTTTTTTTGGATGAAATTACTTCTGAAATTGCCAGAACTAGTATTTACTTAATAGGCAGGGGTGGAAAACAGTGACATTTTAGGTGCTGTCTGCTTTGAACATTTTTTGGGGGGACAGATATTTAACAGGGAAAACAAGAAACAGGATGAAAAGAATGTTTTTTAATAATCTGTGGGTTTTAATCCAGCAATGAGAAATGGACAATCTGCTTGAATTCCAGTTTCACAGGAGCTTTTTCTGGGTTTCATTTAGAGTAAAACTGAAGACAGTCCAGAGGTTTTTTATTCTACAAAACCATGGTGCAAACAGGGAACAAATGGAAGAGTGCTTCGTTAATATTTTTGAGAGGGCTATCCAGAAATAAAGCACCTTCAAACACTGTTAGCTGTTTGACACTTCCAAAGCTGAGAGCACAAAGTGAATAATTTCTTTCTTTCTTCCAGCTGGATATTTGGCAAACCATACTCAAGATTTTGATAGAAGAGTTGTCAAATGTTAGCCAGGGACAGTTGATCTGCCTTGACCATAGTGGTTGTCTCTGTTATGGGCTCAATCACTTTGGACAAATTTCCTGAAAAAGCACATGAGTTCTATGTACTTAGACTGTCTTGACTTGGCTTTGGATCTTCATAAAGGTGTAAAACATGAAGGAAGGATGCGGAACTTCTGCTGCTGGATGATTCTATGTCCCCACCTTGGGTGTACACATTGCCTATCAAAAAGGAGAAATGTCTTAGCCATTTCAAAGAATTGTTTGTGATGCAGCATGGCACTGCTTCTCAAGCTGATGTTCAGCAATCCCATGTTTGATTAGCAGTCATAGTTCACCCCCTCCTGTGTGACCTACAGCTAAATTACTGAACAGCTCTGGGCCTGCTTCATCACTTAAGGCTAATAAGAAGTAAGGGGAAAGCAGCAGCTGTAAGGCCTGATTCACTAATGCTTACAAAGTGCTCTGCAATTATTAGGCAGAAGCAACATATTATTGCTTGGTATTCCTGGAAGGCCAAATTGTCAGCAGGCTGTTTACCCAGAGGTATATGTGAATGGCTCTGGTGACAAAAAGCCTCAGGAACAGAAGTGTTTTTTATGCTGTGAAGCTAGGTACAAGATAAAACCAGCACAGCAGGGGAGTCTATACAAGCAGGGTCCTTTGTGAAGGAGAGGGGCTGCAGAAATTGTCTGCAGGGGCCTCTGCCAGGTGAAGGTACTGGGAGGAATCTTCAGAGGAAGGCTGAAAAAAGGTGTGTGCTTAGAAAGAAGGTGTCTTGAGGTTTGCCCTTCTACCAGAACACAGAGATAGTTGTGGTAGCACATCTCTGGGCCTGCACAGATCACACATCTGTCACCCTGGGTGTATCAACGTGACCTGCTGCATGCATCTCCGAAGCTGCTCTTCAGACCAGACTCATGTCTAGGACAGGGCACATGCTTTCTGGAGAACAGGCAGACCTGGGAGCCTGAGCAGAGCAAGTGCCTGCTTAGCTTGTCCTGTCTGCACTCCCAAGAACCCACCAGCACTCCTATTTGCATGTCCAGTGGAACATGCTCTGCTCCTGGTTCCTCTGGGTGCTGCTCTTCCCAGGTCATGCACATGTACACCAGCATGTGTGGCCTCTTTCTCAGCATCTCTCCTGCCTTTATCCACCGAATCAGACTTGTAACCAATGTGCTCTAAGAGCTGCTAAGGTGGGACTCTGCAGGAGTCTGTCCTGCTTCTTCCTGCTCTCTCAGAGAAAAATTTATTGCCATCAATAGGCCAGCATATGTGGGTGTGCAGCGGAGAGAATTAGTGAGAAGGAAGAACATTTTGGAGTTTTGACCTTTGCTGAATCTTCTGTAACTTTCTACTCCCAGAGTATGATAGAAATGACTTATAGAGCATTGTTCTCTCTCAACTGCAGTACTGAACAAGATCTTCTCACACGTTCCACAGCATGGAAATTCCTGGGGTTGACTTTGCCAGGCAGAATTCTTTTTCCACCTGAGTTCTGCTCTGGACTAAGAGAAGCTTCAGCTACAGTTTAATTTACTGAGCTACGTAGTGGTGCTTCAGTGGGATATTTGCAGATTAAACCATCCAGTCCACAGCTCATACTGCTCACTAATCATTAGTTGTTTGTTCTTTTATCACATTATCAGAGAATCACAAAATGGTTGGGGTTGGCAGAGACCTCTGGAGCCCCAGGGTCTTCTTACAGTCACAACTAACTCCATTCTGCAGTGGTATTCCAACTCCCAAAGCCAGTCTGAGAATGTAACTTTCCCTTTGGTAGTTTCTTTATGTTTACCTACATTGTGTCTATTTGCATCTGTCTTTTGTCTCCCACCTGGACTGTAAACTCTTTGGGACACAGCCTTTTGGCCCCGTATTCACCACCTTGCTCAGCAGTGTCATGATAGTTCTTTAGAACTCTGCCAAGAACAGAAACTTGGGGCGGTTTTCCCTTGGAGCAAACTGCTTGCTAGATGTTGCTGGCATCTCAGAGCCCATGAAATTGAGAGTATTTTGAACTGAGGCTGCTCTGGGGATAACAAGATGTTAAGAAGCCAGAACTGGAAAGATGATAAGTTACTATTCATTAATGTGGGGCTTTAGTTAGCTCCATGAGAATATGAAATATCCATCTTAAACCACACAGGGTGATTTAACTAAATACTGTGATTTAAGCTGACTGTGCCAGCTTTCACTTAAAAACACTGACCCCTGAAACTCAAAATTTTCCAGGTCAAGTGCACATGTCAAGGTAATGTAGCAGTGCACCAAAGCATCAGTTTCCTGAAGGTTTTGTGGAAAGCACCATGTTAGCAAGCTGCCAAATGTGAAACACTAAGCAACTTCTGGGTAGCTTTTTAAAATTCCTCCATAAAATTTGCCATTTCAAAGTACTGAATGTCTCTGTATTGTTGCTGCAAAGCATGCTATTCATGTGGAATCTCCTCTGCCTGCAGAATGAGCTGGTTCACATGGATGTCATCAAGCTGTCAGCAGATGAAACAACGATGCAGGGGCCAGAGGGGCTGCAGCTGCAAACACTTGGTAAGAGCCCAAGTCCTTGCCATGCTGATTAATTACTGACACAAAGCCTCTAATCAGTCATTCTGGGAAATTAAATTGGTGTTGAGATGGAAAGGAGCTAAAGGAGGGTTACGCCTCCTTGCTTTCATCATGCAGTAGGGCAAAGTCTGTCTGGAGCAATGGCCACTGAGTCAAGTTTTGCTGGTTACATTTTGCCTTTACTTACCTAAAAAGATGAACATTAATTCCATAAGTGTCCATTTTACTGGGCTATCTCTGTGTGGATAAAGCACATACCTGTTTATGTCAAAACTCAGTTTTGTTCTTATTGTCAGACATTGATCTGGACTGGCAAAATCAAGGTAAAAAGCAACCTCTGCCCTTTCCTGGGTGCACAGTTCACCCAGCCAGCTTTGGGATGTGTCTCATTGAGTTTGGGCTCTGTAAAAACACAGTGTCTATTCTGAGCTACTACGTTAGGCTCCATCCATACAAAGTGGAGTCAGTGCAGTCCTTCTAGGCTGAATCCTCTCATCCTGATCATCCTGTGCTTGAGACAGCATGGGATGAGTCAGCTCTGGAGGTCCTAAGCACAAGGAAGTCCTTGAGGAATCCTCTTATCATCCTTCTACACCTGCTTTTGGCTGAGAAGATGGGACCTCTGTTTGGAGGAGGGCCTGGCTCTGCTTTTAAGGATTGCTGTGTTTCTAGGCTAGTAACTGCTGAACAGTCTGTGGGAAGCTTTGCAGTGCCACAATAGGTTGCAAGAAACCAGCTAAAGCAGCACACTGCGGAACTCTCAGGGCTTTGGGATTATTTGTTAGTCTTACTGGGAAATGGATTTTGAAAGACTTGTCTTGAATATTAAACAATCTATTTGAATGTTAAAAATGCAGATGGTATTAGAGAGTTGAAATTACCCTAACAATTCCTTTGAGAACTACATTTTGTTAATGTTAAAGACATAATGCTGAGACGACTGCCTGTGCAGAAAGTTTCTGTTACTGTGTGCTTCTGAGCCTTATCTGCTCATTCCTGTTTCTTGTCTAATGGTTGCTGCAGGTATCCCTGCTGGTAGGGACAGCCTCAAGTAGCTCTGGCACTCAACAGACATCCCATCTTCTGTTCAAGAGCCCTGCTGAAATTTTCTTTCACTAACATGTGAAATGGCTTTCTTGGATGGTGATGCATCTGCCTCAGGAGCAGAAGCCACAAAATCTCCATGAGTCACATCCTGTTTGTGGTTGACACCTGTTTTAAACATAGTTCACAATGTTGCACAATTCAAGGCTTTTGACATTAACAGGATCCTTCTGTCCCTAGCAGAGTATTTCTTCCCAAATCACATTCTTTGCTATTGGCTTTACTGAAGTGAGCCTGCTAAATGGATTCTGAATTAAGGGGAAAAAAGAGCACAGGAAGGTATGATGGGGTATTTTCTCACTGAGCTCTTTTATGCATAGGAAACCACTTACATTTTTGTGGATACTAAACAAACAGAAAAGATTTGCTCTTTCCCAATAGCAGGTGGCCAGATCCTTACAATATTTATGTTTGCACCAGATATTTTTGACTCTTGGTAAAATGAATCCTAGGCTAAAGTGGTTTCTGGTTACCTCTTGGTTCTTTCAATACCCTTTTACATGTCTCTGGGGTAGCTGTTCAAATTGCAGGTCTTGGGGACACGCACAGCTTGGAAAGTTTAGCAGAGGGGGTGTCTGATTTATTTTGGGAGCTTCTGGCTAATAAATCACTTCTGAAAACACAGGCAGTATATGTTTACTATAGGCAGGAAGCTTGTTTTGGCCAGCTGAACCAATTCTCTATGTGACAGACCTCTTTTTTTGTTAACAGGCAGTGGGATATCCTTTGATTTTCACAAAAAGATAGACTATTTGTTTCTCGTTGGTACTGAAGAGGGCAAGATCTATAAGGTAAAAATTTTTTCTTTATCCTTTGTTTTACATCCCCTGACCCACGTGTGCCTTTCAAGCTCATCATCTGAACTGTTTGCTCAGGTGGTAGCAAAGTACAGCTTCAGAGCCTGGTCCTGCCCTGGGATGCCTGTGGTGAGCCTGAGACCAGAGCAGCGCTGCAGAGGGTCGCAGGGAGCTCTCTGCACAGACCCAATTAAGACCCTATTTTGCAGAAAATTTTTTTCATGCAAACTGCATCCCAGAAAATGCTTTGCAGATTGCAGCTGTGCAAGTGAAGTGCTAAGTAGGATCAGAGCAGAAGTTAAAAGGCATTGATCCTCTGTCCCCATGACTGTGGGGAAATGGCAGGAAAAATATCAGCTCTTTTCCTTTTTAGACTTGTTATCCTGTGAGCAGTGAGGCTAATGAAGCCATATTTCCTACGGATTAGCATCCTGCAGCCCTTCCCTTCCACAATCACATAGAATCATAGAATCATTTAGGTTGGAAAAGACATTTAAGATCTTTCTAGATCCTTTCCCAGTACCACTTTCTCCTTGCTCTCCTATCTCCAGTCCATTGCTACATACCCAAACCTTCCCCCTCCTGATCATGCCACACTGTTCCCAGCTCAGTAATCCCACCTCCACACTATATTCCTTGTTTCCTGCAGACAGTGCTGTCCACCTCCCCTGCAGTGCCCTCCTGCAGCCTGGTGCCTTGGTTCCCAGTGCCAGGCAGGAGCTGTCAGCCAGCCAGCTCCAGCCGTGTGATGAGGGCAGCAGCCACACTGTACTTGCCCTTCCCACACTGGGGACACTGCCCAGATGTTTTGTCCTCTCTGACCATTGCTTTTCACAGAATGTGTAAGACCTTAATGTTACCACATCCCACATGCAGCCAGCTTTGGCTGAAAATGCCAGAGAGGGCAAAAGTTGTTTGTGAAGAGAGAGAAGCACACAGAAGGACACAGGCATCATGTTTTCTTGAGAAATTGAGTTAAAAATAGTAAGTTTAGAGTTCTGCTGTATTTAGCCTTGAAAATAAAGCCAGTAGTGCCTTCCTAATACAGCTGTTATTTGCACAGCATTCCTCTGAGCTGGCTTTGGGGCTCTGCTAAGTCTGTAGCCACAGCCCTTCATCAGGAGTGGGGGGGGGTGGACAATAAGCAGGAGGCTGACCTGCAGAGCAGAGGCATCCAGCCATCCCTAGAGGATGATCTGAGCTCCTTCCCCCATATCCCACCTGCAAAATGAACCTGAAACAGAATAACGACCCAAAGGGAATTGTCACTTAGGCAAGATATGCTTGACAAATAAATATCCCTTGCAGAAGGATGATGCTGATTGAAATCTCTCCCTCTGCCCGGGAGTATCTAGGAAGGATTTCTGAGTAGTGCTCACTTGCCTTGGACAAGATAGGTACAGAAGGGAGGTGGGAGGAGTGGGCAGCTGCGCTGTTGGCAGTGGGCTGTGGGTAGATGCACTGTTTTTTTGTTGGTACTTTCAGAACACAAAACATGGTCACCCACAAGAGCTGGTACCCTGGGGATTGAACTCTAAATTGATGGGTACTGTTGTGTTTAGTCCTGATCAAAACACAGTAAGGAATCACAGGTTTTAAATTCCTCTGTGTTTGGGTGAGTAATGGATATAGGTCAGTTGTGGCACTGTACATCAATGTGAGATGGGGGCCATCAGGAGAAATATTCAGGATTGTGTCCTGGCTGAGTTACACAGGAAAGGAAACTCTTCATGGAGGAGCACTGGTCAGCAGACAACTTGGCATTGAAAAAGCTGTAGGTGTTTCTGCTTTAGATCATCTTCAGTGAAACTAGAACTAGGGTGGGGTTTTAACATAACAAGTGATCCCAGCCATGAAGCCATGCAGAAATTTTAGCGTTCTTTTGTGGACAAATGTGGAGACATTCTGATAGATAGCATCTCCCCTTTCATTGTCAGAGTCACTGGTAAACAACACTCTTGCACTGGTGAGCCTCAGTGACCATTCTCATGTTATGCAAAACATTCTCATGTTATGTTAAACAAAATATAAAACCTTGCTGTTCCCACAGGCAGGAAGAGCCTATCTTCAATCTGACTGTCAGGGTCAACACAGGGAAGAGAAATCTTATGTGTAGCATGAACAGGCTTTCACAGTATCTACAAAAAACATGGGGAAGAGTTCACCTCAGCATCCCCCCAAGAGCTTGCTACAAGCAGTTTCAAAAGTTTTGGGATCAGCTGCTGCTCAGACATTTCTCAAAAAATACCATGCACCTTCATCCCATGCTTTACTGAAACACTGCACATCTGAACCTCTTACTGGAGCTGCCCATGGACTGCCTCCTGCAGCCTTGTTCCACTTGGATACTGGGAACAGGGACAGTCCCACAGTAGTCTGAGCAGCTCTCAGGTCCTGTGGCTGCACTGAGCAGGAGTGAGCTGCTCAGATCTCTGTGCTGCTCTTGCATCTTGAGTGAGATGGACAGACTCCTCACATTCTGTCTGAGTCAGGGATCAAACACGGGCTGCTCTCCCCATGGACTAAATTTTAGATTATTTATTAAATAAATTGAAAAGTGAATTCCAGAGAAACTTTTTTTTTTTAATTTCCCCAGAAAGCAGGCATGCCCACAAATAGCATGATAATATGTTAATTCTTTAGCTGCAGAACAATTACGGTGAAGTTCTGAAAATGGCTTTGTTAATAGTGTTTCTGAAGCCAAGAAATCATTATCTAAATTACACACAGACTAATCTATTGCCCTTTTTTTGTAGAGGAGAAACTGTTTCTGCATTAATATGATTCTGTAACACAGTTCTGAATGCTTTTTTGCATATCTTGCTTGCTGTTTAGGAATTGTTCAGCTTGACATCAAAAAGTATGGTCTCTGAGATTCGTGTTGAAACATTGTGACTCTAAGTCTCTGGTCAGAATAACTTCCAACAAACAGTTCTTCAATAGAAAAATTGTGAGGAAATTTTAATCCACTCATGTAAGAAAGGCTTTGGTTTATTTCAGTCTCAGGCAGCTTTCTTGAGAGTAACAAATGAATATAACTTAGTGCAAGACTGACTAGAAGGAAAGGTTATTCTAATTTTAAACAAAACTAATTTCACTCATACTCATTCTCTGATACTATGTACCAGAACATTTGTATCTTTCTGTTTGGGACAGGATTATTATTATTATTATTATTATTATTATTATTATTATTATTAGTAGTAGTAGTAGTAGTAGTAGTAGTAGTAGGAGGAGGAGGATAGATGACAAAGGATGGTGGTTGTTGTATCCTTATCACATCACTTGAGATTTCCCTAAAACTGTTGGATGACAAACTGTTTTCTGGGCAGGCTCTGATTTCCAGTGACCCTTTTTGCTTTGTATTAGGCAAAGTTGTTTTCCTTGTCTGAATATTTTATGGTTTGAGTTCTGTTCTTCATCTTCTCCTCACCTCATCTGTGGGGCTTCTGTCTGTGTTCTGTCTGGTTGTCTAGTTCCTGGACTGACTGAATTTTTCATCAATTACCACAGGTTCTTTCTCTTACCATTTCCAACTCTTCCTCCCTATGTATTCCTGTGCCTTGGTTTCTACTTCTGAGCCTTTCTGCAAATCTCAGCATTTCTGTTATAGATCTGTACAAGCAGTCACTGAGCTAAAACTAGGAGAGTATCTGGTGCAGCTGGTGACAGCCTGTCTACCACAACATGGGACATGTTTGTGTCTGGTTTCTAAAGAGCATCTGGATGTCCTGAGTTGCCTGAAAGTGCCAGTGTTGGGCAGTACTGCCTTTCTCTTGCCAGATACAAACCTTCCCTGAAAAAAACCTGCTCTTGGATTTCTGTCTTGCGTAGATTCTCTGTGTTCCTGTTAGTGAACTGAAGAAACTCTCTGCCTTATAAGGACAGTAATAACCACCAATTCACCAGGTATGTGGGAGAGTTTTGTGTCAGACTAACGTCTAGTGTAAACTGAAGTGCTGTTGATGAAGATTATTCATAAGTTTTGTGTCCTCAGAGTTCTCCTTTTCTCCCAGTATTCCTCCCCCATGTTTTGTAGCCTTGTCAAGAGTCATCTTTGACTGGTTTCCTGTATTGCCATAGACGTATTTTTGCATTTCTGTCTCATCGTAAAAATACTGTTTATCATCCAAACACATCTACCATCATTTAAGTAGGAGAAAAACACTCCCAGCAAATTCGAGCAGTGCTCTAGAAGATCAGAGAGGCTGCACAAATTCCTTCTCTCTGAATCTAGTCATCCTCTTCAAAGCTCTCCTGTCAGGACTTAGGTGTCACATATTCCAGTGGTTCTGTTTTCATACTGACATATCTAATAATTGTAGGATTCTTGAACTGAATAGTAGGGAAAGACTTTGCCAGCAGTTCTAGTTAGCTCAGAAACTGTTTTTATTCGTTAAAGTCATACTTCTTTTCTGAGCTTTTTCTCAAGTTTGTGGTGTTTCTTCAAAATGCGTCTTGGGAAGAAAGCAGCTCTGTCTTGCACGCAGAGATAATGATAAGGGTTGTGGTTAATGTGGTGTGGGGCTGGCAGGCACTGCCAGAGCACAGTGGATGCCTTTAGGCTAAAGCACATATGCAAGGTTCATTTCTCACAAGGGACACAGGTGGGAGTCTGCCCTACAAAAATCTTTTTGCTGCTGATTTCATAGAAAAAAATTGAGATCCCTTTCCTGTCATGGAGATTGCAAAGGCAGTTCTGTAGCTCAACACATCCCAGAGCATGATGGATCTCCTGTGGCAGTGCCCAGAGAGTTACACTGATCAAGGGCTTAGCCCTCAGAAGCCTTTGAAAACAGGCACTGAGCATTACAATTCTGTGTGAGGCAGACAAATCTGGTTAATGTCTCGCTCTTCAAAGTTTTCAGGTATTAGGGACATTCAATCCACACACTTGAAAGGACAGATGGACAAAGCAGCTTCTTTCTTGCATTAATTACTTGTGAACCATCCTGTCTGTTTCCAGCAAAGTGACTTTCAAAACAAGCCAAGAACTGATTTTCCTGATGGCTGAACATTAAGAATTATGAAGTAATGTTACAAAACATGGTATTAAAGGAGATTTCTGTCCCACAATTAAATGCAGGGGCAGCAACACAGTGTATGCAATAAACCATTATCAAGCTATAGTCACTGTCAGTAAATCTCAATGGGACATGAGCCACTTTCTTATTTCCATTTCCTACCACAGCAAGGCTCTCAGGGATATAGGAGCTGCTGCTGTGGGAATGGTTTAGCAACCTTATTCCAGTGCCTGCACCAGTGAACAGTACCCAGATCGTAAGTGTCACTTGTAATAAACAGTTAAGCCTTAAGATTAGTTAGATCTTTGGTTTGCAAGGGTTAAAGTCACATAACACTTCAGCAATCCTGCTGCTTGGGCAGATGATGTGGTGCTGCATTCAGTAGGGAGTAATGAAAAGTCATTGCTGTGACAGTAGTGAGGCAAACCAACAGAAAATCCTGAAACTAACTCGAAGCTGCTGTATAAATACAGCTTGTGTGAGAACACAAGCAAAAGGACGTTTCATGTGAGATGGAGTCTCTGTTGCTAGTAAAGGAAGCCTCTAACGTGCTGGGAGGGAAGGAGGTTTGGGGAAGATAACCTAAAATTTCCATGTACACAGAACTGACAGGACCTGGATCAAGTCCCCTTGCAGCCAATTAGATTGTAGCTTCTCCCTGCTTCATAAGCTCACACGCAAAGTGACTTTTCCAAGGGTCCCAAATGTTTTCCTTTTCTGGCTCTTAAAGACATCCTTCATTTTTCAATTCAGCAGCACCCCCAGCTGTGATGCTGCTGGTCTGACCCTTGCATGTCTGTGTAGGCATTGTCCAGCTCACAGGCTGCTGTTGGCTGCCATTCAGTGGGGCCCCCTGGCCTGTCAGGGACATGCCTGAGTCCTGGACAGCCTCTGTGGTTCTCACACTGCTCTGGGAAGTCTCAAGTGGCGCAACAGAAAGAGCTGCAGAGCCATACGATGGGGCAGGCTCTCTGAGCAGGCTGTCCAGGGTGGTGACAGCAGAGGACTTACAGCATCTTTCTGAAGTATTTAGAGTCAAAGGAACCAATAAGACATTCTTGTGCTGAGAGCACTGTTCCTGGAGGTTTTAACTGTGACACTTCAAATGCACACAGTGCTGTGAGCATTTGTGCTTCTGAGCAGTACACGGTGCTGTGAGCACACAGTGCTCCTGAGCAGCACAGGGATGTTCTCCCCTGCCATTCTTGTGAACCTTTTACACAGGAGAAGCACAGCAGGAGCCCTGGCTGGCAGGAAGGCAATATAGCTCACTCAGTGGAGAATGGTCTCTGGGGCCTGGCTGTTTAAATCCAACCAGACAACTTCAATTCCTATCTCTGTGTGTTGCAAAGGGGGAGCAGGATGTTGCCTGCAAGTGGGGTGAAACAGCATGTTCTAAATTATTGATTTTCTGTAGCACCTCTGGGTACCAGCTGCCTCTTCCCAGCCAGCTCAGAAGATCCTAAGAGCCCATACAAGTGATCAGAGGCATCTTCCTACATGAATTTAAGCTTCAGGAGGTCTAGCTCTGATTACTGAGTAGTTCTTTCCATTGCAGTGTTCAAAAAGTTATTCAAGCCAGTTTCTGGATGTGTTTGAAGCCCATCACATGGCTGTGGACACAGTCAGCTGGAATCCCTTCCATTTGAAAGTCTTCATTTCCTGCAGCTCTGACTGGACAGTCAAGATCTGGGATCACACCATCAAGTAGGTCCTGCTGGGTCCTGGTGTGGGTGAGGAGGTCCAGCCTGACGTGCCAGCAGCACATGTTGACTCTGTTCATACTTTAGTCTCAGTTTTATTCCCAGGTGTTGATAATACTAATTGCTTTTTTATTTTTTGTACTCAGATTTGTACTTCCCAGGTATGAGATATAAGGTATAGCATTGGCTGCTCCAGTATCTTGCCAAGCAGCATAGTCAGCCCAGAGCCTGACTGACTTCTGATATGGCTTCCTTCAGGCAGGACCTACTGTGGCAGAGAAATGCTACAGAGAAATGTCAGGGAGTGGTTTCTAGCTTCAGGGGCCAGAAACCTCCTAAGAGCCAGAGAAGAAAAAATAAAATTTGGAACATTTTAAAATATGGAGTGAAGTTCAGGGTTAGTGGTTAAGGAATGTCTGGTTTCAATCAGGAAATTGATTTTGTTGTAAATCAGTCAGAGTCACATATTTCCTGTTGCCAATACTGCTCTAATATTCAACGTTGCTGTCAGAAGTCCAGATAATTTTTTCCCATATGATTATTAATATTAACCAGAGAGACTCTATCTTGCTGTGTGTGTTGGAAAGAAGTTTTCAAAATGCTTTCAGAAAGAAAGAAGGCAAGAAAGCAAGGAAGCAAGCAAGCAAGAAAGAAAGATGCTCTCTTCTCATTGCAGCAGGTCAAATCCTGACCCAGTTTTATTGGTGCTCAGCTTTGCCTTTGGCTCAGACCCTGGCTGTTGTCTGTCATAGAGAAATACACCATCTCCCACTTCTGCAACAGCCAGGTGTTCATGGCTCAGTGTTACACTTCCAGAGTGTCATGTGTTTACATGAATTCTTCTCTCTGTGTCTTTTTTTATAGGACTCCACTTTTTGTTTATGACCTGAGTACTGCTGTAGGGGATGTTGCGTGGTCTCCTTACTCCTCCACGGTGTTTGCTGCAGTCACCATTGATGGCCAGGTGAGAGGCTGGGAACAACACTGCTCTGATTCGAGCTGAGAGAAAGACAAAGGAGATTAGGGCTGAGCATGGGATGGGGCCAGCCCAATCCTAGTCAGGCATATCAAGGAGCCACCAGCAGGAGCCCACCCTTTCCTATGCTTTCCTGCCTTTGGCATACACATCCCTGGACATTTATCTCTCAGTCTTTCTCAACGTAGGTGTTGCAAACGCATACAAGTCCTTCCCTGCTCTCCTGTTAACCGTGTGAGTGCAGGTGTGCAGCTTGCACATGGTTATGCATGACTAAAACACTGAACTTCCTCAATATGAAATCCCCAGTACATCCCTGGGGGTGGAGAGGTAATGGTACAGATCTGAACTCCCCTATACAAGCTGACATCAGGGCATTGATTCTGAACTTTAAGGGTGTAGAGCAGCAGTAGAATAGAATGGTTATATACTTACACTGATATTTAAAAATAATTTATAGTAATATGCCCAGGGTCAGCCCATACAACTTTGTTCCAGTTAGATAAAATCAACATTTTTCCACCATGTGAGGCTGTCTCTAAGAGTAATAGTTTGATAATAAACTCTATAGACCAATCCTAATATTGGCATGATGGCAGTTACATTTTTGCCTCTAGCCAGGAATTGCAGTAGCTCAGATGGTTAATTTGGGCTTGGCAAGTAACCAGGACATGTAGCTATCCATCAGCACTTGTTGAATACTGTAAGAGGTCATTGCTCTAACACCATGAGCTTTATGTTTAGCTGGTATAAACTAGAAAGTCTGTGCAGGTTGGCCAGAATTACTCTAGTAAAAGGACAGCCTTTATGTATCCCTATCATTGAATTGATGCCTTGGCTACTTTATTGTAGTTTAACCTTTCTATTATAGCAAGAAAATAATTTCACTGATACACTGGCTCAGGCTGTGAATTTGTCTCTCCTGAGGAACAGAAATCTCTTCACTGGATCACCTGTTCTCCCTGGAAAGCTCAGGATGCCACAGCCTACAGAATGTTGATGCTCTTCCTTCACAGCCAGGGTCAGGATTGGGTCCTTCTTTTGTGTATCTGTCTGTCCCCAGTCTCCCCTACACCAAATGAAGGGCCTGCATAAAGGCAGGGAGTGTGTTCAGTGCATCAGTCACACCCTCAGACTTGTTTTCCACGAGTGACATTGTGTGTGCAAGGGTTCTGCTGGCAGTCACAGATTTGATTGAGTGCTAGGGTAAGCAGGGCTGAGAGCTGTGGGTACCCCAGCTGTGTCCTGGTGCCTAACTGTGGGGAAGAGGATGGAGATGTCTGCAGGGAGGGATACATGCTGGGCAGCGTGAACAGATGGAGGGTAAACACTGAGTGTACTTGGATTTCCTACTTATGTGGTCAAGTTTTGGCAGCGAGTTCATCTCTAGAGATGCCCCATGCCACTTGAGTTCTTTCTCAGAGCTTTACCTACTGCAGAGAAACTGTTGTGGTCTTGGCAAGAGTTGGCACTGTGGGGTCTTCCCATCCCACCCTCAGCTTGTCCTAGCCACATTAGCCACAGCTTCCATGGACCTGGACTCTCTATGTCTGCTGATAAGGCAAAAGCCTGTTTGAGTTGGCAGCACTGCACTAGGGTATTTCACTTGGCTATTCTGGGATCTAATTCAGTAATCCTAAATAGAACCTAATTTAGCTGAATCTAATTCTGCTTCATGCTTTCTATCCCAAACTCTGAGAAGAGTGGCCATCAACCAGGAGCAGCCCAAAACTGGGCTGGCCAGTAGGACAGGTCCAGGCAGGAGCTGCTTTCCTATTGTGGTAGGCTGGCCAGGGCTGATGCTGACAGGAATATTGGGTCTCTGTGTTAGCTACCAACCATGCTGGGTGCAGGAGGGTGTGTCTGAGACATAGCTTAGTTGCTATTGTTGAACAGAACCTTCTAGATCTGCAGTGGAAGTGGAATAAATAGTTGTTTACAGCCTTTTCTATTCTGGACATATTCCACTTTGTAGCAGAGTGCACTTGTGAATAACTCAGTGCCTTGAAAAAGGGCAGGCTCCATTAATGCTGGGGGAAAAAATCTACATTAACAGGATGTTCTATGATTCTCCAGAACAGAAAAATACAGAACATGAAGCCAAAAAAACAAAACATTACAGGCCTCCTGTTTGCAGGCAGCCTCTGTCTTTGCATCTGCACATAATCATGCCTGCAAAATTTGAAGGTTGCCTGGAGGTGGTTTTAAAATCAGGCCCTAATTGCAGTCTTCAAGAGATACCTGGCACATTCTGTAAAACACTTTTCCTTATTCAAGCTGATGCTATATGTCCAAAACATGTATGAGCCCCTTAGGACTGACTTGGAAATTGGGGCATTTTAGTATCTAAAAATCTCTCAATCCCCATGAATCCAGGAGGTAGGGATTTAATAAAAGCTGTAAATATCAGGGTCATTATGATAAAATGTGTTTGTTGGCAGCTGGGCATCTGCTTTGGACAGCTCTGCTCTTCATAAATAACCCAAGTATGCACATTCCACTGCTGGTGCAGTGGATAATAACTGCTACTATTGCTCTCCATCATGTTCTGGTTAATTTCCTTAGTTTCCTGCTCTGCTTGCTGATCATTTTATTTCAGAAAGCTCATAAACAGAGATTCATAAAAGAGAACACCTTGTTGTAGATGGTAAAAGCCTGACAGAAAGAAAAAGGCTAGCTGGGATGAGAGACCCACTTTGGAAATTAAAAAATTGGAGGTGGATATGAATATCTGGACACTTCCATTTAGGGTACAGGAAATGTGGAGTTATTGGTCAGCTTATTGTAAGGACAGAGGGCAGAGAAATGAAAGGGATTTAATTCAATCCTGCAGCATTTAGAACTATTCACTTTTGGGAGTTTGCTGTAAGTCCATCTTAAACTTACATTTAAAGTATAAAAAAATAAGTGAAACATGTGAAACTGGGGTTCATACCTGAAATTTCCTCTTGGTCTTCTTTTGCTTACTTTCATTAAAGAAGGAAATGGTGTTGACATTTCCTCCACTTCTGTGTGTGCAGAATGAATGCATGAATTGTCACTCCTCTTAAAAAAGCCAAAGACTTATCACAAGCGTCCTCCTGGCTGGATCCTCTGGCTGGATCCCAGGCTGTGGGTCATAGCTGCCCTAAGCAATGGGTGTGATGGTGTGGTCAAGCTGGGTTTTTTCAGCCTAGAGAAGGAGCCCGGCAACCTGCCAGTACCTTCAAGGAGATCATTGAGAATTTTGAGCCAAGATCTTCACAGCAGCACATGAAGTGATGATGACACACAACAGCTGAAGTGAGTTGAAATGAGGGGTTTGGGCTGGATATATGGAAAAAAATCTTTAGCTCTAAAGGCAGTCAGGTAGTGAAATATCTTGTTCAGAGAGGCTGTGCTGTTTCTATCTGTGGAAGGCTTCAAGACATGATTGGACAGAGCCCTTAAAAACCACATCTGTCCTCAAGGTTGACCCTTTTTTAAGCAAAAGGTTAGAGACTTCTGTGAGTCTCTTTCAACCTGAATTGCCTTCTAATCCTGTGACCCTATGAAGTGTCCTGTGTGAAAAGGAGGATCTCAGGGGTTTTGCCACAGGCTTGTACACAGTACAAGTCCATTCTCTCTCATGTTTTTGTGGGCTGTGTTATTCATTACTAGTGCAGCAAGAGGAGGGTCCTGTTATAACCATCTGTAGTAAATATTGATAGCCTCAAGATAAATGCCATCCCAGTGTTCAGTCTGCAGAGAAAACTGGTCAGACATTTGCTCCAGGGCTTTTCCCCATTAGTGAAACTGTTGACCTTTCAAGATGAGAAAACTTTAAACAACCCAAACCTTCAGGAAGTTAGTTAATGGTTTGTGCTGCTGCTCAGGAAGCAAGTGTGCTCTTTCCTGCTTATATAAACCTATTTTACTGTTTGTACAACTGTTTTGAATGTGAAGCCTTGAAGACCAGCTTTCTGTTGAATCTAACTCACAGGATAACATGCCAAGGTTATTCTGCCAGCTGGACTTGATGCCATCCTTTCTCAGAGAAGAGAGAAGCACTTGCTTAGTGCTGGCACATGTGTGAGTGTACACAGAGCAATTTGCAGAAACTTGCTGCCCATTTAGCATGGACTTGAAGCAAAAGCCAAACTCTAAAGCATGAATGATTTTGCAGACAAGAGGCTTGTTAAACCTTTCAGGCTTGCAAATATTTCCCTGGGTATTGTTGACTTAGTCCTTTCTCTCCTTGTAGGACATGAATGGAGGAGTGCCAGCAAGCCTCTCATCTGCTGATGCTTTTGCCCATAGGTGTCAGGACAGTGAACACAACTACAAATGTCCTTGCTGCATTTGAATCTTTCTTCCTCTCCTTTTGCAGTAGCCCTGGGGTATTATCCATATCTTATTGGGCTACCACTAGCTCTGCAGGGCTGGGACAAGGTCTTTCCTGGCTCTCAGCACTGTGACCAGGGAGATTGCAGGGGTGTAAAGACACTGAATGAGCATAAGTCTCTTTGCCATCACCCAAAAGGACCTTTGAGTAGGCTGAAGCAGGTGGGAGCTTTTTTAAAATGGCCTTGAAATTGTATTTGCAGCATAAGTGGCTGTTTCTTGTAAAACTGTTCATTTTCTTCTGCTGCAAAACCTAAAAGGCTCATTCTTATTCCCTGCTGAATCTTTGAGATTGATGTGGACTGCTGGAGAGTCAGCTTTAGAACAAGGGCTGGTGGCATGTCAGTGCTCAATGAGATAGATGGTCAGAGCCCCAAAATTAATGCTGCCTTCACTTTGTGCCAATTAGACTGTTCCCCATTCTCCTCCCTCTGCCACCAGACTCTTTGTACATCAGCATTTCTCTCCACTAGCAGCTATTTTTAGGGAATAAAGCTGGCCTGTAAGACTTTGGTTTACTATGGCAGGCTCTGGGTCCTCACTTCAATACTGATGCAGCCCACCTCCCATCATAGCTTGCTCTAGTGGTCTCCAAGCTTCAAAATGAGCATCAGGCATCTCAGGACACTACTGCTCACTCACATCCATTAGCTGCTGATTGCAGGTGAGGTGACTTTATCAGCACTGTAGTTGGTTTCAGCACAAAGTTGAATTTAAACCCCTTTTGTCGATGGCTTTACAGGAATTGTTTTTTTGCAGAGAGGCTCACAGGCCAGTTTTTCATTACTAAAGCCATTGCTCTTTCAGATTATGAAATATGGCATTTTGACAAAACTGATCCAGTGAGATTAACTAGTTCACTCAGGCACACAGGAACCAAGTTTGCCTTTTTCTGCTTCATGGGTGTGTAAATCAAAAAATTTACTTTGACAGCATCTCAAAAGATTTTGTATGTTGATTAATCTGTTAGACTTTGCACAAAGACCTACTGGGGGCTCAGAGTCCATCAGGAGAATCTGCAAGAGTTTATAGAGCTGCCACTCTCTGCTCTTAATTAATTAATTAATTTACTGCGAGGAATGGCTCCTCACTTAGGCTTGAATTTGCAAGTTTGGACTTTTGTTTTTTTGGCCACTGAGAGCCTCCAACTGTCTGTCAAATCCTTCTGTACAGAGATAGCAGCTCCTGAACCTTGATCTTTATTCTTGGCATTTTATAATGACCTGCAATCTGTGTGGGTTCATTTTAAATGCCAGTCTCCACACCATGGCAGTTCACTGTCTGCCCTGTGAGCGGCTTTGCTGCCCCTGCCATGGGGTGCAGGGGGCAGAGACCAGTGACTGCCTCTCCCATCAGACGTGGTGCTGCCCTTTCTTGTGCCACTGCATGCCCTTGCCCTTGCCCCAGCCTGCAGTGCAGACTCTCTCTGGCAGGGCATAGCCAGGACCCTGCCAGCATGAGAAGAGATGAAGCTTCAGCCTGACATCAGGGATTGAATGACCCACTGACTGTGGGTCACAGCAGGGACAGCACAGGGGGACCGGCACAGCTGGAGTGTGTATTCAGGCAGCTCAGCCTTGGGAGGGTTGCCCTGGGGCACCTAAAGGACTGATTGAAACCATCTCCCTTGCACTTTATCAGGTATTTGTGGTGGATGTAAGAACAGGAAAGTGTCAGGATACTGGAAAGAAAGACTCTTTGCCCAGTGTTCAGTACTGTGACAGTGCAGATGAGATCAGCCAGCCTAAACAAGCTACCCAGAAAGATCCTGGGACAAATCATTGGTTGTTCTGTTTGTGAGCACTTGTAGATGAAGGAGCAGGCAGTCTGGTAAGGTTTTACTAAGGCTGTATCACATAAAACCAATCTAATGCTGTTCTTAAGAGTAATAGGGCTGGTAGGTCAGAGGAAGGGAATTTAGCCCATGCTTACAGGTTAACTTCAGGAACACTGCTTTATCCTAATCACTGAGGCATTCAGGGGAGAGCCAGGCTGGCAGAACTGGTGACTGACGAGCAATGTAGCTTGGATAGACAAGCACTTTCTTGCAAAACAATATCTTGGGGTTTCCAGAAGAGGCCAAATGCTCCTCAGCTGGTCTGAATGAATAGCAGCTCTTCTACATGCTGAGGCTTTGATTTCTTACTGACTTGTGGGAGCTGAGTCAAATCACCTAAGGCTGATGCTGTTTTCCTACCATGTCAAATTGGGAATGACCCAGTTCTTATTGAATGAGGAAAAGATAAGAGATGCAGCCCTACAGTTCAGTCAGGTGACAGGCATTCTTTTCCCTGCTATGTCATGTGCCCTGAAGCACCGGGCTGGGCTGCTGCAGGACAGAGACATGTGCTTAGCCCTCTCCCATACCTAGGAACATGCAGCTGGCTCCTGGCTGGTTCAGCCCAAGAAGTATATTTCACACATTCCTGCTCATTCTCCAAGCAGAGAGCTGCCTCTGAACATACCTGTAACAGAGCTGGAGCCTGTTCTTTCACCGGTAGCATGAAAGTGCTGTGAAAGGCCGTGAATTTTATGATCAGGACCACTGAGGTTCAGGATTCCTGTGTTGACACCGCAGAAGGCAATGAATGTTTTCTGAGTCAGGTCTCCTTTACTCCTGCCAGGACCCAGACTGCCCTGCATGTCAGAGGGACCAAGAACTGTCTTGCAACATTCATTTGTAAATGAAAAATGTCCTGCTAGGGAAAATTAACTGTATTGCAACCTGTTCTTGCTACAGTGGCATTATAGAAATCAGGCAAACTAAGGTCCCAGTGCAGAGCAAGCTGGGCTGCCCTGCCTGCCCCGTGCCTTTGGCACGCTCCAGTAGCTGCCATGGTGCTAGACAGAGTCTGGGGGTGGCCTGCCCGCTTGTTATATGTATTACCTGAGAGTTTGAAACAAATCATCTGTGGAGCTTGCGAATGGATGAGGGATCATGATTCAGTCAAGAAAATGAGGTAAATCGATCAAAAGGACAGTGAAAGCCAAGCTCTGAAAGAGATGTCAACTGGTAAAGGGCAGCATGGTATTAAATTATACCCCCACCTTTTGCACTTACACTGATTTTATTCTTTGTTGCCAAGTTACCAGGCATATCTGCCTTGTTCTTACACACATATATATTTCCCCCCAGTCTTGGTTCTGGATGCCATCAGGATGTTTTTGAGCATGCTAGCATTGTCCAGCCCACTGCTGGGGGAGGAAGGCTTGTAAGACTGGAATAAAAGTACAGGAAAGGCTCCAGACATGGCAGATTCAGTAGGGCTTTGAGGACAAAATAAAGACAGTATCAGTCGAAGTAGCTCTTCAGCTCCCTTCTTTATGAGCCACAAATATCAAGTAGTTTGTTCTGGTGGCAGAGAAGTTCTGCCAAATGTTCTGCTTCCCCTCACATCCCCTCACATTTCCCTTCCTGATGCCTCAGGGCAGGGAGCAAAAGGGTGTAAGGACAGAGGGGTCCAAGTCACCCCAGAGGTGCCAAGCAGATGAAGACCTGGGCTGGCTTTCAAGCTGTAAGTGCAGTTGGTAGAGCAGGTGAGGAAAAATAAGTCCAAAACTCTGAATGTGGTTTGGTGCTGGAGCTGTGGTACTTGTCTTGGACGTGCACTGTGCCATGCTTGCAGAGGAGCTGTGTGGAGATGCAGTGGGGAACAGCTGGATATTGGGGGGTGGAGTGCATTAGCATGATTTATAGACAGAGGAGCTGTTGGTCTGGATAAGACTGAGCTGGATTTCTTCTCTGGCTGTTTGGAAGTCAAGCATCAAAGCAGCTCATTTATGTCAAACATTTTCTGCAACGGTGACACAATAGACTTAAATCCACTATTGCCTGTACATCAAGCATGAAGAGAAACTCTGTTGTTACTGTGATGGCAGTTTAATATTGTTCTAATTGGATAAAAAGTTTCTACTTGGAAACTGCAGAATTCACTTGGTCCCACCTCAGAGGAAAATGGGCTCAGTGCTTGTTTTTAGGGACTTAGCAGAATTGCTGCCCTTTCATCAAGAAATTTGCTTTGAACATCTGCCTGGCTTATCTTCTACCAGCCTGTCCAGCACTTCAGTACTGTGGGTCTAGATTTCTTTTGATTGCAGTTGATACCAGCTCAAAAAACCCCATGCTACAAGGAGCTGCTTAACTCAGCAGCTTGGGCTTCATTTGGAAGACGCTACATCTTCTCCTGTGCTTTCTTGGAACAGGCACGGAGGTTTACAAGGATCATAAATAAAATTGCTGTCAGAGTAATTAGTTACTGTCCAGAGTTTTATTCTTCTGTAGTTATGGGTGAAACAGAAGGGAATTTTTGCACTTTCCTATTTCAGATATTTTCAGATTTTTTTTACATCTCTCTTAGTGTCTTTTTCCATGTTTCTTGTTCTTGGAGTCTGATTTATCTTCCTTTAAGCAAGTGACCACATATTGTTCCCAAGTAATCTGTAGAAAAAGGACTGAAATGCCCTTACTCGTTGTTTTTTTAGCTCATTAGCAGAAAAAAATAAGGTGTCTGCTGTGGTCTGCAAGGAGCAGGCACTCCAGATTCCTCACTTATTTCTACAGAATCTGCAGAAGGTACTGAAATGAGTTTGTCAGGAGGCTTTTGCCTCCTTCCCTGCTGGTATACACCAAAATGGAAACATTTTTGAGGTCTGAAAACCAGAGGTTTGAAACCTTCACTCTTTAGTTTCTAAATTGCTCCTGGATGAGCAAACGTGGGCGAGCAAATGTGATGGCCCCAGGTCTCAGTACCTGCAGTGAGGGACCAGCCTCTTCAGCATGAGAAGAGGCATGCAAAGCTGGCAGAAAAGAGGACTCTCACTGGTTTGTAAACTCTGAATGGATAATGACACAAGTAACATTTTATAAAAATGCACTTTTGTACCAGCTGCCTGACAGTATCTGTGAATCAGTTCTTGTCTGGGTGCTGCTGGATGGGTGCCTGCCCTGGAACCTGTGCTCCATGAAGGAGGGTTTGGACATGGTTCTGGCTCTGGTCATCCTGGCTCCCCATGAGTCTGATACTTGAGTCACACATGGGGCTGGGTAGCACTTGTGTAGGTCATGGTTGCTCTTCTCTGGGTCATAGGCTCTGAGAGGGCTCATCTGGCAAGACCTGAGAGGCCATCTGTGTGGTCTTGGGGCAGGGGCACCATGGCAGCAGGATGGAGAGAAAACTGTGTGTCAGTGATTGTCTGTGATGGGAGATCCAGCTGGATCCCACTGCATAATCCTAAATTTCTGAGCCAGCAGAGCAGGGGTCTAGGGGCTCTGTGGCTAGGGGACTGAGTCTCAAGGAGAGCTGCAGTTTTCCAGTCTCCATTCTTTGGGAAAAAGCCCTAGGCAGCGTACAGATGGTGCTGGCCACATGCAGCTCTGCTGCTTTGCAGCACTATGAACCTGCCTCAATTGTTATGGGAAGCCCAGTGCTCCTTTTAGGCTACTCCCAAAGCATCAAAAGCAGTGTTGCTCTGACCCCATTTCCCTTTCTCCTAAGAGTAACTGTGAGACTTTAAGTCAAAACCTCTGAAGTCCTTCTCAGTGCCCGTGGCCCACCCCTCCATCTGGCGTGTCTGACAGCTGATAGGAGGCTGATGTTTCCAGCTGAAGAACTGAAATAGTTTGTTCTTTTCCACGATTCTCTTGGCAAAGGAAAACAAGCCCATTTGTTTAGAAGCTCATAAAAGAGGAGCTTTATAGTAGGAACATTCATAAACTTGTTTGCTTTTGACCTTCTCCACATTGCCGATGGTTTCAAGTTCTTGTCCCAGGCATTGTGCTTGTCTGGGCTGTTCGTGACATTTTTGAGAAACAGCCTCACCCAGAGTAATTTAAATTGCTCAGCACTCCAGCACTGAGCCCTTGGCCATGCCATCTCTCTCCGAGTGCAGGGCTGGGCAGGATGTGTGTGGGGGTACACTGACAGCCCTACAGAGAGCAGTGAGCAGTGCAGACCTGCCTGCCAAGAAGAAATCTGGCCACTAATTCCACTGCCACTTTTTTTTCCCCTAGATTAAATGGTGCTACTCAATCAGTGAGCATTTCCCAGGCTCTTAGATTACTAAATTCATAAGAATGTATCTATGAAGGCAAGAAATCAGATCTTTAATGAGCGTGGCTTGCAGGATACTGATATGCTTTGAAAGAGTGCTTGTTTCTTTTCTGAGAGAGTAAGACAGCAGGTGTAAAATACAAGCCAGAAGAGCCACCTTGATTTATGTTGAGAGGCAGGAAATTGAAGTTACCTTTGCTGGACTTTGAGGCCTCAAGTGTCAGGTCAAAATTCACAATTTAATGCTGGCATGTAGTAATTTGAAAAGATAAAAAAGCTGCTGTGCTTTCACCTATGCTTCTGATGACTAGGGAAGGGCTTTCCAAACTGCAACCTTGTCTGTGGCTGATGCTTTTTATTTCCTTCTACTGTCATGGATTTCTTCAAAATATGTCTTGACAACCATATTGTCAAGTGCTTTTCGAGCACTTTACTATTTTATTTTACTTCAGTAAAATAAAATAGTAAAGTGTTCCTTTTCTTATTTTTTGCATCTGTAAGACCTTTGTTCTCCTGCTTAGATCAAGGACATGACAAAGTCCTAGACTTTTACTCCTATGAAGACACAGCAGCTCATGAGACTGCCTGGGACATGTGCTTGCACATGGCCCAGCTCTATGCTATAAATGGATTCAGATAAAATTCACTGACTCATTGGTGCATAATGGGAAAGTACATGTAGTGATTTGATACCTTCCACACTCTTTGAAATAAGCTTTTATAGAGCAGCATTGTCTGATTTCAGATAATTCCTAGATTCAAATTGTCAGCCTGGCATATTGTGGAAATTACATGTTTCCTTTGTCTCTTAAGTGCTGGTAAACAAGACACAGCTGGAAGGAGGTTTACAAGTAGTTCAGTTCTAATTTCCTCTATATTCCCACTGTACTTGTTAGCATAAAGCATTCTCTTCCTAATTTTTCTGAAGACAGAAAAGGGAAGAGAAACATAAGGCTGAAAGTCTTCATGGTCGATACCAGGTGGAAATTCAGGATGCTGGAAATGGCTCACCTCAGCCCTGGGCGAGAGAGGCACATCATGTTTTATTAGCCTTTGCAGCCTGTATCAGTAACTGGAGCTAATTGCAATTATTGGGAGATAATGTTAAGTTAATTCATTCTCTCAAGTAACTGCCACTCTTTCCTCTGCACAATGAAATGTGCATTATGGTGCAGCTGGGGATGTAGCAGGTCTGTGTCACTGGGCCAGAAGTCTGAAGTGCATGCCAGTGGGACTCCTGCCTGAGTGGGTCCTCGGGCCTCTCTCCCTCCATCCTCACCCTTTCTGTTTGGCTAATTTCCTGGCACTTTTCCTAATGTTGTGGGAGAAGGACATGTGTGCAGGTGTAGTCTGGGCTAGAGTGAGCTGCCAAGCTGTCCTGTTCTTCTCTGGCATTACCCCAGGGTACACTCTAATCATACTATGGCTGTTCCCATCACTTCCCCATTACTTACAGGTTTGTGTCTTAACCGTTGTTATTATTAAGCTGAAAATGTTAGAGAGTTCTGTAATAAGCAGTAATCAGAATTTCTGACAGCATTCCCCATTTTGGGCATCAATCTGTGTTAGACTCTGATTTAATGCCTGTTTGTCTCCTTACTCACACTGAGAAGGGAGATTAAGGTCTGTGAGGTTAGCAGTGCTGGCTCTGAGCCTTCTCCAGCCCAGATCAGCTGGAACCTTGCCAAGGCTTGCACCCACAGCAGGGAAGTGGTCCTTGCCTGTGAGCTCCTGCAGGAGAGGGGCAGTTCTCACAAGCAGCAGCTGACTTCTGCACACTGGTTACTTAAAAGAAGACCATAGCCCTGAGAGCGGATGGTAATTTTGTTCTGTGGCTGGGACATTTTTTCCACAGAACCTTTTCTTTCTGATTTCTCAAGCCATCATTCTGTCACTGAGAGATGCTCTTGCCTAATTAATCCCTTTTTTGTTCCTTGTTTTTTTTTTTTTCCTCAGGCCCATGTGTTTGATCTGAACGTTAATAAGCTTGAGCCTCTCTGCACCCAGCTAGTGGTGACCCGGAAGAAAAATAAAACAACACACGTGCAGTTTAATCCTGCCGACCCTGTTATCATTGTTGGAGATGAACGAGGCCTCATCACCTGCTTGAAGCTCTCTCCCAATCTGCGCAAGAAGCCCAAGGTAGGGATGAGCTGCATTCTCCCAGCCACAGAAGGTCCCTTCAGGCCTTGTCACTGTCCCCTCTTCTTCCATGCAACAGTGTTGGCAAAGCTCCTCTCTCTAGCAAGGTACTTACAATTACCTAAAGCCTTTTAGGTAGGATGTCTGAGATGTTAAATCCTTGTGTCTGTTCCTGTTTGAGCAAAAGGACTCAATTCCTTCTGGTAAGGAGCGGGGACTGGTGGGAAGAGGGGTTTGCTGTCCCCAGACATCACCATGGTCCAGACAAGCTCTGGTCCAGAAGCTCTGCAGATGTTCATTTGTTTCCCAAAGTTCACACATTTTCTGAGTTTTGGGTTTTATTTCCAAACCTCCTTGAAATCAAGTAAAGGAGAACCCAACTCTTGTCCAAGTCCTCCCACACAAACCATGCTGCCTGTTTTCTTGTGCTCCTGCATCAGAGCCTGTCAACTGACCACCATGTCAACTTTCCTGTAGATGATCAAGCAGTATCTAACATGTAAGGAGACTTGGGGTCCTTGTCTTGAGTGACAGCAAGGAGATACATGCGCCTCTCTGGGTTGGTGAAGTGTTTTTTCACCCATCCACGAGGGCCAATTGTGAAGGATGATAGCATCTCTTACATGGATCTATTACTGGATTTTCTTTCTGGTCTTCATCCAGCTATGAGTTGAATGGCTGTAAATGCAATGTCCTTTTACGCCCTTGTAATTCTCATATCCAGTTGTCTTGTGTTAAGTGGAGTCTTTCAGTTTCAGGCTTTTTAGAACTGATCCAAGAAAGCAATCTCTCAAGATGATCATTTATTTATGTACTCCCAAATGTTTTATATACTCTACTTATCTACTGTATTAGGCAGGGTCTTTGGCCAGGAACTAATCACACTAGTGTCACCCCAGAGTCTTCAAAATGATTTTTAAAAGGTTCCTGCAGCTGGCTGCCGCTGGAAATGTGAATCTTCCCTGTGCAGAGAGGGCATAGAAAACAGTAATGTGGCACTTTGTTCGGGGCTGAATTGTGGAAGCTGTGGAGAAGAATCTCTCATATGTTTCACACTTTTCTATTTCCTACAAAACTTCAGACTGAGACTGTCGAAGCTTTCGATGTTGTCATTAGGTTGGCTCAGGATAAATTTCCTTGGTGATTTGTGAGTCCTTCCTGGGCATGGGTGAGCACTGGACCCTGCCTGCACAGGACTTGAGCAGTGGAGAGGAGTCTCACACACATAAATGTGGCTGCTCTCCTCTTCAGGCCAACTGTGGATGATCAGCACCTAGCAATACTGCACTGTGGGTCAGAGTCATAGAAGGGTTTGGGCTGGGAGCGACCTAGAAAACCATCTAGTTCCAAACTCCTGCCCTGGGCAGGGATACCTTCCACTTGACCAGATTGCTCAGAACTCCTGAGACCTCTCAGCAGAGCAGAGCAGAGGGGCAGAATCCCCTCCCTGCCCTGCTGCCCACGGGGCTCTGGATGCAGCCCAGGACACGTTTGGCTCTCTGGGCTGTGAGTGCCATGGCAGGGCATGTGCAGCCTCTCACCCACAGCACCCCAAGTTCTTCTGAGCAGGGCTGCTCTGGGGCTGCTCATGCCCAGCCTGTGCTGGTACTGGGGATTGCCCTGACCCAGGTGCAGCACTTTGCACATGGCCTGGAACTTTATGATGTTCCCATTGGCCACCCCTTGAGCTTGTCTGGGTCCCTCTGGATGGCATCCTGTCCTTCAGGTGTGAATTCAAATGTCTCCTTCTGCTCCTGGGGGCCAGCAGCAGCCCTCCATGCAGTTATGGATGTTGTAATTTCTCTTTGCTGACCTTCTTTAAAGGCAAATTGTATGTTGTTGACAAAGCAATCTAAACTGTGAGTTTAGGAGTAACTCCAATGCGTACTGCTGACCGTAAACCAACATGTAACTACATCCCACGCAACATATAAATGGGATGGAAATGGACTCTGCTGCTCTGATGTTATTAAACCATCTGTCTCCTGCTGTCCTGGTTAGGTTTGGAGGAACACTGAACACTGAACTAAAACTTTCCCACACATGTGGAGAGGAAGGAGGGATGTTCAGGCATGACTGGTTATGTGTGGAGGTTTCTTGACTGCAGCAAGCCTGAAAGATGTGAGGATTTAAAACAGATGACATGCAGTGTGGTGGCAAGGTGATGGATCTGGCCTAGCCTGCTCCGTGCCATAAGTGAGCAAGTGGTGAGGAGATTTAGCTGATGGAAGAGAATGTTTTAGCAGAGGGACATCAAGCCCTGTCAGAACAGGCTGTGCCATCCAATGTGTATCTCCTTCCTTTGCCAGCACCAGCCTTTGTGTCCTTAGCAGCAAGCCTCCAGCTGTGTTTGCAAGAATATCATCTCACAGTAGGAAGTCAGATATATTTCCAGAGTATTGATCCAGGTTCCTCTAAAGATCAACTCAGTGTGCTCTTGACACCCTTACCCTGTGCAACCAGCTTTCCTCTGTAAAATGACAACTTTTCCCTCTTCTGGGATTCCCCAGGCTGGAGTTGACAGTCACAGAACTTACAGAGCTTTTTGTAAGTTAAGAGGGTCCAAAACTGTGCAGAGGAGTCCTGACATCCCAGCTGCCTCCTTGTAGATGGAAAAACCTGTCCATGCATGGCTCAGTGTCTGAGTACCCCAGGCTGTTCTCTTTGATCCCCACAGAGCCCAGTGGGGAAAACTGCCTGACAACAAAGTGTACGAGCCACAGCGAGTGCTTCTAAAGGCTAGGGCCACCTGGAGCTCAGCTGCCTGGTCTTGCTCTGTCAGCTCCTTTGGCAATAGAAAGGTGCCTTTTGCTGAGTTCTGGCAGAAACCAGGATGCCAAAGGGCCAGGGCAGTCAGGGGCTCATCCAGGTCCCACTACCCCTCTGTTTCACACTGATGTCACATGGGGTTGCCTTCTCAAACAGCTGGGACAATTGCTTTTGACAAGTAAAACTCTCAGACAAATCAACCTGTTTTGGGAGAACTCTTAATAGCCATATCATTCCAAACCCCAAACTTCCCCTAAAAACAGACACAGTGCTGTCTGCTTCATGTTCTGCATATTCCATAGCCATTGCAAGATAGAGATTAGAAAAGTTACTGAATTAATGTCATCCTGGTGAAATTTCAGCCATTCTGAGTTAATTGGGTTTTGGCTGTTAGTTAAAGCTGGTATGGTGGATTAGTGGAAATGGGAATGATAAGGATGCTTTGGTTCTCATCAGACCTTGGTCCCTTCCTCTATTCATGTCCTTGAGCAAGGAAGGAGGGTTCAAGATCTCTTTAAAAGATTTGCAGGGTTGGCCTGCCGATTAATTAATTCGTGTTCATAAAACACTTGGGGATCTTTAAGAAGTGTTATTTAATAGTCTCAGTTTTGCTGTCAGCTACATTAGCACAGTCTCATTTATGAACACTTGGCAGAACAAATATGCCAAGGGGGGAACTTCTCGAAAGCACTCGGGTGGTGTTTTCAGAAGTAACTTTCACCAAGACATACAGTAAAATCTTAAAAAAAAGGTCTAAAATTCCTTGTGAGTTTTGGCATCCTAAACTCATAGTGGCTCATGGGAAAAGGTGCTTTTCTTGTCGAGAGGAAGCTGGGGACAGAGTCTCTGCCACCCATCAGGCACTCGTGCCAAGGGCACACAGAGAGCACAGGGGTCCTGTGTACAAGAGATGTCAAACACAGTGGGTGTCCATGTGTCTGTGCCATGGGGATTTGAGTCCTGGATATTGCTCTACCCCCACAGACTGAAGTCTCTGGGGCACGACAGAGAGATCCCCTTGGCCCAAGCTGTATTTATTTCCATTTATTTCCATATTTTACTAGTTTCACTAGTTTGGGTCCTTCTGCTCAGAAGTGGGGGGACAGAAATGCCTGCAGTATTTTAAGATGCAGCAGTAGGAACAAGTGACTCTCTGCTGTCATCCAAGCCACTTTTAGACTCCAAGCACTCTTTAAATATTGCAGCGGATGTCAGGCAGGAATTGTTTAACTAATAAAGTATCATTTCTAATTTGTAACGACCTTGGTGGTTGAGTTCACCCAAGGGAAGCATTGCTGTAAGAAGAATCAGTTTGGGGCAGAGCTGTTTAATTAGTGAGCCTTCCGGGTTTCGTTCGAGGGTTGGAAGAAATTAAAGCATTTTGTCATCACAGTCAGAAGAATGTATGCTCATAGGCTTTGTTTTATTTTTTAAAAACTGCTAAAGTAGCCTGGCTTAACCTCTGCCAATGCCAAAAGTAAGCAGAAGATAGTGAAAAAACAGTGTGCAATGTTTTTTAGAAATTTTATGAGAGCACAGCAGAGTAGGAATAGAAGAGAAAGCAGATCAAAGAAAAATTGCAATACAGAATTTGCTGAGGCTAAGAAAAATTTCTTGGCCAGCACCCAGGATGAAGGCCAGGGAGGTAGACAACTTCTTGGCCTGATGCTTGTCTTGGATATTTATCTTGGATTATTTAGGATGTTAATCTCTGTTCCTGTTACTGGTTTTTTCACATGCAAAGCATCTCTTTTTCTGTTTCTTGGTAACAACTGAATTTCTTCCCAGGCAGTAAATCCTAATTGACTGGGTCTAGCTGGACATGAGTGGAGTGGGAAGGGGAGCAGAGCTGCTTGCCCACACCAGGACACAGTGCCAGGACTTTGCATGTTCAGGAGCTGCAGGCACACACCTGTGGGTCTGATGCTGTGTTCTTGTGACCAGCTTGTAATGTGGGGATAAGCGAGGGGTGTGGGCTGGCTCTGAGCCTTCACATTCATGTGCACATGCTGGGCAGCTGCTCTGCTGTCTCTGTGCCTTATCACACCAGCCAGTGTCACCTCTGGACTCTGACCAGCTGCATCTTTCCTGCCCTGACAATTTTGCCCTCGGCCAGATCCAGCCCAAGGCTGTTCAGCCACGGAAGGAACATTGAGCTTTGTTTCCTGAAGCACTATGGCTTTTTGGCCATAGCTGATGGCAGGGTCTGGGAGGGATTTGCAGGTGTGATGGACCATGGGAGGATGTTGGGGTTTTAAGAGAAGAGAATTTGGAGAAAGTTGGTATGTCTTTGCACAAGTTTTAAAGGAGACAATAGGAGAGTGATTGAAATCTGCTCTTCAACCTCTTCAATGCCCCTCCCCAGCACTGAATCCCAGCACAGAGATCTCCTGGGGCCTGAGGTTTCTTCCTCCTTCACACTCCCCAGCAGCACCCACTGCACACAAGTGGTCTCAGTAAGGGCCCCTGGGTTCATGCCTGTTCCTAGTTTCACTGAGATGCCACTGATGTCCAGAGCAGGTTCTAGCCTGGAACACTGTGAACAGAGAGTGGGATGCTTGGTCATGAGGTGCTTTATAGCCTTGTGTTTCTATCACCTAGGGTGACAGGGAGTAACTTGAAGGAGTAAAGGATCAGGAGACTGTTTCTGTCCTTAGCGTTTTCCTGTAGCTGTGGGAGGTGTAGGGGATCAACCAATCAGCATGTAAATACAGAAATACAAACTCCCTCCTTCTGCCACAAAATGTGTAGTCTATCTGCACATCTGACTGTATTTAAGGAAGGAAGCTATGGATTAGATCCATTCTCCAAGGTCACGTCAGTCCTGGATTGGTGAGCTGTTTAGTACTGAGGGAAGAATTTTTGTCCCTAAATTTCCTATCCCAGCAGTTGTCATTCTGTATGAGAGAAAAGCACTTGTCTCTCCTCTCCAAACAGGTCAAGTTTTGTTCTTCTAGCAGTGTAATTCTCAGTCCCTCCGTTTTCATGCAAATGCTTCTCTCTCAATGCCTTCTGTGCTGCTCGAGCCATGGCCAATTTTCTCAGTGTCTCTTCAGAACTGGCTAATTGCTCAGTGACCCAGAAGCACAAAGCGCAAGCAGTGCTGGAGGAATTTGGTGTGCTGCTGTGCCCTGCCTTCATGAGGATTGCCTCCTCCAGAGCCAGTTTGGCCTCTGGAAAAGGAAGCACATTACAAATGAGCTTGGGTCTCATAAAAACTGACCTGCAGCTTGATGGCTTACTCTGAAATCTGCAAATGCTTTTTGGTTTTTTTTCAGTCCCTCCCATTATTTAGTCTAGTTGCAAGTAGCTGCTCTCTCTGCTGTTAGGGGGAGAGCTGAGGGTGTATCCAGGGAGTTGTGAAACCCTGTGTTTGACTGTTCACAGCTTTCTATGCTTCTTGTGTAGGCCATGTAGGGATATATGCACAGGTGTTTATTCTTTGGTGTGGGAAGGAATCCCAGTGCTGGAGGCCTTCAAGAAGAGGAGGTTGGAGACATGTACAGACAGGTGGCTCTGAGGCTGCCTTGGAGCAGGAAGGTCTGGAGGTGGTGGCTGTGGCAGTCTCTGGGTTCAGGGCGTGCAGGTCCCAGCAAGAGGCTGTGCCACTGGTGTGGAGCTCGTCAGGGTGTGAGCAGCACTGCTTGTGTCCTGCGGCTGTTTTGCTGCACGGACCTGTGACTCACAACTGTAAATCAGCAACCACCAAAGGGAGCACCAGCAAACACAGGCTCCTGTGCCCCTCCTGCCTTCTCCTTGCCCTCCATGATTTCCTGCCCTGACACTGTGCTAGGAAAGCCTTTAGCAGGAAGACCTTTGCATTCCCATAGAATTTCTTCTCCCTCCACTGTCCCACATCAGGTTCCTCCCAGTCTAGCGTAGCCTGAGATAAAATGAAGGGACTGTCTAAGCCTGGAAAGCTGTTACTTTGGAAATGAGATGGTCCATGTGCCAGCAGGCTACAGTTCCTGGGCAAAATGGAAACCTTTGGATATTTACCTGGACACCCTGGGCATAGCCACTGTGCACAAATCTGGGTGTCCAAGAGTGTTGCCCCACAGTTACAAAGGGTTCTGGATCCTGAACAGAGGTGTGGCAACCTCAGATACTCAGCATATTTGGAGAGCTAACCCAAACTAGCCGGGGTAGATCGACAGGACTTGAATACTCTCATTAAATCTGTTTTCTTTGCTTTTGGTGAAATATCTTTTGGGTTGCATCATTGTATGTGAAGGGAGAAAACAGCTCCATGTTGCAGAAGCAGTGTTGAACCCCAGTGTCAAGAGCTGGAATTTTTCTTCCTTTTGCTGTTCCTGGCCACGTCTTTAACCTTTTTTTTGTTATGTAATGTCCCTTTCTGTGGCTGCTGTGTTTGGCAGTTGTTGGAGAGAGAACATCAGCATATTTGCAAGTTATTTTAAGTCAATTCCCAGTGGTCAGGGTGAAATGTGTTTAGTACATTAAATGGAAACACTATCAACTGAAGCAAGAAAAAGTCCCATTCTACAAAAAATCCATAGTACTTATGAATAATTTCTAAAGTGCAAGTCTCATTCTGTGAGGTGCTGTGTGCTGTCAAGGGGATACTGACAAAACCAAGAAGACTGGCTTTGACTTTTTAGTTTTTTCTTTGAAGGTATGTATAATAAAAAGAGTTGCCTATGTTTGAAAGTGCTGTGAGACTGCTCCATTTTGCAATACTAGTTTTTTGGAGAAAAATACTAGGGGGATTTGGTTTTGTGATCAGTAATAGTCAAGACTGCCTAGGCATGAATCTGGTGTGTGTCCTTGGATTTGCTGTCCTTAGTAACTGAGATCTCAATTTGGCTGAGGAAAATTGGTTTCTAGTTGTGCCTTGTTTACACCTTCCCTTTTATTTCCTTCCACATTGGTGCTGTTGTGTTGCTACAAGCACTGTTTTATCTGCAGGCTTTGCATCCTCTTCCTTTGTGCACAGATTGTGTCTGTTCTTTGGTGTCTGCCATCCTAGAGCTCCCCAAGTCCCAGCAGTCTGAACTTTGCTCCTCTGCAGCCTGAAGAGCCCATTGCTGCCTGTCCTGGGAAATGCCTAATGCATGAGAAGGAGTCTTGCCTTATGTTTTCAAAGGACTTTCATTTTGGTTAGATCTGCAATTGCCTGAATATGCCTGTTCAGCTTGCACAGTTTCTCTTTGAGCCAGAGCCTCAGCTTTCCTCAGTGCCTTGGCAGAAAGCACAGGGCAATATCATGGCAAGTGAGGCACTGCGCAACCTCACAGGATCTGCTTGGCTCACCTGTTCTTCCCGTTTCTTTATTTGTCCTCTGTGCATTTGTTCCTCTGCAGATGACTTAAATCCCATCCTGGAAATTGGGAGATCCTGAGAAATCACCAGTTCTTTGCCTGAATAACATCCCCTGTACAAGGGCAGAGGGACCCCTGGGGGAACAAGCTGTTTTCAAAGCATGCCTTTGGCAGACCCTGCAGTGGAGGCTTTTTTGGGAGGCTCCAATTCTTCCAGCAATGGCTGAGTGTGAGTGCAGGACTGCCAGCCATCAACCTGCTCTGCAGAGGCAGTTCAGTGTTCAGCCCCCCTGCCAGAACTGATTAGAGTAGCCTGATGAAGGAGGTAACATGGGTGCTTATCCTCCAGGTCATCTGAGGATGAGCTGATTTTATGGCAGAGAGCCCCAAGCCACTCTCAGGAGTGCAGCTATTCCTGAGCACTGGCTCTGTGCAGGGGAATGAAGGAGGAAAGCTTGTTAGCTCAGCCCCTGGGCCACAGGGTGTGTTTGAAGGACAAGGTGATGGTTTGTCATGAGAACAAGGTGCAAAGCAATGCCTGGGGCCCCACCATGGTCCTGGCCTCTGTATGTCCTTGGATGAAATACAGCTCCTGTCCGTGCTGAGTAGGATGAAGACACCCATCTCCCTTGGAGCCACAGCAGCCAAGTGACATTTGTCCACAGGCACCATGGATCTACTCTCCTACAGCCTCTTCCCTCCTGCTGAGTGCTTTTGGGACACATCCAATACAGTCATTCCTCAGGAGTGGAGCTGCAGTTGGGGTGCAGTGATGGACAGCCCTGTCCCACCAGGGCCCACATCCTCCAAGGCTCTCCTGCCTCTTTCCTGCACTTGGATGTCTAAGACTATTGAGCCCAAGATTTCAAGCTAAACCAGCCAGGTCACTGAAAAACTGAAGAAAATTAGGAAGTGAAGGCAGGGGCAGAGGGAAGAGATGGCAGTGGTATGAGCGAAGGGATGAGAAGCTGGATCATAGTACAAGTAGGAAGGAGCAGGCACCCCATGGCCAAAAAAGCACACAAAATCCTGGAATGTAGGTCAGCAGCTCCTTGTTGGCTCTCCACCTCCACACCGCAGGTTTGGCCTCTGTTTGCCATGGCATCCACTGGTCATGCAGTTAAGGTGGAGAAATGTGACTGATTCTCCCCAGCTCATGGCTGTGTAGTGTTTTGAGCACCTAAGAACTCACTCAGCAGGGATGGAGAGCTGGTCTTCATTTGCAAGACTTTTTCCTATCATGTTTTTGCCTTGCCTCACAGAATCCAGTAATGCCCCAGAGCTTGGAGAAGGTGGGCTTTTACTCTTGAAGCTCTCCAAGGAGAATGGATACAAATTGAGAGGGGAAATTTAGGTTAGATATCAGGAAGCATTCTTTTCCTGTGAGATTGGTCAGACCACAGGACAGGTTGCTCAGGGAGGCTGTGGATATCACAACCTGGGCAGTGTTCAAAGCCAGGCTGGATAATGCCTTGAGCAGCCAGGTCTAGTGGGATGTGTGCTTGACCACGGTAGGGCAGGGGTTAGGACTGGATGGTCTTTGAGGTCCTTTCCAACCCCTTAAGGTTCTGTGATTCTGTGACACCTTGTCCCTGGGCATTGACTGGGACCTCTGGGACAGTGTTCCTCATTGCAGAGCCTGGTGGTATTTGCTACAGTGACAAATGCAGGAAATTTGTCATGACATGGAATAGGAAGAAATGCAGCTATGAAGGCCAGAAGAACAGCTTGATATCTGGCACATTCCTCTAACTCCTCCTGAGCCTCTGCCAGAGCCTGACACAGCCTTCCTCAAACAGCCGGCCTGGGCTGGAAAGGGCTGAGGCTGCCTGTGGAGACACAGAGGGCAGCTCCCTGCCTGGGAGATTGTGTCTGTGCCGTTGTAATGCACACCCCCAAATGCATTGCTGTAAAAAGCCCTTCGCTTGCAGACTTCACCTGTGGGTTTTGTGACGCTGGGTGCATCCATCTGAAGCCCTTCGTGCCCCTGCACGCCCTGATCGAACCCATTGTGCTGCTTTCATCCCTTCCTGAGCCTCTCCCCAGCTCATGCTTGTGCTGCCTACCAGCCTCCTCCAAAAGAAAAGAAACGGAGACACCTGCACCTGCAGGCAGGGCAAATAAATGTCCCTTGCACAAATTGATTTGATGGGGTCAATGCAGAATTGTTTAAATGAGAGAAGAGAAGGGATCACGGAAGAATAAAATGTCTCGCTCCTCACAGAGATGGAACTGATGCAAGAGGATTATTTTTATCCTGTGGAAAAAAGGAAGAGCCCTGTGAAGCAGAGGAGAAGAGGGTCTGACTTACAGTCCTGCTGGCTGTGTGAGATGCAGTGATGGCTACAATCAAAGCAGCTCCGAGGTTCTCCTGCAGGGAAACTGTTATGCTCCAATTCACTGACTGATTCTGTGAGAAGGGATGCCAGGCACTGAGTGTGTGAGGCCGTCTTAGGGAAAACATTCCCCGGTCTCCTCTACTCCCATATCTCACCAGGGAGCTGCCAGTGATCCCACTGCCCTCAATCTAAGGTGTGCATGACCTCCTCACCCCTCACGAGGTCTGGTCAGTGCAGAGACCTGTTCTGCCAGGATAATGTTGTGCTTTCCGACCTCCCACTTGTTGGGCCGAAATTGTGTTATCCCCCAGAGCACCTTCCATGAACCGTGCCCCTGCTGCACCCTGTCCTGTGTGTTCTGCCTTCCCCAGCACAGAGATCCTTTCACATGCCTGCCCATGATGATGCTCCCATTCCTCTGCAGTGCCAGAGCTGGCTGTTTTACTGTTTCACGGGAGTGCCAGGTCCCATCCAGGTGATTATCCCTCTAACTCCAACCTTGATGGCAGAACACTCCATCCCCACAATCCTGTATTTGTGCTGGGGATTGTCCCTGCTCACTCACAGTATCTTGCATCTGTCCTTGCTAATTCACATGCAGGTTTTCCAGATCATATCTCTGGTCCAGCAAAGTAATTTCAAATTCCAGTCCTGCCTTCCTGGACACCTGCAGCCGTCCCATCTGTCCCACTATCCAAGCACTAAGAGAAACTCTGACCAGATCCCCACCAGACCACGGAGCTGTGAGAGTTACACACATCTCAGTGCTGACAGCTATGGGTACAAATATTCAGCTGGGTCTTACCAGTTTCTACTCACTTTATGAAGATCTATTGTCTCACTTCAGGATCAGAATATCAAGGGAGACAATGGCAAAGTCTTCTTGAGGTCATGGTTAATGACTTCCATGCCTTTCCAGTCCACAAGTGTTGCAGTTCGTTTAGGGGGCTCCCACACACTAGGTGTGTTGTACTGTTGCAAAAAAAAAAAATCAGATTGGTGCAGCATGACTTCTTTGGTGCAAATTCACCTTAGTAATGATGCACTTCAGGTACTTACAGGTTGTTGACTTGTTCCATCCATCTTCTGAAAAATGAGATTAAACTGAATGGTTTTCTTTTCTGCATAGTTGCTGCATTTACCTTTTTCAGCTTCCTGATCCCTATCATCTCCTAAAATTCCCCCAGGAAATGCAGCAGATTAAGGTTGCTAGGTTGATCAGGTGTAGTAACTGCTGCCCTTCCCAGGGGGCTGGGACTGTTGTGGTCAGGATGGTCTCAAACACAATAATCAAAACAAAGTATGTGGGTACAGATAGCACCTTCTATTACGCAAATAGTTATTCCTGGGAAGAAAAGAGAAGTGGTTTTGCCCTAAAGCTGGTATTTTATTCTCCAGATATATATTATTCGAGTTAATAAAAGTCATTGCCTTTCCCTGTAAGCCTGTGCTGTCTGGGTACATGCTAACCCTGCTCAACTAGACCAGAAATCTTCCCACGTGGTTACTGGTGTTGGCTTTTATATCCTGAGGAGAGGGGAAAGGATCCTTCCCAGAATCACAGGAGGGAGCATGAATATCAGCACTGCTCAGTTACTGCTTTCTCTTTTTTTTTTTGCCTCATCTGACTTTTTGATGATTATGTAGACTTGCTGTCAGAAGTAAGACGCCAAAACATTCAGGCACCAGAATGACCAGAAACAACTTTGCAAATGCAGCTGTGAGACTGGAAGATGCTCATCCCTCTCCAGGATTAGGTTTCCTGCTTTGATCTGCACTGAAGCAACACGTTAAACCAGGGCAATGAACTCAAAGGCTCTCATTTTATCAGGCCTGGCCAACCAATGGGTGTTCAGTGGGAGTGCAGGAAATTAATAATTTTGTTTATTTCATGTCAATAACAACAACAACAACAAAAGCATGCCAGACTTTGCCTCTTGGTTTGAGATCCTAACAGAGCTGAGCAAAAAGCTGATGGATTTGGTTTCAATTAGAACTTCCTGCTCAAGAAGAAAAGCTGTGCTTTAAAACCTGTGCTGTAAAAACACTGCAGCCCAAATGACTCCTGCAGCCTGAGGGCTGAAAAGGTTAGGCTGCACAAGTGAAATGGAAGCCCACCCTGACAAACCTCTTCTTGTCTGCTGCCACGAGGCTGAAGGCAAGGCTGTGGAAGTGCTGTCTCACACAGCTCAACCTCATGGGGTTTTCCAGCCCAAAGCACCAGGAAAAGAGAGGGGTGTGGGTCCTGCTTCTGCAACTGGGAGAGCCTGGGGTAGCTTGAGCCTGAAGTGCAGTGACCAGGGACGGAAATTCGGACTGGCTGTGGGGTGTAAAGACTTGCAGAAGGATCTGCCGTCCTTTCTGCAGTGACAGGGAAAACTCCAAGTTACCTGTGCCTTGCTGTGTGGGGAAGTTTCATTCTTGAGAGTGCTTTTACCCTGCTTATAGCCAGGAATGTGCTGCCAGCCATGATTTTTCAGATGCCTGTGTGGTAGGCAAAGTCTTCTGCAATCAGACCTGCATTTCAAGTCAAGGTTAGTCTGAGCTCTGACTTAGAAAACCAGGAAGAAAATGGAAGAAAGAGATATGTCTTGGCAGAGAGAGCTCCCTTATCACTGAAATCCTCTGTTCTGGTGGCAGGCTGAGCAGGGGTTAACAAGACAAGGCAGTTGGTATTTCCAATCCATATCTTCTCTCTAGTGGTTCACTGGAGAGGTACAGCCTTTGTGCCTGTGCTTCACAGCCTGTGCTTTTGGCTTTCTGCAGGCTTTAGTGAAGCCTCTGAGTGCACCTTGCCCCTGCCTCTCCCTGAGTGAGTAACCCCAGGTTTTTGAAAGGCTCGTGTGGATTGGGCTGGGAGGTACTACAGAAATGCCACACATTATGTGATGTGGTTGAAGGACTCAGAGGAAACTTAAACGTTGCAATTGACCTGTTTCCCCTGCTTGAGAAAGAATCACTTGTCTATCAACATGAGATCTCTTAACACCACCATGTTTACACGTGGTACTCCTTGGGCTTTCAGCCTTACTTAACAGTTGCTGTTTGACTCAGACCTGTGGTAAACCTTTGTCAAGATACTACTTATGCCTCAAAGAATGGTTGAACATGGACTTTCTCTGGAAATAATCACCCTGCTTAAAAGAAGAAGCACTACAAAACACCTGTGTGGATTCTGTTAAAGAGAGCTGGGACCAGCAGAACTCTGTAACTAGGAAATGTAACTAGGAAGGGGTTCTGCACACATCCAGGGCTGACTCTGCAGGGGAGGTGATTGATTGATTGATTGATTGATTGACCCACTGATTGACTGATTGATGGGAAGTAGAAATAGAAAGTAAGTCTTGGAAGACCCAGACGGTTGACCTAATGCCTAGGAAACATAATTTCGAGGAGGTTTTAAGGACCTTGCCAGTAAATTAAGCTTTATAACTTATAATTTAAAATGTGTAATTTAAGATTGTGTATGTAATACAATTATATTCTATATTGTATGCATGTATCAAATATTATATAATATATAGTATGTAATGCAATTCTATATAATATCTAAGTATATTTTAACAAAATATCCTAAAGGCACCAACGTGAGGAAGGATTTGCAATGAAGGAAAGCTCTTTAAAATCAGCAGACAGAGGTATAATGGGATTTGGCAGCTGACCAAATTAAACAAGGGCTTGAGCACACCTATTTAGCATGGCACTAGCTTGTCTGTATCCCTCAAACTCCTTCAGGTCAAAACACCTTGTCTTTTAGTGAAAGCTCTGTTTTATATCCAGGAAGAGTCATTGGTGTGTTCAGGTTACTGACTGAAGCTGTGTGAATCATAATCATTATTTCTGGGTTTAAAAAGATATAAAATCTACTTCCACTTTTTGATCTTACTGACATGATAGGGGAATTGTCAGGCAGCATTACAGAGAGATTCACAGCTTTTACAAAGGGGTAATGACAGCTCAGAACAGGCCACGTAGCTGCATTTACAGACTCCTGAACTCCTCACTTTTGTTGATTGTGGCTTGGTTTTTAGCCTGTGTGTTAAACGATCAAACTGCAAGCACTCAGCAACAACAAGGTGCTACAGTAACAGTGGGAATTCATTGACACTAAACCCATGTTACCGCTTTTTCTGCCACTGATTTAAGCATAATGGGATAACGTGCACCTGTCCTACATGTCTGGGATTATATAAACTCCCCTCTTACATTTTCAGCTTGTGGGTAGGCATGGGGAAACAATCTCATCCCTGTCTGCTCTCACAGACTCCTAGTCCAGCTTCCTCCTTGGTCCTGTCACCATCTGCCTCAGGTTTCTGCTCTCCATGGATTTTCTCCAGAGCTTCCTGGCTGTCATTTTTCACCAAAGGATCTTCTTCTTCTTTTTACCCCTTTGACACCAGCATTCAAATTGGTGTGTATAGCTTCCACAGCATCTAGATACCCTGGGTGCTGGGGAGCTGGTTCCCTCTGTGCCAGTGTTCTCCAGGAACTGGGAATCAAGGGCTGTATTGGTCTGAACTGCTCCTGACATTGTGAGCTATACAAGGTTTAAGAGAACATTTGCTTAGAAGTGCTGTCTACAATAAGAGCATAATAGCAGAGTAGGCATCTTCCAGTTTACACTTGGTGATGAAGAACATCCTGGGATTGCAAAGCCACAGGCACCTTCAGGTTGGAGGTGATGTTGGGGTATCTCTAGTCCAGCCTCCAGCTCAGAGCAAGTACAGCCCTGAGATCAGACAAGGTTGCTCAGGGCTTAGACTTCTCTTGAAAAACTCCAAGGCTGGAGATCTCACAGCCACTCTGGAGTCTTGTTCCAATGACTAAGTGTCACAGTGGAGAAAAACTTTTTTATGTCATGTTGAATCTTTCCCTGTTTCAGTTTATGGCTATTGTGACTCATTCTCCTGCTGTGCACTCCTACAGAGAGTCCATTTCTGTCTTCTTAATATCCTCCACTTGGGTGCAGGCAGGTGCCTGTTAGGTCACCCAGAACTACATCTGCTATAGGCTGAGCAAGCCCAGCACTCTTAGTATCTGTTCAGTGCAAATCCTCCAGCCATCAACAGTCTTGGTAGTCTCTAGTGGACTCAGTCTGGTGTGTCAACACCTCTGTTCACCCCTTAAACTGCCTTCTGCCTCTCTTTCTGTAGGTGAAATCATTAGCTGAAAATGAAGACCTTTCATAGCCTGTTTTTAATCCCCAGGGCAGAGGACAGACACACCAATCCAGCACAGCTGTCATCTCCTTGTCTTATTTCATTCCTTCCCAGAAAGCTCCTTTCCTTTTTTTTCAGTGACTGAGAACATGGCATACAGGACCAGAGACAGGAGGTGAGAAGGGTTCATCCTCTTCCCTTTCTCTCACCTCTCAAAATTTCTTTCATTAACACTCACCCAGTGTTTCTTAATTAGCACCTTCTGGCTTGGAACTGCCTGCTTGTGTTGCAGAAAATCCACTCAAGCTCTTGTCTGTTGTGTGTCAGAAATATCAAACATTTGGGCTGTTTGCTAGACTGACAGCTGCTCTTACACCATGGATTACACAGGGGCTGAGTGTTGTTCTCACCCTCAGCCTCTGTAGCCATCCTTGGCTTTACCTGTCCCTCCTGAGGGAACCTTCTGTGGTTCTGTATTTGTTTTTTGGTGCCAAGCCAAATGGCAAGTGCATGTCTGAGCTAAGCCAGGAGAGTGGAGAGAGTGCAGAAGTTCTGCCAGAAACAGGAAGAGTAACCAGCTGAAAAATCACCACAAAAGAGCAGTTTTCAGTGAAAAAACTGGGATGAAGTATCAGACCAGTCTGCAGGTATATTTGGGAGGATGGATTGGTGTCCTCACTAGCATTTCAAATTTCTTATTCATTCCTCAGCTGATCTAGCAGAGTTCACTTATAAAGTCTTGAGAGGACCTGGCAGCATGGAGGTCAGAAGGACTTTGAAAGGCTTTGTTCCAGATCTCCACATGGGGATATGGACTGAAATAGAGGAAGTGGTTTCAGTGAAGACCAAAGTACCAACCACATCTACCAGGGCTGGTCTCCACTGTGCTTGATTCTGCATAGGTACAGAATGTGAATCAAGTTTCTGTGATCCAAAGACTCAGAATTATGCTAATGAGCCCAGTTTAGTCAGTAATCCCATGCCTCCAACAGGATGTGATTTAATTATGGAGTGAGGTGAGAATTTGTCTCATATTATGTACACCACAATAGAATACAAACCCCAGATTGTCATATGGAAAACAATGCCTTTCTTTATGGTTAAATCATGGATTGCTGGAATAAATCAGCTCTGTTACAGGTTCTCTGCTGCTCTTGCTGGATTGCTGACTCATTTACAGGTGGTTGCTGGGGAATTTAAATTGCAAACAACCATTCATGATGATCCAGACTTCTTAAGGATTTTACAAGCTAGGAAGAAGCTGGCACTCTTTCTCCAGTTACCTTCTTCTCACCTTCAGGGCAGTTACAGCTCTCACCTAGGGATGTTATGCATCTTCATGGCAAATAGGGTGTTAATGCAAGTATAATTACAGTAATTTGGATTTAATTTTCTGAGCACAAGTGCCTCCTTTCTGTCTTCCTTTTATTTCCTGCTTGGTTGCCAGCTGTGAAAACGTCTCTTTCCAGGATTGTTCTTGATGCCAGGCATGCAGCAGTGTAATGGGCTCATCCCCTGCTGGGCTGTGTCTCACCCAGCTCTCAAGTGATGGTGACTCTTCCCTCACAGAGAAGGGAAGAGCTGGATCAGCAAAGCGCCTGGAGAAACCACCATACCTTGGCATTTCTGCCTGCATCTCCCAGTACTTCACATGCAGGATCCGCAGGGTTAACTGTTTTGTGGGAGAAGCAGTGGGATGTAGTGGGGTGAGGCAATGTTATTTCTACAAAGCAATTGCTTCCACCACTCCTCTAAGCAAGTTCAGGCATCTCCTTTGTGCTTGTGGAGAGGAACAATGCTGGTTGTCACCTTGAGCACTCTGAAAACACCACCAGGTTCTTGTTCAATCCTTACTGGTTCCCCCAGACCTGCAGCCTGACAACACATCTGACTTTCAGGGATTTCCCCACACCAGGGTTATACCAGAAGTCAATGCCTGGGCTCAGATCAGAATGGAAACGGAGAGCCTGGGGAGAAGTGACCCCTCCTGAGATGATGATTTGACTATGCCATCGGAATCTGCAGCCAGAAGTGGTATCCAGATGTGACAAGATCTCTGCCATCTCCAGCAAGGAGATCCCTCCTTCAAGGGCCCCCAGGAGGAATGGTGGCTGTTTGCCTGGCAGCATTGCCCCAGCCATGTCCGTCTGTCCCAGCAACAGAAAGAGTGAGGCAAGGATCAGGCCGTGTTTGCTGGTGTTTTAAGGCTTTCAGTGACACCACAGTGACCAGCTTTGTGTCACAGTTCCAGCTGTTAACGCAGCGCTGCCAAGCCCATCACTAAACCATATCCCTGAGTGACAACATATCTTTTAAACACTTCCAGCATTGGTGACACCACAGCTTCCCTGGGCAGCCTTTTCCAGTGCTTGACAAGCCTTTTTGGTGAAGAATTTTTCCGTAGTGCACCTATCCACTGAGTGTTAAGGATGTGCATCAATGCTGGTTGGCCTCTGTCAATAGGTCCCATCCAGTCCTTACATCTGGAATTACTTGTCAGATCATTTATTTTGCCATCTTGGCCACTGTTTTGCTGAAACTGCCAGCTGCTGGTTAACCTTGCTCCATCTTTGGTACTCGTGGGACTTGCTTGGCCGTGGAGAGATTACTTTGGGAAGTGCTTGCCTCACGGACCTTAATGACTTCTACATAATTTTCTTTCCAGCATGCCTCTATTTTGCAATACTTTGTTTCAAAGAATATCCATTAGTTTCAGCAGCCAGCCGAGCAGATGGGTTTAACTGGTCTATGGCTCTGAAGTAATTACATTTTGGTACAACAGAGACACAGCAGCAAACATGTAAAATTAATTCAGGTGCAGCATCCCAGTCAGTGTCTCAAAGCAAAGAGGACTTTAGGGAGGCCACTCCTGGCCACACTGAGACTGTGCTGTTGGCAGTGTGGACAATCACTAGGAATATTTCCCCCTAGTTTCCATAGATGATGTTGGATTGGCTTTTCCCACGGCCAGTTCCTTCTTCAAAAATGTATTAGTATCAGAGAGATTGATTACTGCTCCCATCTCTCTCTCCTGCTTCTGTTATAATTAAAACAGCAATATATGCATGAAGTAATTAGATTTTTATAATGCTTTTCTAAACAGGATGTCAAGGAGCTTAGTACAATGACTTGGGCTGGAGCCAGATCAGCATCTTAAGACTGGGTTGTCGTTAAAACTGGCTGCCTCCTGCTTGAACAGCTTACACAAACACAGAATCTAGATTTGCTTTTTATTCAGAGTGTACCTCATCTTTGTCTCCAGACAGGACCCAGAAGACCCCCTGTTCCTGGGTGGCAGGGTCAGAGTGAGGTATAGGTAGGGACACATCACCAGTGCATACCTACTCTGTGTCTGCTGGTGGGACAGGAGCATCCCCAGCTCCAGCCCTGTTGCCATCCCCATCGTTGTATGCCCTGGAGCCCATACCCAGTCCTGGGTTCCTTCCTGCAGAGCAGCTTTTGACCAGGTCAGGCCATATCAGCTGGCAGTGTCTCCCAGAAGGAAATGAGTGTTTATGTGTGTGCCTGTGCCCCAGAGGAGCACTCCCTGAGCTGCCTCTCAGCAGGCCACTGGAATTCTCCTGCACTGTTTTATCCTGTCTGCTTCTGGCTGATATGCAGTGCTTGGGCCCGGTGTTTGCAGTCAGATGAGCAGGAATCCTGTTCTCTGCACAGCCCTTGCTCAGACCCTTATGGACAGTGCAATGCAGCTGGGTCAGTGAGCGTGGATGGGGAGTGTGTAACACAACCTCAGCACCACTGCACGATATGTGCACTCAACAGGCAGCAGAAAACATCCTGCACGGACCAGCACTATGCCAAGCCCACTCCAGGAGAGGACTGACACCAGCAACCCTCAGGAGCTTCCAGGGCAAAGAGGCACTGTGGCGGGATACAGCTGTCTGTCTGTCTGTCTGTCTGTCTGTCTGTCTGTCTGTCTGTGGGGCAGGAAGGGATTTCTCAGCTGCCATAACTGTGTGAAATCCCAGGGAAGAACAACAGCTCTAGCTGCAGGATTTCCTGTGCTTGTCCTGCGTCCAGCTCCTCGCTGACCTCTTTTAAGCCCTGATTTGCATGCATCAGTCGTGGCTGATGTGATTTAGCGTGACGTCCCACGCTGCCCAGGCTAACAGAGTATCTGGTTCCCAGGCCTGGGAGTGTTTGTGTGGCATTTATCATTTGCCTGGCGGTTTCCTGTGCAGCAGGTGGAGAGAAGCTGTGCAAGTCATTTAATCTGAGGCAAATGGGGAGACTCAGTCTGAAGTAAACAGGATGCACTTCAGTGGGGATGGAGGCAAGCAGAAGGAGAGGGAAGGGAGTTGGAATAACTGGCTGAGGAGGTGAACAGAGGAAGGTCTCACTTACCTGAGCAGAGAGCACAGGCAGCAGAGGAATGAGCAGGAAACATGATCTGATCCTGTTGCAGTGCAAAAGCCTCTGCTCCAGTTTTGGGTGCTGGGGTTGAGGGACATGAGGAGCAGGAGAGCAGCAAGGACAGTAGAGCCAGCTGTGAGGCTGGAATAGGGAGATGAGAGAGGTGAGCACTGCCAAAGAGATCCTGGGCTGGCAGGTAAGGAAGGCAGTGCTCTGAGGTAACAAGACAGCAGGAAAAGACTTAGGGACAAGGTTTCAGTGGGTGTAAGAGGGACACGCTGACAGACATCTCCAAGAACGGGTTGGCAGAACCATCCTGGGGAGTTTCAGAAGAAGTGGCTGTGCAGGTGCTGGGAGCAGAGTGGGACAATCCACTGAGTGGAGCCTCTTGTGCTGGGCACCCCAAGGACAGGACAAGCATCTGTTAGAAGCAATTTAAGAGTAGCTGCTCCCACCACGGACAGGAGTGCACTAGTGAACTAACCCCTCCTAGCTCTGCCCCAGGTGACTCTGTGATTTAAATGAAAAATACACAAGAGAATGCATTGTTGAGATGACAAAATTGTTCACATGGCTGAAATATCTAGTGCAATTTCTGAAGCATCCCTGAGTTCAGTCATGGAGAGCAGGAAAGAGAAAGAGAGGAATGTGGCTTGACATTAAATTGCAGACTGAGTTTTTTCATAAGCAGAAGAGTATCAGTCATAATACATCTTTCATGCCATTGGCATTTAATGTTATTACATATGAGGCTTCTTTGAGCAAGGACATTTATTTTTACTTCTAATAATAATAAAATTCAGTTTCCCGTGTACTTGTATTTATCCAAAAATGAAGTATATTCACATGCTCCCATGTAAGTAGCAACCAAGATATATTTCCTATACAAATACTTTTATGAACTGTATTAAAATAATTAAAGAAGGTGCTGTGTTAAAAGAAAAACAGCAACTGGACTTTCTTAAGGCAATTAAAAGCTGATCAAGGTGGATGTGTATATGTTAACAATGGTGGCCAGAGAAAAAGGCATTGAAAAAACTCCAGCTTTTTAAAATATACTATTCATACAACTGCAAATGTTCTCTCATGAGGTGCTGTGCTCTATGATATAACAGCAGCACCCAAGAGTTGCAGAAGCTGCATATTCCCATTCGTGTTTGATTGCTTTTATTAAACTCTAATCCCTAACAGCTTACTGAGCTGGCATGCCAAAATGCTAAAGTAAAGCTGAAGTAATAAAAAAAAAAAAAAAAAAAAAAAGAGAAAGAGATGCTGAGTGATAAGGAAATGTTGCTGGGTGGCTGACTGTGCTGCCTGGCAGGACTCAAGGGCTGCAGCTTAAGAATGCTGGGGTCACTGCACTCTGCAGGGCATATCCTTGATTTTATCCCTCTGGATAGGTTTGATGTACATGCCTGTGGGGGCTGTGTGTGCCCAAGCCTTTCATGTCAGGTTTGCCAAGCCAAGTGAGGAGGTGCTGCAGATGTGGCCCCTCCTGGCAGGTGCAAGGGAAGCCTGCTCAGCTTTTGGATTGCCTAGGTTACACTGAGGTTTGGTGTCTGGGTCTCACTGGAATAGCAGCAATATTTGAAGTCAAGCTAGAACATTAGGTATTGCCTGTCTAGTGGGTCTTATGGACAATCTTAATTAAAATCCCCATCTCATTTCCTTCCTCCCCACTGCTTGGGTCTGAGAGATCCCACAGCTAAAACTCTGGGCACTAATGCCCCCGCCAGCCTTTGCATCCCATGCCATTTTAACACCTGACACGTAGACAGGCTTTGGGTACTGGGGCTTCCCAAAAAGTTAAAAGCTACTTGAAATAATTTATCCCATCCTGATGAGCCAAATGGCACTGCAGAAAATCTGAATCCAGCAGGGCTGGATCCAGGGTTTGAGTGGGTGATGCACTGCCTGTCCTCACAGTGAGGTGAAGGAAAGGGCATCCCATTCCCTCTGTCCTTATCCCAATGATGGTTTGCACCACCAGGACTCCCTGGGCTTGAGGAAAAAGCTTTTAGGGGTTTTATTCCACTCTGACTCCTTCAGGAGGTCTCAGTGTGCCAGGACAGGGTAATTGCCTTGCACAATGAGCACACAATGGTTTTTCTCAGTGCTTAGTACAAGTCACTTAAGTGATACCACTGAAAATCTTTTCCATGTACCTTGTGAAGAGTTTTTTTTTTTCTCACCAGGCTGTTCTATTCTAATAGAGTCTATAGATGTTGGCACATCCAGTGACTAAGGCTGATGACACCCAAAAGAAAGCTGTTCTTCATCTCACACACCCAGAGCTCACAGTTAGAGTTTAGCTAAATTGTCCTCAAGGCTGACAAAACACAGTGTGGCCTCTTGGGACCCTGTTGCTGATGTTTCCTAGTCACAGCATCTGTGCAGGGCAGAGTTAATGGTATGGGCTCATTTCAGATCCATAATGTATTAAGATGACTTTAAAACTTATCCTTCTCTTTTAAGCTATTTATTTGGTGATTCATGAACTGTGGGTCATGACAACATCCCTCTTTTGAACTTGTGTCAGACAATGGAAAAGACAGAAGACCAAGAGTTTTAAATGGTTTTGGTGGGTTTCTGCAGCTGTTTCAGGGATAAATTCGGAAGGAGGTAACAAATCATTGTAATGCCCAGTTCAGAGCAGCTGTGGGGTCTGCCATGAGACAAATCTGCACTCAGCTTAGCCTTGTTCACTGAAGTTTTCATGCTAAATGTGGTCTTTTTATGGCTAAATATAGGTGCCTAAATTAGTGGTCTGTAAGAGACATTGCTCGAGGCTCTGGAGTTAGCAAGAAGAGGGAACATTCTTCAGGGAATAGCTCCTGCTGTGCACACAAGTTCTGCTTGGCCAGAGGACGCTGCAGTGGGGGTGAGCAAGGAGGTGGAGTCCCAGCCAGCCCTTGGCAGAGCAGACCCAGAGCAGTGAAGATGCACAGGCTGTGCTCCCCGATGGCCATGGATTTGACCAGGCTGTTAGCTCCCTGCTGCTGCTGCAGAGCCTGTCCATTCCATCAGGCATTCCCTCCCCTCTCCCATGGATGTTTGTGAACAGCCAGCTCTGTGGTGTGCTGTGGGCAGCTACCCACTATTTAGGGACAAGTGACCCCTGCCCACATGCCCTGCCCAATTCCTTCTGGTTTATTGCCAGTGACAATCCCATCCGCTTCCAGGTCTGATCCAATTTTGTTTGCACTTCCTGCCTGCTGGATGTCCTGACCTCTGCTCCCATGCCTTTCCTGGCAGATGTGTGCTGCTGAGCCACAGGCTGGTCCCAGCACTGTGACCCAAATTAAATGGTTACTTCCAACAAGCAAAGGCAGGCAGCTGAGGCCCTGAGACCTGTGTGCCCTGCTGTGCTTTGGCATGGGCCAGTGCAGATTCCAGGGAAAGTCTCTGAGTCAGGATGTGAGTTTGAGCAAGGTGGAGGTGCTTGCCCTGAACTGCACAGGTTGTACCTGAAGCTGGAGGTAAGAGCATCCTTGAGGCCAGTGATGCTGTGTGGCTGCTGTCACCTGAATGACCCAGCCGTCCCCTGGGCTTTTCTGCTTGTTTTATTCTCTGCAAAAAAACATTTACTGTGTCATTTATTTCCAAACAGTAGCAGAATAAGCCTAAATCCTTATCTCCAGTCTGTCAGCTAATCCTTCCATGGGCCAGGAGCGATGCTGTCAGATCAGGCTGTGAGTGTACCTCAAGGCTTTCTGTGGTTGAAGAGCATGTTGCTGTTGCCTGTAAATGGACTTCTTGAGAGCCCAGAAGTGGTCCTGGAGCAGGCATCATCCCCAGCTCAGCATACCTCTGTCTTCATTTGACAGCACTGGGTTGCAATAGGACCATGATGAGGTAGATCGGGGAGGCTTCAGGGCTGCAGCTCTTATCATATTCCTATTGATCCTATTAGTGTTTGGTTAGCGGCCCAGGGAGATGACGAGGAACATTTCTCTGTGTTCGTGAAGGAGTTTGGCTTGCCTTGGTCTTCCTGACAGAAATGCTCCAGGGAAGCTTCATCTTTGCCTTCATTTGTTGAGTTCACCAGGCCAGTCACTGGTGTGTTTTGGTAACGGAGGTGCCCTTGCCCTGAAACTGTCACTTTAACCTGAGCAGAAGGAACAAGAAAAAAATCTTCTCTCAAAGAAATACACTTCTGAACATCTGGCAGGCTGTATGCCCCTTCCCGCTGAGGACAATAAGAATAAGCAGTTTTAGGTGTCTTCTTGAGGCTTCTCACCCCCTTCAAAACAACTCTGTAAAAGCTTAAACCCTTGTGCACAGGAGGCCAGTTCTTAGGTCACTGGGCTGCTTTATAATATATATGACATATATGCTATGTATGTCTAGCTCCTGTTCCAGCACGACGGTATCCAGAAGTCCCATTGTGTAAGGAATGACATCAGTGTCATGACAGCAGCAGGGCAGAGACCGGCCTGTGCCCCTTGGCCAAGGCTCAGCAGGGTAAAGGGTCACCTCTGCTCCCAAGGAAGTTGTGGGGACTTTCCTGACTAGGCTCATGTCAGCGTGGTTGACTTCCTTGCTGCTTTAAAACATAAACATGTTTGGACTTGTTTAATCAAAACTTTGGGAGCAGATGTTTCATGATTATTCCACCAATGGGAAAAAGACATGGAAGCTGAGAAATGCCAGCATCACAGCTTTTATGGGAGAGTTTTATTAACTCAGTGGCATACTGTTCAACTAGGGAATGAAGGCATTAGCCAAGACTCCAGTTTAAATGAGTCCCTTAACCTGAATGCAGAGTTCAGCATGTGTCAGTGTGGGGATGGGTGGGGCTGAGGCTCCCAAGGGTCAAGGGATCTTCAAGCAGCCAAGCCTCATCCTCATCTTTGTCCTAGTTCTCACTCCACCCTTCCCCTTGAGGCTTCACCCCAGTCATCTGTCACCTCCTGCTTCACTTCCAGTGCCAGTGCTCACCCTGGGGCTGAGAGGACCATCAAGGGTCCTGCACACTGCCTGTAAGCCTAAGCTCTGTGCCTCAGTTTCCTTGCTTGACAAGCCAGGGAAGATCCCAGACACAAGGTAAAGGGAGCATAAGGGCCGTAAGAAACCTGGCAATAAAAACAGCAGCACGGATATAAACGGCGCTTCTTCTCCATCTCTGCTCCCTGAGGTCACATTTTGTAAGCAGGGTAGAGTCCATCCCCACACAGCACCTTTCCTGGCCCTGCCCTGAGCTTTCCTGCCATGTCCCTCATCACGATTTCAACAGGAATATTTTGCTCTCCAGTTGGAAGCAGTTAACAGTAAAGTCAATGCAAATGCTGCTCTGAGCAGCTCCAATACCCATTCCATGCTGCTCAGGGACAGACCTCCCATGTAATCTCAGCTCTGCATCTAACAGCTTCATGGGGAAGATGGATCTGCCCTGACTCCCTCCCAGCTCCTAATGAGCCCTATGGATGTGGTGTAAGCAGGGATGTAGGTGGAGGACAGGCTCAGCTACACACATGGTGGCGGAGCCCCACGAGTGCCCTCTCCACACCTGTCTGGAGGCAGAGCCTTTTGGCAGCCGTGCGTGGAAGTGACACTTCCCCACCTCATGTGTGCCGGGGACATCACAATAGCTCTGCCCCAGGAAGGACTGCTCCTCAGAGGTCTGATGCAGCCAAAGTCCCTGGATTTGCAGGAAGCTGCCACGTGCATCCAAGCAGATCCCACAGTGCTGTTCTGGTGCCATCGGCGGGCTAGCCAGCTCACAAGCACAAGTGCCCTGGGAGAAGCAGATGACAGAATAAAGGGAAACTTTCCATTCCAGTGCCCCCAAAAGGACATTATAATTTCCATTCCCTGTGTCATCTTGCTTGCTTGGTTATGTGGCGTTAAATTAGGGCTCTGGTTCAGTTACGGCTCATTACAGACTTGCGTGTGGCTTTGTTACAGCGTGCTCAGAAGCACCAAAGGAGCTGAGCCAGTGTGAAAGTCAAAGTTTTAGGGACAGTTTAGTGACCAGGAGCTGAGCCTTGCCTGAGGCTGGTGAATTCAGCAAGGCTTGGACACAGTTCCCATAAGCCTACAGGACATCAGGCAGGGTCTCTTCCTGACCCTGCCAGTAGAGAGGTCAAAGGGCTTGGGAAGGAGATGGATTGGTGGCAGGTGGCTTCAGCATCTCCTCATCCCATTTGAGCAGAGCAGGTGCCTCTTTTGCCTATCCTGAGGACCTTTGTGCGGTGCTGTATGTGACACAGAGTGCCAAAGGGAGGAGTTTGAATGCTGTCAGACAGCAAAACATCTTTTCTGCAGAAATAGCTACGTCCTGAAATACCTTGAGCAGCCGTGTTTATGCCAAGGCTCTCACTCAGAGAGATACTCTGCTATGGTGCAGGCCATTATTAAAATCATCACTCGCAGTGCCCAGACCAGAGCCCCAAAGGGTGCTGCTCACCTGCTGGCATCAACACAAACCAGCACTGTCCCACCGTGTTTTATTTACGGATGGTCTCCGTAAGAAAACCAACCTGGGCTCATCCCAGTGCTCAGAACAGCAGTGGGTTCTCTTCTTGGGGGCAGAGGGGTTTCCAAATATCCCTGTCCCCATCCTCCCCCCGGACTGCTTTCATCTCGGCAGTGTCCTCTGGCAGCTTAGGAAACCTCCGTTCCATCGAGGTTGGGAGGAGGGAGGACACAAGGAGGGATTCCCCGGGGACTTTCCCCGTTGTCATCACCCAGCAGTGCCCACGTTTGCTAGAGAAACGCAGTGCGATCCACGCGGGATAACAGCTTTCCCGGTGTTGTGCGCTGGCATTTCTTAGCGCTGAAGGGAAGGTGTGTGTTTGTAATTGCGGTGCCCGCGGCCATTAGCGGGGCTGGTTCGGCAGGAGCAGAATTGATCTGCTCTAAGTGGGGAGAGAGGAAAGCTGGCAGTCTCCTTCCTCCAATGCTGAGTGCTGCTCCTCTGGCCTTGTGAGAGCACGGAGAGCAGAGGCTGTGCTTGGGGGATGCCAAGAAGAGGCAGTACAGCAGCTTCCTGCGGGCTGCCTCCAAGCTCGGTCAGGGATGTTCCCTTCCCTTTGCTCTGCTGCAGTGCTGGAAGCCGGCTGCCACCTCTCCTGAGCCCACCTGCCAGACTGTGCCAACCCTCCTGCTCACCTGTGCTAGGCAGCTGCTTCCTGGGGTGCCCAGGGCCATGCTGCACACAGAGGAGCTCCCCAGCCCCAAAGCAGGGGTATCCCACCAAATCCAGAGGCAAAGCGAGATCCAGCAGGCTGGCAAAGGGGAAGGTTGTGAGTGAAAGGCAACACTGCATGATGGAAGTGGTGACTGTGGGGGTGCTGTTTTGGAGAAATCCCATGGCATAGATGCTCAGCTGCAAAAGGGCTTGGTGGGCTCAGTGCAGCTTGGAAAATTCCTCTGCTGCAGCTGTGTCTTATGTGATGTGAACCTGGAGAGCCTAAGCCCAGTTAATCACTTTCCCAAAGTGCCAGAACTCAGTTGAGAGCAATGCTGCAGCCCACAGCACAGCAGAAACATGTTCTGCCCAAAGCACTGAGTGGAACTTGTGCCTTCAGCAGGGACATCATCCTCTGCCAGGCCTGGAAAGCTCCTGCTGCACTCAAACAAGTGAGGGCTGAACTGGGCAGGGCCTTTCCTGTGCTATGTGATTTTTCTCAAGATGCTGGTAGTTTGCTTTAGCACACAGGCAGGGAGCCCCTGGGATGCCTTGTGGATCAGCCTCCACTGAGGGGTGAGAGCTCAGACATAGCCTTCCAGCAGCCCTCCCTGTGTTGGACCCCTCCTCACCCTTGCTTTCCTCCCTGCTCACAGTTCTATCCTGCTTGGTCTCTTTGCAGGAGAAGAAAGGCCAGGAGATGAAGAAAGGTCCCGAGGAGGAAATAGCAAAACTGGAGAAGCTGCTTAGCCTGGTGAGACAGCCAGGGACCAAAGAAGAGCAGTGAGAGGGGGGAATGATGACTCTGTGGGCAGCCTCTGACCAAACAAGCTCGGCTTTGATCGGTGGCTGCTTGGCATGCAAGCCACGGGCCCCTGCTGCCCACTTTTTGCACAGCAGGAACACTTTTCCTCTATGCCCAGACAAATAAACCGAGGTGCTGGGAGAGCTGTGGTATGCAGTCATGTCTGGGCTGGGCAAGTCTCACCGTGCTTGGCCCTCCAGAGCCACAAGGCCCTTGGCTTTCCCAAGCCTTAACTGGGCTCACACCAGATGAGAGCCCCATGGAGGGCAGGAGGGGGCCTAGGAAAACTTCAGGGGTGCAGCTTCATGGCAGCCAGTCCCACTGTGTGAGTGGTGGCCAGAGAGACTGAGCTCCGAGCTGTAGACCCCCCAACAAGTCAAATGGAATGGCACACCTGGATTTTGGGGTGGCAGCCTAAGCCAGAGGGTGCCTGGAAACCGGGCCTGGTGCCCCAGGACTGTGGAGAGACATTCCATGCCTCCAGATAGCACATGGCAGCAGCTGCCAGTCACCAGCTGTGGGAGGCTCACAGCTCCCCTCTCCCCAGGGGCCTCAGCATGGGGCTGGGGTGCCTCTGCCCAGCTGGTGCCTGTGGAACTGCTGGGCAGCAGGGTTTGCAGAGCCTGCCACCGCTCTGCGTGCAGCAGAGGATCAGCTGCTGCGTGGCTGCGGTGGCAGCAGGAGCAGCAGTGGCCTCACAGCATGCTGATGAGCGGTGGCTGTCACCACCAGATATCTGTGCACAGCTCCCAGGCCTGGGGACCAAAGCCACCAGACAGGTGTGGTGGCAGGTGTCCTCCATATGCTCAGCTGGCCTGTCTCCCACAAGCATCCTTGGAAAGTGTGGACACAGCTTGGAAACTCTCCATGCCTCTGGCACAAAGGCTGGGGAATGCTCTCTGCTGACTCCCACGTGCCCCAGGCAGGAAATACCCAGTCAGGTTTCACCCAGCATTAAAAAGCCACGGACGGATGTGGACATGAGCCCTTCCTTATCACCATCCCTGAGCAAACCACCCACAGTCCCCTGGACCCATCAGTCCCCCAGCCTTGGGACAGCCACTCCTCAGCCCTCCAGGATGGCAGGATATTCCACTTCCCCCCGAGTTTTCCAGGCACTGGGTAGAGCTCAGAGACACAACGTGGGTCCTACAATCTGTTTATTAGTCTAGTAAAAACAAGGCTGCAAAGGGATGTGTTTGCTACACCTGACACGGGGAGGAGCTGCAGGCTCTGCCAGGCCTGGCCAAGCCTCTGCAGGACCCCGGACTGCCATCCCTCCCACCCCACCCTTCTGTCCCCTTATTGCAGTGGCTATGCCAGCGGTGACTGTGGCTATTGCTCGGCTCTAGGAAAGGCAAGGCAGAGCCCTCCAAAACCCACAGCACCCACTTGGCAGGGCGGGGGATGCAGATGTCAGGCTTGCAGATAAGCCAGATGACAGCATCCCTCCCCACAGAGCCACTGTGATCCCCAGGGAACAGGCAGGGTCAAAGAACCTTCAAAGCTATTTGTCCAGGCACCCTCATCTCCCCAGGAAAAAGCCACACCAGGCTGCTCTCAGCAGGATCGGGGATGCCTGCAAGGGCACGTCTGCTGCTCACAGGCAGGGTGAGTACCACAGCTGACCTCGGCTGGGAGCAGGCAGGGGGGAGAGCAGGGACACGCACCCAGCGAGGAGGAGTAGGGTCGTTTGCCTAGCAGCTAATGCTGGAGGGGACTGACAGACAGGCTGGGGATGATCAGCAGACCCTGCAGGCCCTCTTGTGCCTCATTAAACCCGCTGCCTGGACAGACATCTGCCAAATGCCCACCTGAGGCTGAGAGCACATGGCACCCAGGGCCACCCCCAGGCATCTGGACTGGTAAGGGCTGGGGCTGCCCAGGTTTCCCTGGGCGCACCCTGCCACGGAGCAGCCAGCCTACACTTGTGCCAGCCCTGCTGCCTCCCCTCTCCAGGCCCCTAGCCAGCTTTGCTCAGGTCTGTGACGTTGTTGCCACTGTCCCAGGCCACGAGCACCAAAGAGCCTGCAAGCTCTTCCCAAATGAGGGGTGCACTTGAAGGAAGGCAGAGCTCCTATTGTGCTCACTGGCTGCTGGGACAGGCATGACTGTCCCTGCAGCATATCCCCATCAGTTGTCTCTCTATCCCCATCATCACTGTGGGCACTCGTGGGAACTTCACAGACCAAAACCACAAAGGCAAAGGACTGTGCCCCCTCTCACAGCCCCTGCAAGCAGCTGGGTGTCCCCTCAGCTTTCATCGTGCCTGGTCCAGCACTCGAGTCCCAGCACAGGCATCCAGTCTGGCACAGCTCCTTCGGCACAGCCGGATACCCCAGTCCCCAGGCAGATCAGGGCTGCAGCAGGTACTTCTCTTCATTCCTTGACTCATCCACATCAGAAGCCGGGGTCTTCTTGGGACACGACGGGGTCCTGCAGGCTTTGCAGAGGATGAGGAAGAGGATGAAGATGAGCAACGCAATGACACAGTTAAAAGAAATTGCCACGATCGCTCCGGTGGAGAGAGCAGCCGCCATGGCCACCGTCCCGCAGGAATCGGCAGGGCCCACAGCCCGCTCTCACGCTCGGGATGCCAGGGCAGTGATGGAGCGCGCAGCCTCCACCTGCTGGCATTGGCCGGGGACAAGGGGGGCGGCCGTGGTGCTGGCGGTGGGATGGGGCCAGGCCGGTAGCAGGACAGCGTCACCCCGTCACTTCGGCCGCTCACAGCTGTGTCCCGGGCCGCACCACACCACAGGGAAGCTTCCTCTCGGCTTCCCCTCCTCCGGCAGGGCAGTGAGGACCCAGGGATCACTGTTCTCCCTCCAGCACCTGTAAGAGAGAAAGTCACAGTCACCGTGGGCATGAAGGCACAGGCTCTGCGAGCCCCTCGGGGTGGGCTGTGGGGATGCCAGGGGACAGCTGTGCCAGGGCCCACGGGGCTCCGCTGGAGTTCGGGACCTGCAGCAGCTCCCAGGTCAGATGCTGTCTGGGAGACATTTCCAGCACCCCAATCCAGCCCTGGCTCTGCCCCTCATCCCCTGCACGGGCCACCAAGCTGGAGCTGTCCCCAGTGGGTGATCCGTCGCCTCATCCCGGCCCAAGCTCTCCTTCCCGTGCACTTCGTGTGACTCCGGATAGCTCTGGCCCCGCTCCGATTCCCTCTCCATTCTCCAACTCCTTTTCCTTTTTCCTGCCGGCGGGACGCCGCTGCGAGGTCCCGCATACAGAACGGGGCCGGGGCTGGGTAGCAGCAGTTGGGGGGACAAGGCAGCCCCCGTTGTGCTTTTTACCGGGATCGGGCAGAGCCCCCGGCTGCGCCTCTGACCCTCGGGGCCTCTGACCCCCGCCTGCCGCGGAGCGTGACAACCACGGAGCCCCCGGAACCGGACAGCAACAGGTCCCACCAACTCCGCCCTCCCGCCGCGGAGCCCCGGCGTTACCCACCTGCCTCTGCTTCTCCCCCGGGGTAGGACCCCGGTGCCGGCGGGAGGGCGGGCGGCGCTGCCGGGGCCGGGGCCCCACTGGGAGCGGGTTGGCGGCGCGGGGTCCCGGCGCGGAGCGGCCCCGGCGCGGCCCCGGGAGCGCTCGGAGCCGGCGCGGTCCCGCCGCGGCCGCCCGTGGGTGCCGCAGCCCCGCGCGCCGCCCGCGCCCTCCCGCCGGCACCGGGGGGCGGGCCCTGGTGGCGCCCCGCCCCCGCCCCGCCATTGGCCAGGCCTTCCGCCCGCAGCCTATCATTGGCCGAACGCCTCCCTGGGGACACGCCCCCTCGTCCGGCTCCCACGTGAGCCGCGGGGGGAGAGCGCCGGGTAGCGCGCGCTCTGCCGGCCCGGCCCGGGACCCGGCCCCGGTACTGCCCCGGTACTGCCCCCGTACTGCCAGCGGAACTGGCCCGCTACTGTCAGCACAATTGCCTCTGGTACTGCCAACACTACTGCCCCGGTAGTGCCCCCCGGTGGTGCCCCGGTGCTGCGAGAACAACTGTCCCTGGTAGTGCCCCCGGTACTGTCCCCGGTGGTGCCGTCGGTGCTGCTCCGACACTGCCCTTGGTGCTGCCCTCCCGCCGCTGCTGGTGCAGCCCTGCCTGCGTCCTGCTGCCCCTGCCCTCATGTGCTGCCTGACCTGCCCTGCCGCTCCCGGCGGCCACCGGCTGGCTCTCCGTGCTGCTGCCTGCCCTGCCCCTGCACACACACACACACACGAACACACACACACACACACACACACACACACACAAACACACGTGCACCTGGTCCCACACACATCGGGGCTTGAGGATGCTGAGGATGGGCTTGCCAGGGCCGGGCTGGGGTCCTTCTCGGGTCACAAGGGCTACAGGCAGGCAGGGATGGGCTTAGACCCCATGACAGCCCAGGGAGAGGAGGGAACAGGACGTTTAAGGAAAGTCAGTACCTGGCAATATGAGCAAGATCACCGGCACAGCCAGCGTGCCTGTCCTGTCAGTGGGGAAACTGAGGTACAGGGAAGCCCGATCCCATGCACAGCTACCAGCTTCCACATGGGCATTGGAGCCTCATATGGGGCTTCACCCCAAAAAGTGGGTACTCCTACTGATGTGGCACCCAAAGGAGGTGGCTGGGAGACAAGAGGAGGGGCTGGAGGGGCCCTTGGGGTGCTTCCTGGAGACCCGCAGGGATCAGCACCTGCAAATGCTCTGAAAAACTACATCCAAGCACCACATATGCCTGCTGACACAAATGCACAGCAGTGACACTGGGGTCTGTGGCAGCCAGGCATCACATGTTGTGGCTCCGTGGGAGAAGAGGCGGCGGGATGAAGGATGGGTGAAGGGCAGAGCTGTAAGGGAGCTGGGACATCTCAGGGCTGACCTGAACCCACAGGTTTGATGGCTGGATAAAGCTGAGTCCTGAAGGGAGAGCCACCAAGTCAGCTGAAGATAACTTCCAGTGAAAGAAAAATAACAATCACTTTGCAGCTTTGATGAGGTGGCTTTAAACGTGCCACAGCCATGAGGGAGGGTTACACACGCTGCCTGAGGATCTGGCTCTCGGCTCTCTACTAAGAGGGTGTTTTGAGTAAACACAGACACATTGCCAGTTGAAATGTCAGAAGCCATCTGATCAGACACTCAAGCATCTTCCTTGGCATTTATGGCTAATCTGCTAATTAGTCGAGAAAAGCGGTCTCCTCCTTAGATGTAAGGGAGCAGCAGCTGGGAACAGCACAAAGATAAAACAGATTAACTCTGCCCCATACCCAGGACTCACATCTGCCAGCATAGCAGATAGGTCCAAGCGTTTCCCTGACTCCCTCCAGGGAGTGGGGCAGGAAGCAGTGAGACCTCCAGAAGCGGGGAGGAGGCGTGCAAGCCTGGCACAGTCCTGGCTCCACTGGCACTTGTTTGGATGCAAGGCAGGTGTCTGTGCACCAGGCAGGCTGCTGGAGTCTTGTCTGGTTGCACAGGTAACACACTGCACCTCTCCTGCTCCCCCTCATTTCAGTAAAATCTCTCCTTGCGACGCTTGTGCTGTTACCCTTCGACAGTGCAGAGTGCTGGGTCCAGCTGGAGCTCACTGCACAAGCAGCGACACGGGAAGAGCAAGAGCGTGCAGGACAGTGCTCCGGACACGTGTGAGCTCTCTGAGGCGAGAGCTCAGCCTGTCACACGAACAGCCCTTCTCTCTGGCCCAGAATTACTTACCAGACCTGCTTCAGGAGGGAAACTACTGCACAAGAAAAGATGATCCATCCTTTGCCTCACTCAGCACAGTTCAGGACGAGTCTTTTTGAGGCTGCAGTTCCAGCCAGTTTATTAAAGGAAGGAAAAAAACATTAGCAAAAAACTTCACAGAAAAGAAACAGAACCTTGATCTATTTTGGATGTGGAAGGAGGTTAATGTTTGGATATTAACTTCCCCTTGGAACAGGGTCCATTTACTGTCACGAGAGGAACAAACAGAGCAGCAGGAGGGCTGGAAGAGCAGAGCTTCAGCCAGCAGCCGCAACCCCACCACCAATGCTTACAGGGTGACCTCCAGCGGGATGAGGAAGACATGACAAATTTCCCAGTTACATGAAGTTACATCTTTATTTTAAAGCCATCTTTGTGCATTATCAAGGAGCAGAAAGGGGAAAGAACAGGATCCTTTGGAGCTTCCCATTACCACCACCCCAGGACAGCTGCAGAGCCACAGGATTTCAGGCTGGTTACAATGAGAATCGAATGCTGCCTGTTTGGAGAGAGAACCATGGACCACCAGCTCTGCTGAGCCAAGGATCTACATCCAGGCAGTCCTTTATTCAACCCCCCGATAGGCTCAGCAGGACTCTTCAAGCACAGAATGGCTGGCCCAGCCCTGTGCCCTGCTGTCTGTACGCTCATGAGCGCAGGTGACGCTGGCAGCTTCCCCAGGGATTCCACATCAGGCCCTGTCTCCCCTTTGTACTGGTTAGGGCAATCTGCACCTGGTACACAGAAAGGTGTCTGTCCCACTGCCCAGGCTGCTGCACATCCAGGCACCTGAAACCTCACTGGGCTAGCAGCACTTTGCTGGGGCTCACTGACAGCACACCAACAGTTCTTGCTCAAGAAGAGACAATTCCCATCTTCCATGATCCCCTAAGGAGTACAGCCCGGCAGCCTCTGGCAAGGGAACTTGTCAAAACCAATTTTCAGACAGCTACGATCACACCCAGTTGTAACAGTCCGCTCCTCCTACCCTCCCCTCACACCTCTGTGAGCCCCTGTGTTCAGCAGAAGCTGTGCAGCCACAGCCCCGGGCTGGTTTCTGCAGCTCCCCTGAACCACGCACGGAGCTGCCGCCTCAGGGCCCACCCAGGACTCCCCCGGTGGAGCGAGGGTGCTTCCCCGTGCTGGCAGCTCCCCGGCCTCCACCCTGCTTCCTCTTCATCTGGCCCTGCGATTCTGCTTTCAGCGTCTCAGTCCAGAAGGCATCAAAAGATCCCGGTGCCTGGTACCCCGGCTCCTGAGGATCCAGGGCATCTTTGCTCAGCAGGACACATATGGCAGGAATGTTTCTCTTCACTGTCAAGGCATCGAGGCCTGCCTCAGGCACAATTGGCTCCCAGATTTCTTCAATCTGTTTGAAGAGCACTTTGGTGATCTGGTGCAGCTCCTTCAGCCTTCGCTTCATGATTTCCACACAGGTGATGGTCTTGCTGACAGCCTTGCCTGAGCCAGTGAAAAGAATCTGCCTCACTGAGTCCTGCTCCATCTTGCTCATGGCATAGCCCATCAGATTCCTAATTTTGCTCCCATCCTTCACCTTCATTTCAGTAATATCAGCAGGCAGGTCAGTGAAAGGAAGAGGACAAGGTTTCTCCACAATTTTGGTCTTCTTATAGTTCTCCATTTTGCAATGCTGAAAAGGAAAAGAGACTCATGAACACCCAGCCCACTGTAATTGCAGCACAAAGAAACTCACACCACAATCAGCTACAATCTTTACTCTGAAGGGCACTCTGAACTTCCAGGGTCAGGAATCCTGGAAAGGCATAACCAAAAGACTAGCCCAGTCCTCATAAGGACATACCTACAGTACAAATGTTACCACAGGACAGCCTGAGCCTTGGCAGGCAGGCTGTGCAAAAAACAGCTTTAGTGTTGTGGGCCTAAGCAGGGTAACTTGAAAAACACTCCTGTATCTCAAGAGAAGACAGAACAAACAAGTGAGATGGGGTGACTAAGAAGAGAATTCGGGGATGCTGGCCAGCTGCACCAGAACATGCACGTGATGAATTCAAGCACAGTTTATGTGCAGCACCTCGTGTACAAATACAGGTTCATGGGGACTTGGCCAGCCCAGTTGAGGGTAAAACACTGCATGTCACAAGGGAGATGGAAAGCCAGGGATTGCAGGAATAAAAAAAAAGCTTTCGTCGAGTAAAAGACAGAAAGGCCAAGTCTCACAGCTGCCGTCTCTGCCAAGGCAGGTGCCATCCTGACCTAAGTCTGCTTGACCCTGTGCAGGGCACTCCACGTCCCCATCGCACAGCTCAAGGTGCAGAAGGTCGCAGTACTTTGTTTCCCGCAGGCTCCTGAGTCCCGCTGCGCCCAGACCCGGCACCCCGCACCCCATTCTCCTCAGGGACACGGCAGCGCGGAGACCCCGCTCCGAACCCTGGGAGCACACGAGGCCCTCACCCCCACCGACCATCGGTGCCGGGGGGCCCGGGGGAAGCCGGGATGCCGCGGTGGGACGCGGGAATGGCGGGTTGGGAGTGAGGGATGCCCCGGTGGGGCGTGCGGAACCCCCGCTCACCTGCGGCCGCCTCAGCGCGCCCTTCGACACAAGATGGCGGAGGACGCCGGGAGCGCGCACGCGCGAGGCGGATACGAGGCGGGACTCGATACTGGGACCACGCCCACCAGCCACATGACCGGGTGTGCGTAGTGGGAGGGGCGAGCGGCGGCCCCGCCTACCTGCGGTTCCGGGGCAGTCCCCGCTCCCGCCGGCATATCCCATTCTCCCGGCACCGGGCACGGACACAGTGTCCCTGTGCGCGCCCACGAAAGGCTGAGCGTCAGCTCCGACGCTTACCTGAGCTTCCCAGGCAGCTGCAGGGAGCGGGCCTTCTCCGCAGGCCTGCAGCCCCACTGTGGTTTGAAAACCAGCGAGGTTACTGATCAGGGAGAGTTCAGGCACCAGCGAGCTCTTCTGGAATTCCTGTGGGGATTCTGACCAGGATTCCCAGGTCACACTCAGCTGGGCAATGTCTCACCAACCTGAAGGGTTTGAGACCCTTGCAAAAGCATGGCCTTGGAAACTCCATGTTATAGCCAGACCAAGCAAGGCACGGCTTGTGCCTCTCTCTGGAAAGGGAAAGAGCCAGCACAGGCCTTGGCTTGCAGCAGCCTCAGGAAAGCACATGCAAGATAAAGGCAAAAGCTGCTGCCTTCTCTCAGCACAGAGATGGGGGAACAGCAAGGCAGAAAAGATCCATGAGACCAGATCCCCTGGGCCAGGCAACTCACACGAACAGGAGTGTGGGGCACAGTCTACAAAAGAGAGTGGGACTGGAAGGAATTTACCTTTCCTTGGCCCAAGGCTGAAAGGAAGCACTGGCCATCTCCTGGAGGCTGCCAAGAGACCACTGCCTAGGGAAAAATCCCCAGTCTGTGCCAGGAGCAGTCCTCACACCCAGGGAGAGACAGACAACACAGTCAGCATTTCAGGACTTTACTATGGCCCACGGTAAGCACAGAAATCGGGTTTTTAAATACGTTAAAACCGAGATGCATTTCAGAGAAGTGCAGGATTTGCAAACAGTGGCAGATTAAGGAGCAGTGTGGCTTTGACTGGGGGCTGACAAGGCTCTGTACAGAGCTGGGTGCCCCAGGGTCCTTCCTTGTCACTTCAGCATGCTTGTGCGAAGCGGGAAGGAGCTGGGACCAGCAGGATGCAAGCTGTGCCACAGGAGCCCTGGGCACGCCGTGCTCCCAGCTCTGCCTTCACTCTGCCACAGGTTTAGCTTGCTTGGCCACTTCCAGACGTGTCAGGATTTCATTCCACTGCACAAACTGCTTGGAGAGAAGCAGGGTCTGGACATGACACTTAAGGAAAGTAATGTGGAAACTGCGAGGAAGAAACCTGGGTCAGAGCATTCTGACAGCACCATTACAATCCTGATTCCTTGGGAGAGGCCCAGGGCACCAGGCTGTTGAAAGCCATGGATTCAATCCACCCAGTGGCTGAGCCACTGCACAGCACCATACACCCACTGGAGTCCAGGAGGCACTTGTGAACACCACATACCACTGCTATGCAAGGGCTTTCTACACAGCTTCCCTATCCACTGTGGCTTTGGGATGTGCCTCAGCACTGGGATCCTATGCAGCCAGGACAGGGACACAGGTGTCACATCAGAAAGGCTGCTAAACCCCAGGCTGGAGACGCAACAGGATCAGCCAGGGGAAGGGGTCAGTTCAGGTGTTCCAAGCCCAAAGTTCAAAGGATACCATTTTGTTGTAATCCTCAAGGAGTGTCTTGACACTGTCAGTGAGATCATGACGCTTCTCCTGTGAAGAGGGGAGCCATGGTGCATGAGCAATAAATAAGGTGAAGGACATTTCTCCCTTCCCAGTCCATGACAGCAGGGCAGGAAACTCATCCAAGGCCAGCACTGAGATCAGTGCTCAGGCCCTGGCTGTGGGTGCTCACTACAGCTGGACAGGTTTCCACAATCAAGAGAAAGGTGACAAACACTGGTCCCATGAAGCAGCAAAGCCCCCAGGTTTGCACTGCTGCCTGCCTCTCCTCAGTATCCAAGGCTTTGCTTGCCCCAGAACAGAAACTCACAGCAAAATGCTGAAAGACACCATTAGGAACTGCCCAGGCTACTCACTGCTAGCTCCAAAAGTGCTCATACAGGGAGGGAAAGGGTGAAGGGACAAGGCGACAGTGTCAACAATGTTCCAGAGAGTAGGACACTGGAGGAGAGCAATGCCTCACCTCAGTGTCTCTGTAAAAGGGGGAATTCAAGATCATTAAACCCACTGTCACTTACTACATGTCGCTGAAAGCTGTTTTGAGCAGAGTTATGGTGGGCAAATTTCCAACTTGGACTCAATTTACAGAAATCCTTTTCCCCCTTAGAGTACTTAAACTTCTTTAAGACTGTAGTATGAAAATTCAGATTGCAAAAAACTGCCATAAATGAGCAAATCAAGCAACTACAAATACAGGGGTGTCAGTGCAGCCACTGGCAAAAGGTTCCTAGGCCCTTCTAGTCAATAGTGATAGGAATATTCCGAGTACCTGCTGCTGTATGTGGATCTGTGAGAGCCTCTGCAGTTTGGCTGCATGGTCAGGAACCGCTGGAAGCACAAAGGAGAAATTAGTTTGGGTTGTTTTACAGCACATGTGACCAGCTCCAAAAGTAAACCCCAATCCTCCTCCATGAGCACAGCATGGCAGAACTCCACCCACTGAGGGCAAGTGTCCCGCACTATAGATAAAACTCACACAGGATTAGTAAAAACTATTTAACTATGCTGCACATGGCACGAGCTCAGGGATTGCCAAAGGGAGGGCAACTCAAGAACTACATCAGAGTAAACCACCTGCCAGGAACAGAGATGTTCTGGATGTAAAAGAGCTCACAGGAAGGAATGACCTGCCAGGCTCCACCCTCTCTGCCACAGTGCTCTCTCTAGCCTGCTTCACAAGCTACTCTATCACCTCCTTGACCCTGCAAGGGAGGCTAGAGCAGCATGAGGCAGGAGCAGAACAAGTTTGTACTCAGTTAACTCTCACACCACTAAGCTGTCGTCTTGTCTCCAGTCTCAGGCTCAAAAGAAAAGAAAGAAAGCAGAACAGGCCACAGCTCAGCAGGTGGCATTTGCAGCTCCAGCTTGCAGAAGAACATGCATACCTTGGATACTGGTGCTGTCCAAGATGGGCTGGAGGCTCTTCACTTGCTCCAGAAGGGCTGCACGGGCAGGAATAGCCTGTTCCTCTGGTTGGGAGGGGGACAAGAAGCAACATCAGTAAACACAAAATACTGCTCTGGAATTTCACAAATAGTGGCAATTTTTCCAACTGATCTGTCTTTACAGAAAGGAGCTTGTTCAAGATTTTATTCACACTTTTGTGCTGCTCATCTCTGAATCTCTATTGATTCACACCAATTTTATGCTGGGGAATCTCCGCCAAGTTCTATTGAGAGGACAAGGAGTAACAGGTACAAACTGAAAGAGGGGAAATTTAAGCTGGATATTAGTAAGAAATTCTTTACTGTGAGGGTGGTAAGACACTGGCCCAGGTTGCCCAGGAGGTTGTGGATGCTCCATCCCTGGCAGTGTTCAAGGCCAGGCTGGATGGGGGGTCTGAGCAACCTGGGATAGTTGGGGAGGTGTCCCTATCTATGGCAGGGTGGCTTGGGACTGGATGGTCCTTAAGTTCCCTTCCAGCCCCTTAACATTCCATGACTCTACGGAATTCCATTCACAGATTGTACCATTGCAGGCTGATCCAATTCCTCCATTCAAGACAGGACAAGGCTAAGGGATGTCAAAATACAGCCAAATGTCTTCTGGTTTTGTCCCAGCCTGGAGAATACTGGAAGTGGGGTGAGGAAACCATTATAGCTCCAGCTTTTCTTACCAGCCTTTGATTAATTTGGGGCTAACATGAATGATCAATACAGGAGAGATCAGAGCTGATAAAAGTACAGCGTGGCTCAGGGAGCACTGAGGGTGTCAGACATCCAGTACAAACCTCTCTCCACGGTGCCACATCTTTACAACTGAATAAAAGAAATCCATCCTGACCCATCTTAGGTAAAGGACACTTTTTTTGCTACAAAAGACTCCTGTTTCCCCTACTTTCATGCCATACCTGCCAAGATGAACTGCAGCTTCATAGTGTCTGGAACAGCCATCCTGTCAATGTACTGGGGGTCAAGGTATTTTATTACATCTTCAACTGGAGGGATAAACAGGTTTGGAGACAAAAAGTAGGGGCAATGTTATGGCATTCACAAGAGCAGCTTCCCCTCCCTCTTTGTATCAGATTGCTTTGCAAACACTGCTTACATAGCCACGTATTTTTTCCCCAAATTAATTAATTTCTGTGTGACTTTGGAGCTCTGTATGAAGAATGACAAATGACCAAAGCCAGGAAACACTGCTTCAGTGACAACTGGAAATCCTGCTTTTTGTCTGGATAATAATTATAAAAGGTGAGTGAAATCTGCTTTCTCCCACCCTCAGGACAAAACCAGCCAACAACCCCCTATCCTGGTCCTTAAAATCATCCACAAATACAAGGTTTATTCTTTTATACTGAGCAGCCACTGCAGAGTTGGACCACAACAACCCTCCCTGCCCCTCCTGTGACAACACAGAGCAAAACCTGGCCAACGGGCAGCTCTGCAGGACAAAGTACCCCCCAGTTTGGAGGCAGCTCCCCAGTTCTGCCCACTGAGCGTGAACTTTATTGCTCCCACCACATACACAGGGCAGAGCTACTTCAGCATGCCCAAGAAGTCCAAGTGTGCAGGAATTCATTTAAGAAGCTCATGCTCCAAGAGCCTTCAGGGTCTGCACTTCAAGCAGGGCAGATCATGGCACTGACACGGGCAGATGGAAATTGAGCAATTAACACCCTCCAGCCACCCGTTTCCCACCCCCGACTGCTGAGCTGGAGGATTGCAAGCACAAAAACCTCTCCCAGTTACTTATTTTTATGCCAAACAAACTGAAATAAGGGCCCAAAGCAAACAGGTGTGGGGAAGGTACTTTTGTTTAGAGCAGCGAGACGGTTTGGAGCAGTCCAAACAGCTGCAAGCCCAAGCTGCCCAAGCAGCTCCTGCCCTCTGCGATTCCCCCGTTCCGCAAGAGCCGCTTACTTTTCTTAAACAGGATTTTTATCCTCTCCCTCTTGCCGGCGATGTTGTTCAGCGCCACCTGCACCTTCACCAGCTCGTCCGCCACCTGCAGAGGCACAGAGGGAGGGGACGGGGCTGTCAGGCCCCGCCGGGCAGCGGCACCCCAGGCGCCGCCGGGCCGCACCAAACGGCCCCCGACAGCCCTCCGCAGCTCCCCCCGGCACCTTTCGTGGCGCGCAGCCCCCGCCGCCGAGACCGACGCGTTGCTCCAGCTCCTCCAGCCGCCACTGCAGCCGCCGCAGCTCCGCAGCCCCCGCCGCCATCTTCGTGCCGGGCGGAAGCGGCCGCGCCTCACTTCCGGCGCGCCCGGCCGTTGCCATGGCGGCGCGTTGCTAAGGACCGCGGCTGCCATGGAGACGGGAGGGGAGGCCGCGTCTGGCGGAGCGGGGCCCCTCTCAGAGGACGCGGCGCGGTCGATGGCGATTTGCACTGCAGAGGGAGGCGTGCAGCCCTCCCGCCGCCTGGGAGGGCAGTCAATGGCCGCTTCATTCCGGCGTGGTCCTCCAGGAAAGAGGCGCTCGGATGTATTAAAAGGAATTGATGTAGCGATCCGTGTGGATGCAGGCCCTTTGAAATCCGCGAGGCTGCCTCCGGCTTTCCCCCAGGCCTCTGTCTGCCCGCGTTCACCTTTCTCTTATCGACTGCCACAGGTGACACTCGCGAAGAAGAGAAGCACTAATGAATGGTGCAGCCAACCCCAGCCGCGCCACTGCCTTCAGCTGGCACTCACAATTACAAGGATTTCTGACAGGGATGAAATTAATTCAAAGTTGCAGTGTCTGCCACAGAAAAAGTCCAAAGGGTTTCCCAACTACAGAGAAAGAAGTATCTAGGGAAGACTGTGGCCAGCGGGTCAAGGGAGGTGATCCTGCCCCTCTACTCAGCCCTGGTGAGGGCACATCTGGAGTGCTCTGTTCCCTTCTGGGCTCCTCAGCACAAGGAAAACAAGGAGCTACTGGAAAGGGTCCAGTTGGGGCCACAAGGATGATTTGGGGTCTGGAGCATCTCTCTTGTGAGGAGAGACTGTGGGAGCTGGGCCTGTTCAGTCTGGAGAAAAGACTGAGGGGATCTCATAAATGCATGTAAATATATCAAAGGCTGGTGTCAGAGAGGATGGTGCCAGACTCTTTCCAGTGGTGCTCTGTGACAGGATGAGGAGCAATGGCCATAAGCTAAAACAGAAGGAAGGACTTCATTATCCTGAGGGTGAAAGAGCACTGGAATAGCTGCCTAGGGAGGTTGTAGAGTCTCCCTCTCTGGAGACATTCCAACCCCACCTGGATGGGCTCCTGTGTCACCTGCTCCAGGTGACCCTGCCTTGGCAGGGTGGTGATCTCCAGGGCTCCCTTCCACCCCGATGATTCTGTGATTCTGTGAAATTTCAAAGCATTTTCTGATGTCATTCTCTGTATCCCAGGGCTCAGCCCTGTCATCTGCAAATAACTTCAGCAGTGGAAGGATGAACATGGGCCTGGGTATTGCTCTCTCATAGCCCAAGCACCAGGGGATACCACATCAAGGTTCCAGGCCACTCTTTAGATAAAAACCATCAGCTAACAGCAGGTATTTTGCTAACATCACTGATAATATGGGCTGCACGGCTTTGGGGAGCCCTCCCATTGCCCTTTGCTGAAAGCTAAGCCCACTGTGCCCTCAAAAATCGTTGTCCTTACAGGTACATTCCTACTGAGCATTGGACAGGATGCAGGAGGGGGCTGTGGGGTGGCCCAGTACTCCAGCAGCCCTTATGCCCCCCCAGATCACCTGCAGGAGCTGTGCAGAGCACTCAGGCAGCAGGAGAAGGCTGAGGCTTCATGTGCGCTGCCTTTTCTTCCCAGGGATCGATAACTGGACTCTTCAGAGGGTGAAGAGCTGAGCTTTGTTCCACAAAGGCGACAAATAGAAACGGCTTCATTAGCAGGAGCGCCCAGGGGCTGCAGAAGGGGCCAGGGGCTTCAGGGGGGCAGGGGCTGTGCACACAGCCATGGCCTGTGCTCAGAGGGAACCAGCCCTACCATGGCCTGGGCCCAGCATGATGGGCGATGCCCCAAACACACAAATGCCTGTACTAGAGGGTCCCAGACCACCCAGTACTCTGAGCTGAGAAACTCAGCTGTCCTGGGCCTCAGGCACTAGGGGGTCTTTGGGACTGTCCCCATCCACCTTTTAGAGTTCCATCCAGTTTGCAAGCCTTGGAACGGATCTGCAGCTACAGCACTGATTGCCCACAGCCCAGCACATGGAGCCTGTTTCCTGCTCCTTGGGAATGAGAGCAGGCCTTTGACCACGTCCCCATCCCTGGAGCCTGCAGGGGCACACTGATTCAACTACTTGCCCCCGGCCCAGTGCTGCAGCTGGATTCAACGTTCCGTCTTCTGGGCTGGATTGTCCCCTCATCCTCCACCTTCTCTCTCTGGCTCAATTACAGTCCCTGCAGGACATGAGGAAGCAGGCATCAATCACGGCCGGTTACTCAGGTGACAGCAGCTGTGTCCCCGAGCTCCCCAGGGAGCACGGAAACACACATCACCCTCTGAGCCTGGTAATGAGTGGGGACGAGGGCCCGCATGTGCCCTGCCGGCTCCCTGGGGCTGCAGTGCTCGATGAGCTGTGGCCAGCACTTCACAGCAGTGCAAAGGGACACGAGACCCCAATTAAGGCTGCATCAATCCCACTCCAGCTTTGCCTGGTACACTCACAAACAACTCCCCCACACATGCACACACACACCCCTTGTTCATGAACCTTCCTCCATCCCCGGTGGCCAGAACACAGGGGTGGACCCGCCAGACCACCGGTCCTCTGCAGAGGTTCTGTGACACCCCTGAGACACCTCTGTTTCCAGCGTGACACCCCCACCCTCCATGTCACCTCTGTGTCCCGAGGCTGGGTCCAGAGCGGGCAGCATTGCTGCAGCACCCTGGACAGCGACACTGCTTCCCGGGTGGGCTCAGGGGTCCGGGCTGGGGGTGTCCCCTTGCCCTGGGAATGTCGGCGGGACTCTGGGTTGTGGCTGTTCCCGGAGGACTGGGGGCTGTCCTCGAAGGGCTGAGTTGGGGCTGTACCTGAGGAACTGCGGCTGTCCCCAGGAAGATTTGTGTCCCCAGGGGTCTGAGTCTGGCCTCAGGGCAGGGGGACTCAAGCAGGAGTTTCTGTCCCCTTGGGTGCCAGGGACCTGTCTTTGTGGTTGCCTCCGGCTGGAGTATCTGTCCCCACACGAGTCTCCTGTGCCTTTTCAAATGTACAGGCAGCTGCACACGCGTGGAAGCCCATGTGTGACCATGAGTGTGACAGTCTGAGTGTACATGCACTGAGTTTGTACAAGAGAGCACAAGCCACCACCCACATATATGTACACCTCCCAGCACGGTCACCTGTGTCCTCTGTGAGCACTGCTCAGGTGCCAGGCTGGTGCATCACTGCTGGCATCTCACCAGGTCTGACCTGACAGCCCCATGGACATGGTCTCAGCAGCTCCAGTGTCATGTTTCCTGCACAGGGCAGCCTAACAGGATCCCCACCCATGGGTGAGCTGCCACTGGGGGCTCATGGGGGCAAGCCCCACAACCTGGCTGGCACACAGCTGGAGTTGGTGCCCTGTCTGATCCAGCCCATGTCTGCGAGTTCTGGTGGGCAGAGAGCACCTGTTTGCAACTCAGAGCTCCCAGAAGCTGAGCTGGAGGCAAGCATGAGGTGGGCTGTGAAACCTCAGGCACCACTGGTGTTACCCCAGGCTATCACAGGCTGTCGGGGTGTCCTGCACCTCCAAACTGTGTCCTGGAGCTTGGTGGATGGCACCATGCCCTGCACACAACCCTCAGCACTGATTTGGTTCAGGAGTTTATTTCCTTTAATAGATAGACGGAGTCACGGCTGCGGTGGGAGCGCGGGAAGCAGGCTGGCGCTGCCGAGCCCCCCGCACTGAGGTAGAGGTGAGCACCGCTCCACGCTCACCTGCTTTGGCACCCTGGGGTACACGCGGGAGGAGGAGGCGCCCGCCCAGCCCCACCCAACGAGGTAGTTCGGAGTGCCCTCTTCTCCCCCTGTCACCCATCTGGGGACCCTGGCACCCAGGCAGTCTCTTTGGTGGTGGGGGCTCTGCTGGGCAACCCAGCCCTCCCCCCGCCAACAAGCCCCACCCCGACATAAACCCCCAACCCCAGCCACACCCCAATAAGCTTCACCCCCACCATTCCCACCAATATCCCCATTATTTGCCCCCCCAGGGTGATCCCCCTGAGCTGAGGACCTGGGGGGCTGAGATGCCACCACCCTGGGGGTCTCTCAGGGCAGGGACAGCAAGCCCAGGCAGCACAGGAGGACTGGATAGGGGCGTCTGCAGTGGGTAGGGGGTGCAGTATATATATCGGGGCTGCAGCGTATAGGGGCTACAATTTATAGGGGCTGCAGCATATCGTGCCTGCAGTGTTTGCACTCAGGGTGTGTATGGAGAGGCAGTGTGGGCACCAAGGGTGTGTGCAGGGGATACAGTGTTTGCATTGAGGCGTGTACAGGGGCAGCAGTGCGTGCATCGAGGTGGGTTAGGGGCTGCAGGATGTAGGGGATGCAGCATGCAGGTCCCGGGGGTCCCCCAGGCATCAGGGCAGCAGGAGATGTATGGGAGGGTCACCTGGGGGTGGTGCCTTGGGAAGGAATGCGTGTGTGTGTGTGTGTGTGTGTGTGTGTGTGTGTGTGTGTGTGTTTTTGCGGGCGTGTGTGCGTGTCAGAGGGCACGCGTGGGGATAAGGGACAAAAGGGCCTGCGTGGGTGTTCACAGCCTTGCATGGACACAGCTCAGTATTGCAGCAAGAGGCACCTTTGGGTCCCACATCCCACCCTGGTGGCCCAGCTGGGTCCCAGGGTCCCACAGCTCAGCCCCCCAGACTCTGGGCACCGCCAGCTGCTCTCAGGATGGGGGCACATCTGCCTTACAGCAAAGTGCTAGTGGGAGTGTGGCTTTGAGAGGAGGCTGGGAGTAGGGGGTTTGAGGCAGGCATGGGGTTTGGACGGGTCTGGGTGCTCCCTCCACCAGGTGCCAAGTTGGCTGAGGGCCGGCGGGCGAACAGGACACCTGGAGGACAAGAACAAGTAGGTTAGGGCAAGCCAAGGGTGGGAAGATCAACTCACCTGGCTCCTAGCACCCAGGCTGGGGAGTGTGGGACCAAGACTCATGGGGGCTTCAGCCCCCTGTCATCACTTGTGGTGTCTCCCCCAACCCAGTCATCCTTGCCTGTGTGGGGTAGCATGTGGGGTGGCCCAGGGCCCATTTGGCTGGCAGTCCCACATGAGGCTTAGCCCTGACCTTTCCAGCTCATTAAATATTTAAGTTCTGAAGGCAAAGCCATTGATTTTAATTGTGGGGTATCTCAGCAGGACAGGCAGGGATCTGGGGAGCATGGGATGGGGATCTGGGGGGCATGAGCTGCTTAGACAGGTTGATGCAAATTGGCACCATAAATGATTCTCTGCTCCACCAAAGCACCCCAACATCTTTCCCTGCACCATGTTCTGCTATCAGCCAAGCCCCACACCTAGCCAGAGACCCTCTTGGCACACAAGCACTGGGCTGACCACAAATCCAAGCCCTGTTTGGGACTGTGGGGTGTGGAATGACCTTAGGTGCAGGGTCACTTTTCAGCCAGAGTCTGTCCATTCGTCCATCTATTCACCCCCCACTTTAGCCCTTCATTGCTAGCACCTGCTTTGGGCCAATTTCCATCCTTGTCAACCCCCTCCTCCTCCTGCCCCCTCTCCCCAAGCCCTGCCACTTCATTACGATGGATTTTATAGTAAAGACATCAGATTGAAGGAAGGACTTGCTGGCCAGGCAGTGGCTATAAGTTATTGGATTTCCCGGCCGCAATTACACGGGCCAAGCGGCCCTTCTATTTACCTGTGTAGACAACTCCATTTATTTCTATTGACATGTTGATACTGCTAATGCTGTTGGTGGACAGGTTCAATGCGGTCTCCTGTCTGTCATCTGGGGAAAGGAAATACCAATATGAGTGTTAAGCGAAACAGAAACAAGAACCTGTCCGAGACAGATAAGCCAGGACGCAGTCCCTCTGGGCATCCACACTCCTCTCCAGTGGCTGCTGCTGCTGCCATGTTGGTGCCAGAGAAAGGGATGACCAAGGCTGAGATGTTGCATCTCTTTACCTCGGTTGGAGATCTTGATGTTCATGGGGAACTGGGAGGCCATGGCCAGGAGGTTGTGCTGAAGCGCGTGTTGCACCAGCCGCTGCTGCTCCTCTGCTGTCAGGGCCACCTTCTTCTCTGGGGGCTCCCCTGTCTCCAGCTTCTCCCGCAGCTGCTCCAGCACCACTGCCTGTGAGGCAGCTGCTGCTTGGGCTGCTGTGAGATGGTGGCTGGCCAGTCCCACCGGGATAGCGATGCGCCCTGGCACTGATGCTGCCAGCATTCCATCCTCTGCAATGACCAGGAGAGCTCATTGGGTCCCTCATCACCACCCCACCTCACCGTCCCCACTCCACCCCAACACCAATGGGGCAGGGCAGGCCACCACTCTCAACATCTGGGCTTGCTCCTTCTCCAAAGCCAGGGAAAATATACTCATTTCATTTCCTGAAAGGGACTAAAAGAATAACATTGTTCCTATTTTCCCTCAGTAAAAAGGTCAAGAGCAGACAGGGAAACATCCTGGCTGCTGCAGCAGTGTCCATTTCTGGGAAGATGGGATCCTCACCCACCTTTCTTAACGCTGTGCACTTGGCTGAGCTGGCCACAGCTATGAGTGGAGATGCTAAGAGCTGGCAGAGGCATTTTGGGGGTGCCCAGCAAGGCTGGGGTGCTGGCTGGCGAGTAGTTGAAGAGTGCTGTGCCAAAAGTCTGCCTCCGCCCCTCCCGACGATTGCTGTCGATGGCAGCTTGGAGCTCTCCAGGAGAGCTGAGTGCCCGCTTCTCACATTCGTAGGGATACAGGTACTTCATGTATCTGCACAGGGAGAAAGCCAGGGGGAGATCCACAGTTGTGCACCTCCCAGCCAGCCCCGTGCTGAGCAAAGAGCCCTTGGGAAGGAGCAGAGCCCTCCAACCACTTCTGAGGTACTCCATGTCAGATCCCATCCAGGGCTCTGGGACATGTGAGCCAGTGGGTGTCCCAGGGCAGGTGTTCCCCACCTGCCATGCTGCCAGGCACTCACTGTGTGCGGAGGGTGAAGGCAGCACTGGTGATGGAGGTAGGTAGGTTGAGGCCCTTGGTAATCTCCCGCCAGATCTTCTTGTTGATGACTTCGACCAGGCCACCCTTGTCTGTCACCAGCTGGTACAGTGTGTACAGGTCCAGCACTTGCTTGGCCATGATGGGGATGCGGTTCACTGGTGTTCCTTCCGGAGGCACACAGGAAACACAAGAGGGTGTGGGGGGCTGCCCACAGGGGCCCTTTGTACCTGGGATCACAGCCCCCACCCTCCCCCCACTGCCACTGCAGGTACCCACAATGGGAGGCACATCTCTCCACGCCCAGGTGAGCACCCATGGGCACCTGGTTGCAGGTAGGACCCCAGGGTGCCTGGGAGAGTGGCACTGTGCCAAAAAGCAGGGGAGACCCCAGCATGCTGGCAGAGAGTCACCTCTGATGGAGCTGTCAGTGGGGCTGGGTATGCTCTCTGGGATATGGAGCCTCAGTGGGATGGGCAAAGTACATCCTCTAGACACCCTTGGATAAGGTTGTCTCCCTACAATTCTTAGAGCTATCTGTACAGCACCAATCTACAAAATCTCTCAGAGCATCCTAGAATGATTTGGTCTGTAGTGCTCTTTCAGAGCTCCATAAAGAGAGACTCCATCTATGCTTTAAAAGGGGATCCATCCTATAACCTTTCTGAAGAGGGATGACCCCCCCACAACCCTTCAGGAAGGACACAACCTACCATCTTGCTATGGAGAGGTTTTCTCCTCCAGCTCCAGACTCTTTCAAAGAGTTCCTGAAAAACCTCTGAACCCTACAGATGGCCCCAGAAGTTTCCTCTGCTTAAAGGATTTTAGTGGCCTGCTTCAAGAAACCTGACCCCAAATCCTCTTCAGCTGCTCTGAGCAGAGACCCTGACCGCTGGTGCCCCACCATCACCCTCCTCTGCGAGGCTATGGGGCAACGGAATGTGGGTTCACCAGGGTTCTGTGAGCCCTGATAGATCAGCATGGTCTCCACAGCCACCAAGTTTGGTGAAAAACCCCTCCTCACTTTCTCAGCACCCCCAAAATAACCTCACAGCCTTGCTGTGCTCCATGCCTCCTTGGGACGATGGCCTGGGCATTTGCTGGAAGCTGGGCAGAGGAGGGACAGGATCACATCCCATTCCACCCTGTCCCATCCTGTGCCATTCCACCCCATATTTATTTCTCCTGTGAGGTGGCGGGGCACAGGCAGTATTGGAAAGCCATCCATTTGGCCATGGGAGGCTGTCACGACTGCGCTTCGCCCCTCTAACGAAGCCGTCATTCACCGCCATCCTCCAGCATCCCTAATTTATGGCCCTGATATTGGCTTGGCTTCTTCACATAAGCCTGAAAAATGAGCTCTTTTTATTCTTTTACTGAGTTCATTTAACTTTTTTTTTGTGTGTGTCTGTGTTGTTCACCAGGTCGGGAAGGGGGAGAGGAGTTTATCCTCCTGGGAGAAAGGCAGAGATATTGACTTGACATCTGCTGTCAGCAGCTCACCAGCTCTGCTCAGGGCTGCTAGCACAAGACCCATCACCTCGGGGGGGCCAGTTTGAGGGCTCTTCCTCACCCCCAAACAGTGAGCTTTCAGGGTCTCAGCCCCCAGCCAATGGCCCATGGATTTCTCTTCACTTCTCCCATCTCCAGCCTTGGTGGCTTACGAAATTGCCTCACCATTAATCTCAGGGCTGTGTGGGGTGTGTGGCCGATGCCTGTCCCACTGACAAAGGCACCTGTCTGCATCCCCACAGAGTGATGGCCCCAGCCCCAGCCAGGGCGAAGGGCACAAAAGCCCAGGGAGGTGATGCAGCCATTGTGGGGCTGCAATTAGCACCTTGATTGATTAATAGCCCCGTGTTATCAGCAAGGCACTCAGCTTGGTGGCGAAATGGGGGGCGGGGGGGGGGACCTGCAGACCTCAGTAAGCAAATGCAGAAATAGACCCCTTCTGTCCCTGATTACTGCCTTTGAGGTGCCATAGAAGTTGTGGCGTGACCATGAGCTGCCCCACCGCTTGTACCCCGTATCTGATGGTGGGGGTGGTATGGCCTCCGTGAGTCACCAGGGCCAACTGTGCCCTTGTGCCATGGGGTGGCCTCAGAAGGTCTGCCCCCCAACCCATTTTTCAGCCCTACAAATTTTCCACTCTGCTGACAAATGTCAGTGCTGATACTGTTCTGACAGTCAGCTGGTGGGATGCAGTCTTTTTCAGCAGGGCTCACTCTGTGAACATCAATCCTTCCTGGAGACCTTGGGGACACAACCTGGGTGTCACAGTCCCCTGCCCATGCACCTCTGGGTGCCCCAGCTGCACCTGCAGTGGTTCTCAGGTGCTGCTTCTTACCCAGCTCTTGATGACCCCTGGGATGCTGTCCTTGCCCCTCAGCCCTTCTGTCCCCTTTCTCCTGGGTACCCCAGTCCAAAATCCCTGTCTCCTCCAAAAGGTTCATGCACACCAATCCCTGCACACCTGCATCTGTGCACCCACATCTTGCCTGCCCTCCCCCAGGGGATGGCACCCACTCAGAGGGGAAGCAGGACAGAAGGGAAGGAGGGCACAGGAGTGGGACATCCAGACACAGAGGGATGTGGAGCAGCACTGTCAGGGAAGCATTAGGCTCCCTCCCTCCCTCCTCCCCACACCAGCAGGCACTTACTTAATTAGCCCCGGCCCCAATAGCGAGGGAGTTAATTAGCTCTGGAGAGAGAGATAATGAAGCTGCAGAACAGCCCATGAATCTTGTAGCTGATGGATGCTGGAGGGCCGAGGCAGTGCTGATGCTCCCACTCACTCCCCACAGCTCTGCACCAGGGCCAGGGGGCACCCAGGCGGCACCCATGGGGCAGTACCCAGCCCATCCACAGCCTACAGCGGGTCCCAGCGTGAGCCCTATGGCCGTGCCAGCCACTCACCACACAGCCGTGACCGCAACAAGTTTGTGGTGTCCCAGCCCAACCCAACAGTCACTCTCTGCAGCCCCACAGCCAGGTGGGTACCCTCACTACCCTTCCAATGGGCAGGCGTGCAGGGGACTGCCCCTCTCTGCCCTCCCTCACCCCACGCACAGCCAGCCCCAAAGCTCCTGCACCCCCTTAGCCTTTCCCCGTTAATTAGCTCGGCATTAACCTCTGCCTGGGGTTTACTGGCTATCGAGCGGCTTGTTCATTAATCCACACACCAGCAAAAGGCTCTAATTAATACGGCCAGCCACACGCCCGCACTCGGCAACTTTTAATTGTCGCAGGCCCGGCCGGGGAGGGCGAAGGTTAAAGCATTTATCGAGTCCCCGGGAGCCGGCTCGGCTCCCCATGCCGATAGCAAAGATTTCCGATGAGGATGGGTTGGCTGGCGAGCCCTTAACCCCTGGGTGCCTGGCGCTGCCCGGACTGCCGGCCCCACTCCCGCAAATCAGAGGCATCACAGAGAGGTGCTGATGGTGGGCATCCTCACCAGGCACTGCTAACAGAGACCCCTAAAGGGCACTGCCAAGGGCATTCCCACCGGGCATCCCTAAAATGTCCTGGAAAAGGCTAATGGGCATCATTAACTGGTGTTGCTAATGCTTGTCACCACGGGATATGTTAATGGACATCCCCACCAGGTGTTCCCAGCAGGCATCCCTGCTGGGCATATATAATGGGCACGGGATATCCGGGACAGCTACCCCAGCTTGGGCTTGAGGGGTGAGGGGGGGGAGGCCCAGGGGGAGTACCATAACACCTGCCTGAGGGATTTGCAGAGACCTGGAGCAGCTCAGAGCCTGAGAACAACACACCATGAGCCCCCCACGAACAGCCAAGGCAGGGGTGGCAATGGCACCCACCCCAGCCACCCACCTTTACCTCTCTTCTGCATGAAGCCAAAGAGGTCATCCAGGAATTCCTTGCGTTTCGGGTCCTCATCCAGTTCATAGAGCTGGAGGCAGGAGAGAGAGAGGGGTCAGCGCTTCCAGCACATGCAGGTGAGAATGAGGAGGGGAGCAGTGCCTGGGGCTGAACACTACCTGTGCCAGAACCTGGCATCACCCCTGGCCTCACCTGCCTGCTCTGCCAGCAACAAGAGGTTCTCTGAGCACCCCTAACAGAAGCCCCTGACACACTTTCTGCCTGGGTGTGGGCTCTCCCTGTGCCTCTGGCACAGGCTCCCCACAGACCAATGACTATTTTGCTGCAGAGACGCTGGGTCTGTGTCTCAGTTTGTCCTGCCTCTCACCCTCTTAGATGCAAGAATCACAGCCCAGAGGCATCAGCAAACCCCAAGCCTCGGAGAGGAGCCTGGGATCAGGATGCTCAGCTCTGCTCTGGCATTGCGGAGTGTTGGTGTTCCCCACATCCCAGCATGGGATCAGCATCCTCATCAGCCCTTATTCCTCACAGGGACACAGGCCCACCTGAACAGTGGGGGACAATCCCATCCTGAGGAAGGAAAAGTTGCCTCAACCATACCACTGGATACCATCAAGGGAGCTGCAAGTGCCAGGGCTGCCATGTGCCCAGGATTGCACAGATACAAACATGTGTAGCTGTGAGGATACTTATGTGTGCTGGATGGTCTGGACACATGGACACAGCCTGAGCTGAGGGACAGCACTGGGGAGGCGAGTGCGGCCCCTACACCAGGGACACCAAGGGCTGGCTCCCTGTGAAAGTCGGGGCTTGCCTGATTCCAGCACAGCGCCTGAGTGACCATGACAAATTGGAGCCTGCCAGATCGATGGCCCAGCAGTAAAAGTCAGAGCACATGAAGGAAAAATTAGCACCAATCGAAGACACTATAGACACCAATTCCTCCCAGCAAGCCCGGCAAGAATTTAAAGCCATTGAAAAGAAACAAAACTCAGCAGTCCAGAATGGATTTCCAAAACGTATACAAAGAAATGCAAGCTGGAAAACAAAGTCAGGCACAAAATAGAGTCGTTTAAAAAACAATTGTGCTGGGAAAGGCCGTTAAAAAACAATAGAAAGGGAGCACACCCCCGCTCCACACAGAACATCATTCACCAGACAGATAAAGGGAGCTGTGCTTAAGGGTCGTCAGGCTGCAGGCACACGGGAATGTGGGGATGGGGGTGGATGCCATGGGGACACATGAATTCAGAGATACAGGAATGCAGGGATGTGGGGTTGCAGGGACTCAGGGGACGCAGAGATAGGGTGATGCAGACATGCAGTGGGGACACACATACATGGGAATGTAGGGATGTGGGGTGTAGAGACTTTGGGGACATGGAGATGTGGGATGTAGGAACGGGGGAATGTGGGGACCTACGGGGATGTGAGGATGCTTCTACAGACCCCACGGTTCCCACCACTAATACAGTCCCTTGTCTATCTCAGGTGCCAGCTGCCTGTCCCTTGTCAGAGACAGATCGGTGCTAACTGCCTGTCCCTAACTTTGTCTAGGCGTACAACTGCCTGACTCTCACCCTGCCCACAGGTGCTGACTGCCTGGCTCTATGGAGCTCCTTCTGCACTGCTTCCCTGCTCTCTGGATCCCACTTACCTAGCCCCTCCTTGCAGCTGGGTGCTCTTGGAGTGCCCTGACCCCTGGGTGCCAGTATTGGAGTGCCCTGATCCCTGGATGCCACTGCAGTGTTCCTTGCCTCGCTCAGTGCCCCCTCCCCATCGCCTGCTCTTTTCCAGGAGGTCCCTGAACCATTGATTACAGTAACTAGGTCAGGCTCTGAGCAGAGCTCCAGGAGGCTGCTTTGATTTCTGCCCCAGGAAGGCTGTGTCAGCCAGGCTTTGCCTGCATTTTTCTGCCTGTCCCTGCCTCTGGAAGGCCTCGACACCAAGCACTTTGACATTCCCTGACATCTGACTTGTCAAGGCAGGGGCAAACCCCTAGATTGGCAACTACCACTCATGCCACTGCAAGGTGAAGCCATGGCCTTCCTGAGGGTCGCCTAGTGGATGGGCTTCAGCACCCACACACCTCTGCCCTGGGTGCCACTCGTGTTTGTCCTCCCATGGATGCAGGCAGGATCCCCCCTAGAGCGGGCTGCTACTGACTCCAGCCCCCAAAACAGGTGTGACCTCCAAGGGCCAGGTTCTATTTTTCCACTGTTTATTAACCTCTAACCTTTTATCTGTGGGGCACTGAAATGCAAAAACACATTACATCAAACAGGGAGCAAAGGTCAGCTTTTAAGTGGAGATGAGAGCAGAGCTGAGTAACTGGGGACAAGCCAGCATGGCCCCTGGGTACGCCAGGGATACATGGGGTGTTCCAAGAGATTTGGGGATGCCCAGGCTGGAGAAGAGATCTCCTGGGTCACATATAGTCGCTGTGCAGGGACACATGCCTCACCTGGGTGTGAGTAACCCCACATGTGCTGCCACAATCCCACGTGGGGGTGTACAAGCCCACATGAGCATAGACAACCCTACACAGGCGTGTACAACTACACCTGGGCTTGCACAACACCACAAGTGTGCACAGCCTTGTGTGGGTCCACACAACCCCAGAGGAGCGTGCACAGCCCCTCATGGACATTGCACAGCTCCACATAAGCATAGGCACAACCCTGTATAGGGACACAGATCCCCCTAGAGCCACGCAAAAGGTGGAATGGGCATGTACAATCCTGCACAACCTTGCATTGGTGTGCACAACCCTGCAGGGACAAGAAGAACATCACAGGAGCATACAAAAGCCTGTGATGCACATGCACACACAACCCACAGGGGCACAAATCCCTACACAGGCACACACAGCCACGTCTGGAAATGCACAGCCTCCCACAGGCATGTACAGCAGACTGGTGTGTGCCCAGACTTCCATGGGCACACACCAGACTACAGGAGCATCCACAACCCCATACACACATCATGGGCATGCATTCCAAATGTGCATGCACAGCCCCAGATGGAACATGCACATTGCTGTATGTACACCCACAACCCAAAACTGGAACACACAACACCAGACAGGCACTCACAACCCCCTATATACATGCACAATTCTGGACAGGCACTCACAACCCCCTATACACATGGACAATTCTGGACAGGCACTCACAACCCCGGAGGGGCATGTACAACCCCAGAATGGCACACAGAACTCTAGAAAGGCATGCACAACCCTGACAGCACACACAAATCCCAGCTGGGCATGCACAGCCCCAAATGGGCAAACAGAGCCCCATACACGCGTGCACAACCCCAAACAGACATACACAACCCCATACATGCACTAACAAACCCTGTATGTGCATCCACAACCCCAGAAGGGCACACGGAGCCCTGAACAGGAACACAGAACTCCAGAAGGGGATATACAGTCCCATACATGCATGCATGGCCCCAGACAGGCACTCCACATGGATGGGCACCCTTGACCCCGCAGGGCACACGCTGCCCCAGAGCATCCCCCTGCCTTGGAGCCTTGGAGCAGTGGTCTGAGCCTTGGCCAGGGGCAGTTGTGCAACACAACCAGCGGCTCCTGCTTGTGGTGACCTATGAGCAAGGACCCTTTTAATCGTGTTTGTATTGATATAATTAGTAACTCATTTAACGCCATCGATGTAACTATATTCCTCTATAAACGGAAGTATTAAACTGTCAAGCCCCGGGATCAATATCCCGCCGGTATGCACTGCAGCCCTGCTCTGCCAGCCTCGGGGACCCGTCCGTGCTTGGCCACCCCAATGGCCTTGGAACCCCAGCAGCACCCCACCTCCACCTGGCCCTGCTGGCCTGGGTGCTTGTGCAGGACTAGCTCAGTGCGTCCTCATCCCACACCCCACACTGGGTGCAGCTCTGGGACCTGCTCCCTCCTGTCATCCCATTTCCATGGTGACATCTATATTCCTTAAGGGATGGGGATAACGGGGCTTGTCAGGCAGGTTAAAGGTCAGTGGCTCGAACATGGTTTATTAACAGGACATGAATAAGCCTTGTGCTTCCTCCGCCTCCTCCTCCTCCCCACGATTAAGTCACATTGTTAACACCACCCATTCACCCAGGACATGACTTTCCTGGAGCCAGGAGGGCTTCTTGAGATGAAGCTTGGGTCCCTGAGGCCCCTTAGCCTAGCTGACACACTAAACAGAGGAAGGATGTGATGGAGGTGCTAAGGTGCTAAACCACTCGCTAGGCAATTCAGCTTGCCCTGGTGAGTCCCCACACAGTCCCCCCTGGGCCTTGCTGCCAAGAGAAATGATCTCAGTGGGACACCCCCAGTCCCCACTCAGCTGCCACCTCCTGCTGGCAGTGAGGGCTCAGATCAGCAGCCAGGATTTAATCCACTTAATATGAGCTGTATCGATCCTAGACCCTGCTCAGCTCCCCCCCCACCATGCAAACCCCCCAAACCTGAGCTGCTTAATATCCACCACATTGATTAGCCACACTGCTAATTTTTCCATCTGGCCACTGTTCACGCAGCACACCCAGGTAATGCTCTCCTCCCTGCACCCCCCAGCCACACACCACGGGTGGCTGACTGCTGATGCACTGTTTTGGAGTCATTGCACCTCTCCGGAGCTCGACTGCTGCCTCTGAGATCCTTCCCGAGGAAGACGGTTGGTGCAGAACCAAGCACCCAGACACTGGTGCGTCCTCCCCTGTGCCCTGCTGCCATGCCTCAGTTTACCCTGCAGATAATCACAGGATCTCGCCATTCCCAGTTGAGGCACAGCCCTGAGCACACTGGGGTTCAGGGATCCCAACAGTATCCGCAGTTAGTGTCTTCCTTGCCATGGGGCACACACAACAAACTAAGGGTTTGCAGGTCCCTCCCCCCATCCCCATTGCCAGAGCTGGGGGGCAGTTCACTCCCCGCCAGGCACAAACCACCCCCTGACCTTGCAAGCCACCACTTGCCTCTTCCACCAGCTGTTAATAAGTTAATGGTTACGGGACGGCTTTGCCAGGACGGCCGGCTGCATTCGAAGGCAGTGCTGGCTCATGGGGGCACGCTGCTCCCCTGACCCCACAGCCCCAAGGGGTGCAGGGTGCTCACTCATCCCAACACCACCAACCTCAGCAGTCACCCCACTAGCGCGGCTGGACACCTGTATCTGGGAACCTCTCCCAGCGCTGTAGCTCCCCCTCAAAGCCTGTCATCACGCTTAATATTTAACGGTGCTTTATAGAGCAGGCAGGTTTAATCAGCGCTGATAATGCGGCAGATCCGGCAGGTCATTAAAACCCCCCTTCCCGCCGCAGCCGCTCCCGGGAGGGCTGCCTGCTGCAAACATTAACCTGCCCCGCGCAAGGTTGGCTGGCAAGAGCCGGCCTTGGGACTGCAGCCCCCCACCCATAGCCTGGCCCCGGCGTGACGTGGGGCACTCACAGGGTGTCCAGCCTTCTGCTTAACACACTCCACAGGAGGGGAAACTGAGGCAGGGTGCGCTGGCATGGCTCCCCCACAGGCTGGAGCCAGAGGAAGCGCGGTGCCCACGGCTGTGTGGAGCCACCATGGGCACCGTTCATGGCCCCTTGTCCCATCCGGGGGCTGCGGCACGGGAGAGGCGGTCCCGGCTCCCGGCAAACGCGCGTCCCCCACGATCTGCCCCTTGTTACTTGTTCATGGCTGAGCAGGCAGGGAGTCAATGAGCGGATTTGTTCGGGTTAACCTCCCTGACCCATCGGTGCTTGCTAAGCCACTGCCTCCCCTTCATCCTTGCTTTCCTCTCCATGTTTGCCTCTCCCTCCTTTCTTGTCCCGTCCCCTCTCCCCACCCCAGATCCCTCCACGGGTGACTGAAGTCGTGAGACACCCTTCTCCTTCAATCCCTTACTAGATGACTGGAGCCATGGCACCCTGTCCATGACCAGCACCAACCCAGATGTCTCCAGGGGACACACAGGGCATGCCCTAGCACCAGGTCTGTGCACACACACAGATGCTGTGGGGCTGTGTGAGTATGGGGTGCACCCCCGGGGGGCTGTGTGCATGCCTGGGATGTGCATGGGCTGTTCAATCCCCCTCCCCACCACGCACCTCTGGCCCCATCCCTTCCTGCAACTTCTCTGACGGGACAATGTAGAAGGAAAGGTTGGTGGCCGCCCCAAACCACACCCTGTAAAAGCAACTCCAGCCCCCGCCGCAGCTAGTGGAAGAGCTGTGTGCCTGAGCATAAAGAGCATCTGGGACTGGTTCTCTCTCATGCCCTCCCACAGACATGGGATGTAAGCTCTGGAGCATGATGGAGCTCTGTAAGCATGATGGAGAACACAGCCTCACTAACAGAGGCAACTCCAGTGGGTGCCCTGTGCCCCAGGAGGACAGGCTTCCAGAGCCCCCACATAGAGTCTGCTCAGCCTCTGCACATTCATGCACATACAGCTTGCTCTGCAGATGCACACACGTGTGCATGCTCTCCTTGTGCACCCTCACTCTGGACAAACAGCCCCAGCAAGCACACTCACACAACCCCTGTATGTGCTCCCCCTCTGCACAGACCCTGTCCATGCTTATGCATCCCTACACACTCTTCACATACACACACAATCCTTGTGCACATCTATCCATCCATCCATCCATCCATCCATCCATCCATCCATCCATCCATCCATCCAGACCAGACTACACCACCTGAGATCTGACCTCACCACTGCAGACCTGCCCAGCCAGCTGGCAGCACAGGAGATTTACCTCCATTATTAACCCAATACGTGGATTATTGAAGGCCCAAGTTGATGAGGGAGTGCATCATCCCCAAAGACTCAACTGGCATCAGATTCCAGGAAGGGAGCTGGGGAGGGAGCTGGAAGCAGCCTCAGTGTGAGCTCCTGGTGGTGCTCCTCTCCCCCTCACACTGAGGGTATTCTTACATTGTCAACTAGTTTTTACACCTCCTCTTTGGAGCCCCGTTCCCAAACCCTTTGGACCCCTGTCTGGAAGATAGTGTTGTGGCAGCTTCTAAGGCTCTGAGTATCCCACAGGTTCCAGTGGGGCCAGGAAGTGCCCTGGGGGCAGGAATGGGAGCAGATGATTGGCACCACCAGGACTGCTCAGCACTGTGGGCTGGGCAAGAGGCAGCCTTGGAGGGGGCTTAGCCCTCATACCCTGCCTCAAGGGTCCATGCAATTCCAAGACTGTGACACTGGTATGGGCATGCAGATGCCTAAACACACTGGGACACCCCACGTGTGCCTGTACATGCACACAGGTGTTTTCAGACTCGTGCGGGCACACACACACACACACACCTACAGTGCCATACACACACGCACAGCCATAGGGATCCATGCACACCTGAGTGCTCATATGGACCCATAAACACACTCCAGCACTTCCACGGGTTCACACACTGCATGCTCCTGTATATCCATACAGACACACAGGGCCTCCCAAGGATTGCTACACACAGGGGCACTCAGGTGGGCCCACATACACACATGTACTCCCACACTTACATGTACAGTTATACAGATGCACACTCTCACGTTGGTCTGTGGGCACACACACTTCCAGAACACCTCTGTTTGCCCTTCCAGCCACACCCCAGCAGTCCTGTCCTGTGCCCTCCACTGCTGCTGGGTTGCCAGAGCTGTTGGAGCCCCAGAGATTGGCACACTGACCCTTGCTGCTGATGCTGCCTACCTGCTGCACGTGGTCCCAGATTAGGGGCACAGCTCTGCTCACAGGTTTGCTGAAGAAAGGCCTCCAGGCATACATGGATGGGGCAATGTGTCCATTTCTCCCTCCCTGACTCTGCAGTGTAACCAAAGAACCTCTAATTTAGCTCTGAGAGCCCTTGGTTCTGCCCTTAGGTTGAACATGCACTGATGGTGAGGAGGGGGCTGTGGCAGGGAGACCACTACCCTCTCCTCAGAGTCTCCCTCTTCAGCCACCTCCATTCCTTGAACATTCCTGACTCTATTTCCTCCATCCCCAGGGACAGCACCACAGGAGAAAGCAATAGGGACAGAGGTACAAGGGTGCACACCACTCATTTTGGGATGACCCTCTGTGGCGCAAGGAGGTCTTTGTCTACAGGGGCACACACACCTCCACGCTCTGAGATGTGAGTGCCCACATTCACAGCTGGCAAGCCCTCCCTAAATGCATGTAAAGGACAGGTAGGTGGATGCAAGAGGCAACTCCTGGCATCAGAGACAGGCAGGGCAGAAGGGAACAGCCACTCCAGGGTTAGGCTGAGGATAATGGCAAACAGCTGCTGGCAAAACCACCACCCCCAAATTAACCGCTGAGACTACCAGACACCCTGGAGTTCCTAAAGGGCTGGCTGGGGCTCACCTCCTGCAGCTGCTCCTGGGAAGGGAGAAGGAGCATCAGAGGATCCTGATCCCCCCAGTCACAGATTGGTGTGAACATGCCAGAGGGGCCCTGGCCGGGAGGGCATCCTCCTGCCCACAAACACTCTGCTAACAGAGAGCTGGATGCAAAGCCCAGATGTTTGAGTCCCTCCTACCCCGGGGAATGGAGAAGAAAGCACTGGGTTCTGGTGCTGTTCTTCTATCACTGGAGGAAAAGAGCACACCCATCCCTGTCTACAGGCATGGTTTCCCTAGGGGGAAAGCTGAATTCACGGAGCTGAGCTTGGCACCAGTAATGCCAGGGTCTCATCTGTGCCCTCCAAGTCAAACATAAAGCAGCACCACAGAATTAAAACCTGGAGGTATCCCAGCCCTTAGGGAAGCTGGGGGTCATGGCTAATGCATAATCACACCCCACTTGGTACCCCCCACCTCAGGGTTGGGTCTGCCTGACAGCCCTGGGTGTGGAGACCTCCCAGACCTTTGCCCAGGTCTCTACCCATGTGTCCTTATCAATGTACATAAACCGGCGCCGGGGACTGATGCAAGAGGCAGGGGTGAGGGGGTCTCTCAGCCTTGTAACACTACAGCAGCCCTCCCAGTCAGAGCAAAGGTCTCACCAGCACCTCTCCAAACCAGCACCTACGGAAGCATATAAAACTACAGCATACATGTGGGATATTTCCCCAAAAAGCTCCTTTGTGCAAAGCAGCATTTGCCTGTTAACCCTGTGGGTTTCACCACAACCACCTCGTCCTCTGCTCCCATTTCTAGCACCACTGCACTGGGTGGAAACCCTTCCCTGGCTGGCCCTGCACCAACCTCCCACCCCACCCCCCTCAAGGCATCCTCCCCACTGCAGAGCAATGGGGAAGGCTCTCTCTGCCCACTTTCTGCCAAACAGCCTGGATTTGGTGGTCCCTGTTCACTTAGCTCTGCCCCCAGTCCAGGAGGATGAGAGCAGGGACAAGCCCTGAACCCCACCCTGGGTGATGGCACGATGGCTTGGGCAGTTCCAAGCAGGGAGTTCTGGTGGGAAATACAGCTCTGACCACTACAAGGGTTTCTCTCTACCTCCAGGACCCTCACAACCACACTGCCACTGCCCCAGAACTTTCCAGCCGACACATGCTGCCCCCTCACCTCCCCCACAACATCACAGCCCAACCCCTGGGAAACCTCCAAAAGCTGAAGCACAGCCACCCTCCCCACTGAGTCCCTGCAGAGAGCAGAGAACCTGTTCCCCAGGCTGGGTGAGCCACAGCCCTGCAGCCTGGGGAGGACCCAGCAGGGACATGTCCCTCCCAGGCAGGGGTACGTCCCCTCCTGCATGATCTCAGGGGAGGAACAGGAGTGACAGCCACCCTGCAGACCCCAAAGCAAGCTGGCACCGCAGCCTGTTCCAAACTGCAGAAGGACATCCCCTTGTTCCCTGGGTTGGCTGGGACACACCACAACATGGGAAACACAGGCGTCCCTCAATTTTCAAATCAGGGTTGAAAAAACCCAAAGAAAGTAAACAAGGAATGAGCCAGCTCTCACCCAAGGAAGCTGTGGCAGGATTTATCCCGCACCCCAACCTCTCCTGTCATTCCTCTCCCACTATTCACAACATTCCTGCCCTGCACAAGGAGCGCGGGCAGCCCCAGACAGGGGCAGGGCGGGAGGCTGAAGGACGAGAAATGCCGGGGATGCTTTCCTAGACTCCCTGGGAGGGAGGAGCTGCTTCCCACCTCCTGGCTGACCCCGGGAACCGGACAGTCAGCCTTTTTCTGTGCAGCGGGGTGTAATGTAACACTTCCCGGACGAGCTGTTTGGCCTGTGCAGTTCACCCACCCCGGCCCTCCCGGGCTGCTTCAAGGCAGCGTCAGGCGCTGGCAGCATCCCTGGGCACAGCTGGGGGGCATGTGCTGCCCATGCCCTGCTGCCCTGTAGGAAGGGGATGAGCCCCAGTCCCCCAAAATAACAAGGTGTTGAGCAATTTGAAACAGAAAAGGCAGCAGCACGCCCCCACAGCAGCCAGAAGCTGGGTCCCTACTGCTGTTCCCTTGCTCTCCTGCCAGAACTGGATGAGATAGCAGTGCCCTCGTCCTCCTGTCCCTGAGCAGTACCATCCTAAAAAGCCATACAACAGCTCTATGGGGACATCTCTGTCTGTTCTATCCCCTCACCACATATTCCTTGTCACCCACTGTGCCTCTCTCTCTCCCACAAGGAAGCTGAGCGCATGGGGAGCACAAACCTGCCCTGGCGCTGAGCACTCCATGCCCACACCCTTATGCAGAGGCACCCGCTATGCGCAAACCAGAGCTTGCACAACACAGCTCAGATGAGATTCACATGCATTAAACACTTTTCTTCCATTCTTTACACGAGCTCCTGAAGCCCTTTCCCTGTGTCCTCAGCTGCAGAAGGGTCTCCCTTCACCCACCAGGAATGAGGGGACAGGGTGTATGTGCTAGTTCCCCCAGTACAAAGAAATCAGTGAGGTGCGTTGACCAACTGTAGTACACCCTGGCCCTTGCAGAGACACAAGAACTCAGCTCCATGGCTCGGCAGCTCCTTGGGGTGACCAAACACCAGAGCCCTTGCCCTTTTTCATCTCTGGAAAACCCCCATGGACAAAGGTCAGCCTGTTTTACCCATTATGGAAGGCACCAGGATGGAGCACAGATCAGGGTGGGCACAGGGAGATGCCTGGACACTGGACACCCTGTCATGATGCAGGGCCTGTGGACAGGCACAGGGGACACCAAGGATGTGGGGTCATGAAGCAGGGTTGAAATGGGGTTTGGTAGCAGGGAGATGGGGAGCACATAGGATGATGATGATACCTATAGGGTGGGACAGGGCTTAGGGACAGGGGAAGTGAGGAGCATTTGTGAGGTACCTGTTTAAGGGAAGATGATGATTGGTGGCAGTGGGTGAATATTGGTGGGGTTTCATTCAGGGTGGGATTGCAATAATGTCTGGGGTTAATGGGGATATGCGGGATGTCTACTCAGGATGGGTCTGGGCTGGGGTGTGGTGTTGCAAATTTAAGGCTGGGATACAGACAGGGTTTCGGAGCAGTGGGGGGCATAAGGGTTGTCCATTCAGGGAAAACTGAACCCGAGTTTGGGGGGACACGGGGGATGCCTGCCGGGAGCAGCCGGTGCCGGGCAGCGATGCCTCCTTACCTGCTTGAACTGCTCCTCGTAGGTCCATTCGTGGTGCGGTGGCGGCGGTGGGTCGCGGGGCTCCCCTTCTTCCTCCTCTTCCTCTTCCTCCTCCTCGTCGTCCTCCTCCTCCCCCGCAGCAGCGAGCGGCGGGCGCGGGCCGGAGGCCGGGCGGCGGCGGGGAGCGGCGGGCGGCGGCCCGGGGCCGGGGCCGGGCTCCACCGGAGGCCGTCGGGGAGCGCCGTCGGGGCCGCGGGCCAGGCGGGCCGCCTGCTGCCGCTGCAGGCTCTCCATCACCGCCGCCAAGCGCAGCCCCCCCGCCGCCCCCGGCCCCCGCGGCGGGGCGGCCGGCTGCGGGCACAGGGCACGGCCTCAGCGCTGCCTCCGGAGCCGGAGGAGGAGGAGGAGGGAAGGGAGGAGGCATCCCCCACCCCACCCGCTCTCCCCGCCGCTCCTGGGGGCCTTGCCCAAAAGTTGCCCGCGGAGCCGTCACCGCGCCGGGCGCGGCTCCCGCCGCCGGAGGGGCTTCCTCCCCCGCTGGGACCCCCGCACCCTGCCCCGCGGGGGACCCGGCCCTGCGGTACCACATCCCCGCTCCTCCAGGGGACGCCTCCCCGCTCCTGCCGGACACGGGTCGGACCCGAGGAGCCTCCTTCCTTCATCCCGCTGGGGACTCGTGTCGTGGTGGGACTCCCGCCCCAGTTCCACTGGGAACCGTGTCCTATCGAGGACCCTTTTCCTCCCCGGTCCCAACGGAGACATCCGCCCCGACGGGGAACCCTCTCCTACCGAGCCCCCCCCACCGCCCCGTCCCCGTCGGGGACCCCGTCCCGATCCCGCCGGAAGGTCTCACCGGGCGCCCTCTCCTCTCGGGACGCCCGTCCCGCTCTCACCGGGAACCCCGATCCCGCTCCCTGTCCAACGATTGCGTCCCTACCCCGCTCCCGCCATGCACCCCCGCGTCGCCGGAGCCCCTCTGGCCGCTCCGTCCCTCACCAGGGCGGGTTTGGCCGCCAGGCTGGGGTTTTCCACCATGCCGCCGGCTCCGAGCGCCGCCCGGGGCTCGCCCCGCCGTCCCGGGGGGCACGGCCGGCTGCTCCGCCCGGTCCCGGCCCCGGCCCGCCGCTCACATGGCGCCGCGCCCGCCGATATTTCTTTTATTCCGCAGCAGATGAGGGTGGGTGGGATTTTTCCCTCTTTTCTTTCTTTCTCTCTTTCTTCCTTTTTTTTTTTTTTTTTTTTTTTTTTTTTTTTTTTTGCAACAAGTGGCAGTCAGACAGCAACACCCCTCCCCGCTCCCATTTGCTAGCGCACGTCTAGGGAGTCACCCGGGGAGGGCTGGGCTTACGGCAGCCCCGGGTATCGACCCGGACCGGCCTGCTGAGAGCCTGCCCGGGGCCGCGGGAGGGACCTGGACCCGGGCCGGAGGCGCAGCGGACTGGGAGACCCCCAGTCTGTGTCCAAGTGTGGGTACTGGGCGAGGGGAGTGCATGGGGGTGTGTGCAGGCTGTGCACACATAGATGTGTGAGGAGAAGGGAGTGTGAAGGAGGGAGAGTGTGTGAGGGGTCTGTGCACACGTGTGTGAGAGGGTGCTGCACTCATCGCACACCTTTTAGAGGGTCTGTCTGTGCGTGTAGATACCTGTGTGTGCTGGGAGAAGGTGAGTGTGTGTGTGTTCATCGCCTGTGTGCGTACAGTGGGATGGATGAGCCTCCCCCGCACATGTGTGTGCAGGGTGTCTGAGCACCCCTGTGCCTGTGCACAGTGGGAGAAGTGAGTGCCCCCACACACCAACGGGAGTGTGCCCGGGGTTTAAGGGGTGTGTACACCTTGGTGGTACGTGTGAAGGAGTGTGTCCATCACCTGGAGCAGCAGTAGCCATGCACACATGTGTGAGAAGCAGTGTGCAGTCAGAGGGGCTGAGCGCCTGCAGTGTGCACACATGTGTGTGTTTGCTCTTGGGGACAATAATAAATGTCCTATATGTGTCTGTGGGTGTGTGTGTTTCGTGTGTTCACTGGTTGGTGTGTGCAATCTCTGTTGGGAAGGGGCAGGAGTGTGCACACGAGCTTTTTTGGGGCAGGTGGGTGTGTGTGCTCATGCTACTAATCCGTGTGCAGGCACAAAGGGGTGTTTGGGGCAAGCTCCAAGTGCTGAACCCTGAGCTCCATTCTCAAGGGCTGGGGTATCACAGCAGTGTGACCCATGACCCTCAGCCTGGGACTTCGAAGGGATCTTTGTGGCAGGTGCTGTGGGTGCCTGGCCCCTGGCTGAAGGGGTCAGATTGTAATGAGGTCTGGATGCCCAAAGAGGCTTCCTCGCATGGGTAGAACAAGGCTATGTGTCTGTCACTGGAGTGGCTCAGTGCTCCTGGCTTGCCCTGTGTCCCTGCTTGCTGTGGGGTAAACTGTGGCACCAGTTTATCATCAAGTGTGTCTGCAGATGTCAGATAAGGATGTAAGATGAGGTGAGAGCAAGGCACCTCTCTGGCCGCTGGCAGCATCCCAACTGTTTCCTTACTCTCCCTCCGCTTGCCTGTCTGCCAGATTTTCCTGACTCCTTTCTCTATGGAGGAAACTTTTCCAGGAGGCAAAGGAGGCACCCACTCTTCCTTGGGCATTTTTTGGCCAGGGCAGCTTTGGATTTACATGGATGCCTGGGGAGCAGCATTGCCCCACAACACCGGGACACAAGGGACAGGGGCTTTGAGTCCATCCCACAGTAAGAGCAGTTTGTCACTGAGACTTCCTGCCGCTGCACTGGGTTTTGGTGGCATGGGATGACAGGAGGCTGGGTGGCAAGGGCTGGTAGCTCTGTCCCCTCCATGGCCACCTGTGGGCTGCAGGGGCCAGGGCAGCCAGCATGAGCCAAGTCCTCCCTTTTCCTTGAAGCACCTTGAGGAAAAACAGCCACTGGCCATGCTGATGGCAGGAGCTGACTTTGCTCTCAGGTACCACAGCCCAGCTCTGTCCACTTCACCACTTCCCCTGTGTGGGGAAAAGCTGCTGCTTCTGTGCTCTTGTTTCCCTGTGAACACCTCTTGAGAAGCTACCCCGTGTCCTGCCATGGCTCTGGTCATTCTCAGGGCTCCTTAAGCTCCTGGCACCTCAGCTGCATGTGACGCAGTGCACCATGCTCACCAGGGAGGCTGTTCTGGAAAAATCAGACCATTCCCTGGGAGCACAGGGCAGCTCCCCACCCTGCAGGGCCCCCAGGCGCTGTTTATCTTTGCACAGGAGATAAATTAGCTGTCGGCCATCCTATTTCAGGGCTGGACAGCTGTAGCTTGCACTGGCCCATCCCATCACTCTGCAGGAGAGGCAGGGACCTCCTGGTTCTTGCCAGCCCCTCTGAGTGCTAGTCAGTGTGGTACTCTTGTTGAATTGCCACTGGGAAGATGATATCTAGCCCTATTCAGAAGGATCCACAGGGCCAGGTGACCCTCAGGACTTATTGCACAGGACCCCATGCCACATGGTTCCAGCTTCTCCTCCCAGTGCTGCTGCCTTGCACCCCACTGGGCTGCACCCTCTGCTCTGGGCTGTGCCTTATCCCCTGCACACTGAAAGCTGGGCTGGGTGGGCTGAGACAGACATGGTGACTTCTCCATGGCCCAACAGGAACCCAAGTGTTTGGGGAAGCTCCCCTTCTGCAAGGCAGAAGGGTTGGGGTACTTGGGTCATTTTAGCATCCAGGCCAGCTAGTGGCAACACCAAGGTCTCCAGAGGGTGCAGTGTGTCCCACTGCCTTGGGCATGGCCACCAAGGGACCTGTCCTACTCAGCTCCTCTCTAGAACCTCCACAGTGATAACAGCAGCTCTGGAGTTCTACACGTGTGTCATGATGTCAGGCTCTCCTTGGGGCAACCAAGCTGTCCTCTTTGCCCCACTGCTCAGGATTTTGCACCAATGGGGTCTGGTGATGCTCCCAGCTGGAGAGAAATTCCCCAAATGGCTATTGACAGCTGCAGCTGAGGCAGCACAGATGGATAGTGGGGGTATAGACGGGCACAGCAGACAGCAGAGCAGAGTGAGAGATACTTGGAGCAGAGAGATACCGCAGGAGGAATCGAGAGATAGATCCTGAGGGCTGATCAATACCCACTGCATGTGGAGGGACAGCAAGATAAAGCAAGTTGCAGGGGCAAGGTGTTAGGAGGGCAGCGATCTGCATTTGTCCTGGTGACAGCCCTGGGGAGATGCCCCTCATGGTTGCTTCAGTTGGGACAGGGGTAGAGTCAGACCTGGGGTGCAGGTACCCATGGCTGACTCTTCTTGCCCATCTCCAGCCAGTCCATAAGGGTTTGGTGCCCTTTGGGGTGTCCTAGGGTCCCATCTGGCCTCTGGACACCAAAGGGTGCATATTTCCTTTGTGTCCTGGTCACATCTACTCTCTCCAAGGAGTACCTGTTGCCTGTGGGCATTTTGAAGGATGCTGTGTCCCTGGGCAGACAAGGGGGAGAGGGGCAAGTCCTGGTCCTGGCACAGGAGGTGTGCTGCAGCTGGGTGATTGCATATGAGCTTCTAACCTGTTCCTCAGTTTCTCCATGAGAAGCAAATGCTGCAGGGAGCTGGGTCAGGCCAGCATGGATTTGGGCATGGATGAGGAGGCATGAGAAGAAGAGGCAGAGGCACGAACAGCCTGCAGAACTTGCTGTGTCCAGAACTCTTCTCTGCTGCTCATTGGAGACACTTACCTGATTAAGAGGTTGCAAGCACGAAAGGGATGCTTTCTGTGACCCTTTAATGAATGCCTGGCACTCAGTGCTCCATGCTGGGATGGGGACAACCCCTCCTGCTGCAGCAGAGCAGCCAGGGTGCCTGGGTCTAAGCCCAGCTCCGCCCTGCTGGCATTTGCCTGATCTATCCCATGCTATGTGGTTTCTCTGCTTGTCATGGTTTCTTTCTTCATGCCAGCTGCGATGGGAATGCTAAAGAAGGAACCCCCAAAGCAGCCTTTTGCATGGACAGGGCTGCTGGCCCTCCAGCCAGGCTGGGGGGGATCCCCCGCCCAGTGTGGAGTTATTGACACAGGCGCTACAGAAAACACTGCTGAGATTGTTCACACTAATGTTATTTAGCAGCAATATTTCCGTAATAAAAGAAATCAATGGGCAAGAGAAAAGACCTGTCCAGAGCTTTGATTTTCTTATTTTAATGGCATACTTATTTACTCCCACCAGCGTGCCCATCGGATTTTCATTACGCGGCCTTCGCTGTAAGTGGAGCGGTATTGATACGAGCTGCTGAGTTAGCGCCTTGCCGCGCGGGCCAGCTCGGGTGGGACTGCTCGTGTTCCCCAACAGGGCCCTGCCACACCCCGGGGAACAGCCTGGTGTGGGCCAGAGGGGCCTGGTAGCCACAGGAACATACATATATGCACACACAGAGCCTGCCCGTGCGTGCACACACACACACACACACAAAAACACAGCCCGCCTGTCCATGAGCACACGGGGGCACACCTGCTGTCATGTGTACTGCAGGCTGTGCACATGCACAGGTGTGGCACACGTGTGTCACCTGCATGGGCACACACACACAGAGGAAGAAAACTCTTCTGACTACACTCACGCACACGCATGTCCTACCCACATGTGCCCCAGCACTCACACCCCTGCAGTTGCTCTGTATGGACAGATGCCCGTTTATAAATATGTGATAAATGCTTGTTTATAAATGTGATGCCATTTTCAAATGTGTGCCAGCCCCACCTGTTGTACCCACACCCACCTGAAAACTGTTCTACCTATATGCACACACGATCTGTGAACACACACGTGTGATGTCTGACAGCATGCGTGTGCACCTCTGTAAGTGTGTGTGCGCAAACCTGTCAAAACCACCCACTGTGTGTGGGTCCAACCATTCTTGGGGGGCCAAAGACTCAGCACTGCCACTATCCCTCAAAAGGATGGAGCCCCCTGAGCTCCAGGATTGCCCATGGAAGCAGGGACCTGGCACCAGCCCAGGCCTTTGTTCACCAGTGACTGCGGTGGCTAGAGGAGTAACAGCACCATCTTCTGCCAATCCCCAGCAGCTGAGGCAGGGCTGACCAGGCCCTTGAGTGGGATACCAGCTTCCCCGGGGACACCCAGCTGTCAGCAGTAATGCTGCTGAGGCTGGAGCTGGCTTTCACTGTGACAGGGCTCAGCATGCTCCAGAGACTCATCCAGAAACCCAAGTATGTGGGATGAACAACTTTATTACTGGTATCTCTTTTCAGGTAGCAAATTAAGAACTAGCCCATGTGCAGGGCTGCTGGTCAGCAGAATAGGGACAGTCCGGGGAGCAGGAGAATCAACATGCTACAGGCCTGGGTGGCCAGGAACACACTTGTGTGTTTGGCAGCAGAATGGAGGTGAAAGCCCTCCACCAAGCGGTGAGCTCACACGGGTCTGACCACAGGGGTGCAAGGAGGGTGCACATCTGGGCTTGGCTGGAGGATTACAGCACTCTCTTGGCAGCCGGGATCCCATGCCGGAAGCCAAGCAGAGTGGCTGTCCCCAGGGGGTCTCACAGCCAGGGGAAGCATTTTGAGGGGTGAGATCCCATCCTGAGCTAGTACAGACGTTTGGGCACTCGAGGACACTAGGTGCGTGCATAGCCAAGAGGCCACGCAGAACGGGGTCTCCATTAAGGCGACAGACGGTGGGTTTCCCCCTTGGGGGGCACTGCCTGGAGAGCACTGTGGGGAAGTGACCCTCTTCCAGCCCCAGTCACCCCCAAGGGCAGGTGACACACAGGGGAGCAGGGGGCCCTCCAGCACTGAAGCTGGGCATCCCTCCACTGCCAGGGGGTCTCAGCACAGATCCTGCCCTGTGCCAGGGTAACACTGTGTGCTGCCAACCCACATCAGCAGGGATGGAGCCACGGGAGACGCTGCCAGCTGGACACAGCACTTTGCGCTGCCCGCAGTCCCGGCAGGCTGCCAGAGACATGGGGGACTCACCAGCCGACCTCTGCAAAGGGTGCTCTGGTCTGGTCTACCCTGTGCACCCTGCCCTGAGGGCAGCATCACTCCCCTGATGCCTCAGGAGCTAAGGAAATCTTTTGGGGCCTGGGGACAGCCAGATCCAGCTTCTCTCCCGCTGCATGCTGAGGGCACACAGGGGTGTTTGTACACTGCAAGGCCACTCCGGCCCCGAGGAATGGAAAAGCAGGACGTGACTCTGATAGAAAGGAGGGACAGGCAGGTAGTAAAGAGAACTGACGTTCTATGTTGCTGTGACTGCCAAAGTCCCTTTGTCCTGGCACCCTGTTGGCCTGTGGGGAAAGGACAGAACAATTTGGGGAAGGCACAGGGGATCTCCTGCTGCCTCTGCTAGAACCTGGGCTCGGGGAGGAAGAGAGAACGGCTGGAAGGAAAGGAGCCAACTGGGCTCAGCAGGGTGCCCTGGTGAGAGGGGTTCAGCACCCAAAGGTGCTGAAGAAGGCATTTGCTTCCAGGAGCAGGCCCTTTGCGTAGACACGCAGGGTGTAGAAGAGGGTGACGAAGTCCTGAGTGCTGAAGAGGGTGTCAGCCAGGGCAAAGGCGAGTGTGGAGGGGATGAATCCCCGGCCGTACTCCACCATCCAGGTGCCTGCACTCCACTGCACTGATGTGGCCTCTCCCGCCTGGTGCACGATGGTGTCGCCTGCCAAAACACACAACCAGCACGGCTCCCAGGGGCTGCCTCACATCACATCCAAATGGGAGACATAGGATTAGGGTCTGCAGGGTTGAGCCTTCCAACCCCACACCAGCCATGCTCCCTTTTCTCTTCCTGCCACCCACTGAGATGCTGGGATGTGCTACTGGGGACCCAAACTACTCTATCCTGAGCTCTTAACTTCTGTCAGCTCAAAGGAAGGGCCTCAATGACAGCAAGCAGCTGTGCCCCAAAGACATGGATGCAGCCCACAGGTCACCATACTGCTGCACTTACCTGGATAGTAGATCTCACTTCTGGTGGTCCCCTCCTTCCATTGCCGGAATGTCCCCGAGATGACGGTGTCAGAAATATCTGCCCAGTAGCGACCTGTGGGAGGACAGATAATACAGGCTCAGTGTCTCCCTGTCAGGGACAGCACAGGAGCCCAGGTCTGAATCATGGAGCAGAAGGATCAGGATGGCAGCCCCACTGCCTCAATACACCAAGAACTGCCAACAGCTCTGGTACCCTCACTGTCTGTGTGAAGAGCCATACACCACCAGCGAGGGCTGCTCGGTATCTTTAATACCCATTATTTCCAACTTCTTTGGCATTTGCTGCCTCCTGAAGCACTGGGAGATGAGATGTCTGCCATCGCCTGCCAGCTGAATGCGGAGAGTCTTGGCCACACAGCATGTCACACACAGGGACCTGCAGATGCTGCAGGACACCATGGGGGCTGGTCCCCCTGCAGGGAGTGTTTGGCCAGCAACATTCACCCCATACAAGTAGTGAAGCGGTTGGCTCCCTGTGCTGGGCACACCATGGCCAGCTGCACCTCAAAGAGTGGAGCAGAAATAGCTCGGAGAACTCCCCTGCCAGCAGCCCAGTCCTTGTGCTTACCCGAGTGTCCCCCGGTGTCGATAGCTGTCCCGAAGAGCAGCACGTACTCGGTGAGAGAGGCATGGAGCAGGCACATGGAGCCCATCCACCCGCCCGCATTCACAAACACCCACTGCAGGTCCTCATCTGGAAGGATGTGACCTGGGTGCTTCTTTCGCAGCTCCACAATGATCTTGGAGAAAGCCAGCTCATGGTCCAGCCCTGAAGCATCCAGGATCACTGTAAGTCTCTGGCACAGAAAAAGCTCAGCTGACCAACCCCCCAAATCCCCTGCATAGCCATAGGGTTTCAGCACACCCTTGGAGAGGTGTGCCTAGGGAAGATATCGCCTCTCTCCAGCCCTCAGCTCCCACTGACCCAGCCTCCCTGGATGGTGACGGAGGATAAGCAGCACGGAGTGCTCCAGTCCTACAGCCCATCCCAGGTGCTGGGCAATATGGGAGATCTAAATAACGTGACAGTGCCCCTGTCCTGGTGACATGTAGCCCCGGCCTAACTCCCTGTGCCTATGAGGACAGCTCTCTTCTGAAGTCCCGGGCCTGACCTACCTGGGGCTTCAGCCCCAACCAGGTTGGATCATGCCGCTGCCCTGGTCCCCTTTGCTCCAGTTCCATCTTCCACGCCGCTTTGCCCGCGTTCCCTGTTGCTGTTCCCCGGTACCGATCCCCTCCCTCTCCCAATCTTTCTGCCCAGGTCCAGCTTCCTGCCTCTCCCTGACCCCAGCCCCATTCCCCATTCCCCCCATGATCCCGGCCCCACTGTACCGAATTCTCCTCGGTCCTTCGTCCCCGTTACGCCTCCCCCCCCAGCCCAGGCCGCCGCTCCCCGCCACGTCCCCGGCTCCTCTCTCCATCCCCAACCCCTTGCCTATCCCCATCCCCACTGCCGTCCCTCCTCGGCCCCGCTCCCCGCCGCCCCTCCGCGTCCCCACGGGCGGCGCGTACCCGCGTGGTGCCGGGCGAGCTGTGCGATCTCGGCGGGGCTGAACTCGTACCGCTTGGCCGCCAGCCACCCGCGCAGCCCCTGCAACACCAGCGCCAGCGCGCCCAGCGCCAGCCCGGCCCGCAGCGCCCGCCGCCCCCACACCGCGCCCATGCCGCGCTCCGCCGCCCCCGGCACCGGGAGCGGGACCCGGGCCGGGACCGCCCCCGCCGCGGCCACGCCACGCACGGCCCGGGCGGCTGCGCCGGCGCGGCGGGGCGGGGCGGGAGGCCGGGAGGCTGGAAGGGGCCGATCCTGCTGGGTTTCCGGGAGTGGGGAGGCATGGAGCCGTCGCTGGCCGGGGCGGCGGAGCGGGGTGATCGCTTCCGCGCCAGCGGTACGGATGGGGTTGTCTTCCTCCGTCCTTCCCTTCAGATCCCCGGAGGAGCCCCGACCCCGGGAAGCGGGAGCTGCGGGGACCTTCCCTGCCCAGAGCCCCGGGGCTCCCGGGCTGGGACAGGGAGAAAGGGGTGAAGCTGAGGGAGGGATGAAGCTGAGGGAGGGCATAAAGTGGCGTGTATAAGGCAGACCGTCCTGCTTGCCCCGTGAGGGGGCCTGGCGGATGGGGTGCGTGTACTCCCACTGCGCGGAGTCTGCACCTGACGGCCCGCTGCTCTCCCTCCCCACAGAGCACCAGCACGTTCGGTACAACCCGCTGCGGGACGACTGGGTGCTGGTATCGGCCCACCGAGTAAAGCGCCCTTGGCAGGGTCAGCTTGAGAAGCCGCCCCCCGAGGATGTGCCCCGCTGGGACCCCAAGAACCCCCTCTGCCCTGGGGCCACCCGGGCCAACGGCGAGGTACCACCAGGGACACAGGGACCCGGGCTGCCCCTGCCACCCCCTCCTGCCTTCATACCATCTTTCACCCCGGCAGGTGAACCCCAAGTATGAGGGTACTTTTGTCTTCCCAAATGACTTCCCTGCATTGCAGCCTGATGCTCCAGAGCCTGGTAACTTTGGGGAGCAGAGCAGGCTGGGGGGCACCCCGTGACTTGGGTCCTAGGGCTGCTGCAGGGCGGCCTGGAGAGGCTTGGGTTCTGCCTCAGCACCTTCTCCCTGCCCACTCTCTGTCCTTCCTCAGATGACAGTGACCACTCCTTGTTTCGAGCTGCCCCAGCCCGGGGTTTGTGGTAAGTACCTACACGGCTCCAGCAGGTTTGGGACGCAATTTGTCAAGAAGCTTTGGAATGGTTCTGGGCAGGGCCTGCTCCCCTCATGCAGTGCCTATTCTGTACACACCTGCTCAGTTTTGGGGTCACTCCGGGGGTTTTGGCCCTGTCCCTTGTCCCACATGCCACTGCATCCAGCAAAGCTGTGAGGGTCTCTGGAGACACCCACAGTCGCAGCTAAGCGTGTTTCCTCTACAGCAAGGTGATGTGTTTCCACCCCTGGTCGGACCTGACACTGCCCCTCATGTCCCTGCCAGAGATTCGGGCTGTCATCGATGCGTGGGCAGAGCTGGCGACGGAACTGGGTGCTTCCTACCCCTGGGTGCAGGTGTGGGGCTGGTGGGGGCTTCTCTTTTGTGGGTGAAGGTGGGAGGCCAGCACTGGGTACTCTGGCAGTACTTGGGGTTGGGAGCATCCTAGTTGTGTGTGGTTCTCTTGCTTTGTGTCCTTTATGCCCTTTGAGCCCTGCTGAGCCTTTCCACATCCTTGAGTGTGAGGCTCTGTCCTCCTGCAGGTTGCTTCCCTGCTGTGCTGGGGGCACCATGACAGCCTGTAGCAGGGGCCCTGTGGCTGGGACCTGCTGGCTGCACCTCTTCCTCTTCTTGTAGATCTTCGAGAACAAAGGAGCCATGATGGGTTGCTCCAACCCACACCCCCACTGCCAGGTGAGGCTGTCCCACCCCTGACCTGGCTAAACTACAAGTCCCTGTGATGACCCTACAACAAACCCTGAGGGCAGATGTGAACGGCAGTCACCCTGCCCTGGTCCCGAAGCTTTTTACAGTGAGGATACCCCTGTGTCTGTCCTGTCACCCTCCCTCTGGGGACTGTCCCTTGTGGCTGTCACATGCCAGACTCTCCACCTGGTGGCAGCAGGGACCTCCAGATGAGCAACATGACTAGGGATATCCTTGCAGATGAGGGCTATGAGCACCTCAGTCCTGTGCCCCAATGTCCCTCCCAGGTGTGGGCCAGCAGCTTCCTCCCAAACGAGGCACGCCTGGAGGACCAGAGCCAGCGCCAGCACCTGAGCCAGCACGGCGTGCCCATGCTGCTGGAGTACGCTGAGCAGGAGGCTCGCCGAAAGGTGAAGACAGGGATGTTGTCTGTATCCCCTCCCTGGGAGCTGGTCGTGTGCCGGGGTGGGCTCCCCCACCCCCAGGAGATGGGCCCTAGGAGTGCCCTGGGGAGTTGGGACTTTGTGTGTCCCCATCAAGCAATGTGTTTAACACCTCCCTGCAGTGCTACAGGCTGGGGCCAGGGTGGCTGGACAGTGGCTAGGCAGAAAGGGATGTGGGGGTGCTGGTTGGCAGCTGGCTGAACATGAGCCAGCAGTGTGTCCAGGTGGCCAAGAAGGCCAATGGCACCTGGCCTGGCTCAGGAATAGTGTGGCCAGCAGGACCAGGGAAGTCATTCTTTCCCTGTACTTGGCACTGGTGCAGTTCCACCTTAAATGCTGTGTCCAGTTCTGGGCCTCCAATTTAGGAAGGACGTTGAGATGCTCAAATTCATCTGGTCAAAGGCAGGAAGACTGGTGAAAGATTTGGAACACAAGTCCTATGAAGAACAGCTGAGGGAGTTGGGAGTGTTTAACCTGGAAAAAAAGGAGGCTTAGGGGAGACCTTATCACTCTCTGCCACTCCTGAAAGGATTTTTTAGTCAGTGGGGGGGTCAGTCTCTTCTGCCAGGCAACCAGTGACAGAACAAGATGACATCATCTTAAGCTGTGCCAGGGAAGTTTAGGCTAGACATTAGGAAAAAATTCTTCCCTGAAAGAATGTTTGGGCATTGGAATGGGTTGTCCAGCGAGGAGTCAAAAAGACTGGGTGTGGCAATCAGGGTTTAGTTGATAAGGTGGTGTTAGATCATAGGTTGGACTTGGTGATCTCAGAAGTCTTTTCCAACCTAGCTGGTTCTGTGATTCTGTGCCCTGCAGGAACGGCTGGTGGTGGAGAATGCAGACTGGCTAGTCGTGGTGCCATACTGGGCCACCTGGCCCTACGAGACCCTGCTGCTGCCCCGCCGCCATGTCTGCCGCCTCCAGGACCTCAGTGACAGTGAGAAGGACAGTGAGTGGCTCTGAGCTTTGTTGTACCCCATCCCGCATCCTTTGGGCTTGACCTTTGTTATGAGGCAGCCATGCTGGTGCTGGAGGACTTGTGTCCTTGGGGTGGGAACTGCTGAGCTTAGCTGGGGAGGGGGAATGGCACCTCTGCCTGTTAGGATAAGAACTAGTTGTTGGGATAAGAACTAGCACTTCTCGTGGCACTTGTGTCCTTTTGGGGTGATGAAGCAAATGGTGCTCCCTGTTTTGGTGGGAGGTTTCTCCTGCTGCATTGCTCAGGCTCCTTGTGTGAGTGGGTAAGGGTGAGAATTCCCAAGTGCATCCCTCCTGCCTGTCACTGATGACCACCCAGGGACAGGTGCTGCGGGTGACCCCACTGCACACCTGGCAAGCTGCTGGCCAGCTTGGGGTATGAATCACTGTCACTTTCCTGCAGGCCTGGCCTCCGTCATGCAGAGGCTGCTCATCAAGTACGACAACCTCTTTGAAGTCTCCTTCCCCTACTCCATGGGCTGGCATGGTGAGTGGTGTGTCTCTACAATCCTCTCATCCACATCCTTGTCTCCTCCCTGTGGCTCATGCGGTGCCTCTACCTCTCGGAATCTCTGCTGGTCAGAGTGACCCTGAGATACGTTAGAAAGTCTCTTTTCCCAGCCAGGTGGTCAGAGAAGGAGTCAGAACTCTCCAGTTCTTGTTCTCAAGGTTGTTTATTGTTTCTTATCTATAAAATTCTTTTTCCTGGCCTGCTGAGGTCTGCTCAGCAGAACAGTCAGAGGCACTCTGCCTGCCCCTGGATGGTGTTATCTTTTTAGACTAAATACTACGTGTAAAATATTTACAATTACTTTCCAATACCTATCACCTATGTTAGACAGTGAGCTTCTTCTCTAAACCAATCTAGAAGTGCCAACATCACAGGAGAAGATGGAGACCAAGAAGAAGAAAAAAGAAAAAGGGTGGACACACCCAGATTCCTCCATCTTGCCCCCTGAACTCCTATTCTAAAAAACCCCAAAAAATCTATTTTTCACCCTGTGACAAACTGATTATTATTCTACTTATACTTTTGTGGTTTACAGGTCCTCATATAAGGTAACTTTTTCCATAGGTCATAATCAAAGTCACAGGTGTCTTGGGCTCTGTGCCAGTGTCTCTGAGCCCCCTGGCAGAGGTCCTGGCAATCCAGGACAGCCAGGGGGATGTCCTGAGTTCTGACATCTACCCCCTGCAGGAGCCCCCACAGGCTCCTACCTCGAAGAGGACTGCAGGCACTGGCAGCTCCATGCCCACTACTACCCACCACTGCTGCGCTCTGCCACTGTCCGCAAGTTCATGGTGGGGTACGAGATGCTGGCACAGGCGCAGAGGGACCTCACCCCGGAGCAGGTGAGTGCAGCTCAGGGGGATTGGGGCACCCAGGGGGCTGTGTGCCAGGGCTGTCCCTGGGAGCAGCCCCTGGCTGTCCCTTGTGCTGTGCCCTGCAGGCAGCCGAGCGCCTGAGGAGCCTCCCCGAGGTGCACTACAAGAAGAGGGCTGAGTAGGTGTGATGGGAGCAGCAGAGCATGCAGTCCTTGGATGTGAGTGTGAGAGGGGATCTTATTGCTTCCCTCCACTACCTGAAAGGAGGTCATAGCCACGTGGGGGTTGGTTTTTTTCTCCCAGATGACTAATGATAGGACAAGAGGGAGCAGCCTCAAGTTGTGCTAGGGGAGGTTTAGATTGGATGTTGGGAAATATTCACCAAAAGGGTGGTCAGACGTGGGAGCAGGCTGCCCACAGAAGTGGTGGAATCACTGTTGCCCAGAAGTATTTAAAAAAAAAAAAAAAAGTGCAAATGTGGCACTTAGGGACGTTAGGTTTAGTGGTGGGCTTCACAGTGCTGCACTAAGAGTAGAGGTTTCAGATTTTATCATTTGGTGTGCTCAGTGAGGCCATGAGTCAGCTGGGAGTGGTGACAACGAAGGTCTAGGAATTCCAGTTGGTTGTGAGCCCTCTGAACTCCCAGATTCTCCTGAACCTTGTCACAGTTTGGCTGGTTTTGGGGACTAGTTTTGCCTGTTTGGGGACTCAGGGCCTAATCCTGCCGCATCCTTGTGTAGGTGGTGTTCCTTGTCTCTTTCAGCAACCCAGATTCTGTCTTCTGCCCCCATGGCATGCTCCTACCACCACTAAAGGACTTACCGTCCTTACCAGTCCAGTCTCACTGGTGGGACTGGATTTCTTCTGCCCCATGGAGGGGCACAACCCCCCTGGACAATAAAACCTGGAAGCAAAGTGCCTCTACCTGTGCTCTCGTGGCTCTCAGCTCTGTGTGGGGGGTTTTGGGTCTGTGGTGAAGACCCCCAGCTGCTGCTGGGGGGTAACACGGGGCTCAGGGGTTGTGCTGACAGCCCAATACCTGTTCCTTGTGTCCCTGCCTCTGTGCTTCCTCCTCTTCCTCCCTGGGGGGAGCTCTGAGTCTGTCTCTGAGTGCTGCAGGCTTGTGAAGGAGTGGGAAACAGAGGAAGAATGGATGCACCCCAAGGCCTAGCCAGCTCCTGGGAGAGGCCTGAGCCCTGGCAGAGTTGCTGCACGGGGGCTGCTGGCTGAGATGCTCAGCCCTGGAGCTGTTCCTCCTCATCCTCTCTGGCTGGGACTGCTGGGTGGCAGCCCTCATGCTGTCTGCTGCAGGTATAGGGGCTGTGGAGATGCAGCCAAGGGATGGTTCATCACTCACCTGGGGGCTCCCAGGGAGTCCAGCTCTCTTCCTGGTCCTGCTCCCCCCTTCACTCTGCCCACTCATGGGGTGGGATAGTGGCAGCCTGGATCCTGGGCTGAGCTGGGGAATATTCTATTCACCTCTGTCTTTGCTCTCCTCCCTTTCCCTCCAGGAAAGCCCTGGGACTCTGCAGGGGTAGGTAATGGACAGTGATGCACCACAGCTGATGTGGGGGATGCTAAGCACTGTGAACCCTCACCTCTTCACAAATAGTTTTTACTTGTCACTAATGAGCCATTCTCACAGCTCTCTAATGAGACCCCTCTCCTTGTCCAGTCTGTGAGTGTGCTCCTGGGGTCTAGAAATACCTTGCAAGGAGAGAAATACTCTCCTGGCTCCAAGACAACAGTTCATGGGGAGGGCCATGTTCCCTGTGCCCCATCTGTGCGTTGTTCCCCCGTGGGGTAGGGCAGTTGGAAGGGCCTCCTGGCCTGTGTGATGCTGGATGCCCTCCTACATGCTGGTCTTGTCTTTCTGCCTGACAGCCTCATCCCAGAGCCCACAAACTGCCCTCACCTGACCTCAGCCCTCCCCAGGTGCTCCGGGGCTATGGGGAGGAGCTGGTGGCTGACCCTTGAGCTTGGAGCCATCATTGTTCACAGCATCCCTCACCGGGGCATCGGGGCTGCCCGCCTGGGAATCTGGCCTCCTGCAAAACTGATTTCTCCCCTCTTGGGACAAACAGAGTCCGTTTGATCTCTGCCACCATCCCGATCGCGACTCTTTTCCATTGCGACGAGTGCCTCTGCTCCAACTTATCAACTTCCCTCTTATTCTCCGGGGTCCTGGGAAAGCGGCAACAAATTGACTTAAGTGTGGCAATCCAGCTCGGGGTAATTAGCCGCTGAACCGGTTGTAACGAAGCTAGTCATCTCCCCGCACGGGCAGTTAGCTCTGATTTAATGGCCCGGCGGCTCCAGCCCCGGGCTGCCGCGCCTCGGCCCGCGGCCGTAAATGAAACTCGCAGTTAAGTCAAGCGGTATTAAACTTTACAGTCGCCGTCTCTGAAAACAGGAGTCTCTCCAATAAATCAGGGCAAGTGGGATTGTAAATATCGAGGCAGGATCCATATTGCTTAATTAAACAGCACCTAATGAACAGCCTGTTTGTTGTGTTGTGATTTAGAACGGAGGCTGGGGAGGCAGTGCGTGCTGAGGAGGGCCGATGCCCGTGCCACGGTGCCCTCTGCTGCAGGTACCAGCTGCTCAGGTTTATCTGCTGCTAAAAAACCTCAGAGATGGACTGAGAATTAGTTTGGTTTTTTTTTTTAGTTAAAACAAAATCCTTTCCCCGAAATCTGAAACAGGGTGAAAGCAGCAGTTAGAGGAGGAAAAGGAGCGGGTACACACAGGTGTGAGAGCTTGACCCTGGTTATGCTGAGCTCCCCACTTCCTCACAACAGCTCCAACCTCCTCTTGCCCTCATACTTTTGGCTTGTGTACGGGGGTGTGTAAAGCTGGAAGGGAGCAATAAGCCTTTCCCATGGCACAGGGAGGCTTCAGGGTGGTGCAAATGGAGCTGCTGGGGGTGCAGAGGCATTGCAATTAACGGGAACTATTGCTGGTGTGCTGTAAAGCCCCAAGCCTTTTTTATTTTGGTAGTCGCAGTCAAGTTGTAATTAAAAAGTGATTTATTGCTGGAGATTAAAAAAGTCTTCCTGGTGAGGGATGAGGGAGTGGAAAGCCTGCGGGGTACCCAGCTGTTGTTCTTGACCTGGGAGCATCAAAGGGGAGCTGAGGCCCATTGGGGTTCCCCATAAGGATGTTCCTTGATGCTGTTTATTTCTCCAGGGGAGCTGCTGGAAATCCTGGGAGAAGTATGTCTGTGACTGGTCATCCTTCTCCTGAGTCTCCATCTCCCAGCATGAGGGCAGAAACATCCTCTGCAATCACTGCCCTGAGCTGCTTTGGAAGAATGAACAGGGCAGGTGGTGGGGAGAGTGAGAGGAACTCAAGCATTGAATTAATGAGTTAAAATCCACTGGGGTCCCATAGATATCTTTGTACCCTCTGTGGTGCACTAATGGGTCTGTGAAGGATTAGGAAAGGGACAGAATGCTGCTGTGCCAGGTTGGCACAAGCTGTGCTCTGCAAGGAGCAAGGGATACACCCAGTGGGAGATCCATATATACAGAAATGCTTGAAGGGGTGTAGCCAGGAATTTATTTTCATTTTTGTCCCATTTTCTGATGCCACTGGAAGAAATTGGCCAATCTGCCAAAAGGATGTGGCTTCCCCAAAGCTCCTGGAGCTTTGTCTCTGCTGAAATGAGCCAATGTCCTTGCCTGGGTTGTAGCAGTGGCTGTGCCCGTCATTGTGCCTGGCCTGCATGTTTGAGAGACCCAGAGCAACCCCAGCTCTGACACTGACTCCTTCTCTGGCCATGGCTGAACCCTGGGGTGCCAGTCTGGGAGGCACCTGGTGGACAGACACCATTTGGCACAAGCACTTCATGGTGGAGGGCAGCTGATGGGGGCAGGTTCACGCCCTTTGGTTAAGTGTCCATGTTCTTGGCACCTGCCAAAGGCTGCAGAGCTGCTGACAAGCTGCAGATCCTGAGTCCTGCCCACCCTTCTTCCTCTTCCCCCTGCCTTCCAGTGCAGGTGAGACAATAAAATATTGAGCAAAGGAAGGTAATCTGTGACCAGTGTGTTTTAATCAGAAAGAAAGGTTACGAGTTTAGGCCTGCTGGCTCCTGCCATGCTGCAGTTTTACTGTCTTTCCTGATACCAGGTTAATGGCTGTCATTTCATTCCAGTTTTACTATTGGATTTGCCCTTATTGTTGAGTTTCTTCTTGTCTGCTGCTGCCTGTCACTGAGTAGGGGTTTTGGCAATGGAATAAGGAAGAAATTAGTAAATTTTTAGGGAAGAAAAGAGGAAGGCTGAAAGGAAGAAATGGAGGTAAGGAGAGAGAAAGGAAGGAGAGGAAAGTGGGAAACAGTGAGGGAGAGAAAGCTAAATCCCTCCCATTTCTATTTAAAAGACATCACCAGGCACTTACCATGAAAACAATTAATAATTTTAAGCAGATGCTAAACACTCTGGTGCCCTGAAGCAGGCAGGCTCCATCCAGTGGGAAGATTTTGTGTGCCAGGAGAATGCAAATCAAAACCCAGATCCCTTTTAGCTCTTGTCTTAGCTGGCCGTGCATGAGCAGCTGGGGCAGCAAAGAGCACCCACTTTATCCTGGGCCATGTGGTGTGTCTTCCCTGGGTCTGGCAGCTTCCTTGGCAGGAGTTCAGACTAGCAGGAAACAATTTTGGAGGTGTTTTGCCCGTGTTTCAGACAGCTGGTATGTTTTCCTCTGCTGCTGGTCCCTGAATCCTTCCTGCAAGGCATTTTCAGAGCCCTTGGGGATCATGAGTTGTGAGATGGTTGCTGGTCCCAGGTGTACACAGTGGGATGTTCTGGATACTGCCTAGCAAACTCTGCATGGACTTCAGGATGGCAGCCCCAAGGCTGGAATTTAGTTGGTTAATCATCTGATAATACAGGTAATTTAATACTGTCACATTACAACATCCTTGTTAGCACTGGCCTCCCAAATTTCCTGCATGCCTGGTGTTGGGGGGAGGTACCTTGGGGCTTCAGCTCTTGGCAGTGGGGACCTGTCATTGCATGTGGTTTGAGCCTTTCCCACCCTGAGACCCCATCCCAGTGTTTGAAGAGAAAGAGAAACAGGAGCATCCAGATTCCAGCTGGATTCAACCCAAAGAAAGCTGTCTGGGGAGGGAGGGGAGCAGGTGTGGGTGGGAGAGCAGGGGACTGCTCTGGAATACGGGCAGCCAAAGGGAAGGTAATCTTTGCCTGCAGAAGGGACTTATCCACCAGCAGAGCAGATGCTGGGAGAATGCTGGAGTCCTTGCAGCCCCCAGGATCTGGCATGGCTGGGATTGGGCACCCTGGCTGTTCCTGGCACACCACTGCTCCTGGAGCCAGCTGTGAAAGCTCGCAGACATCTGTGCCTGCCCTGTGGGGAGGGATCCCCCTTCATCCTGCTGTTCCAGAGAAGAAATCTCTACATATTTGCTAATTATCATGAGTGATGCTGAGAAGTCTGCAATAAAGCCCCAGGAGCTGCAAGACATTGCAGTGCCAGGATGGATCCAGGTGGAAAATAATCCCCTGGGGTGTGCCTGGGCATGAGGTGACTCTTGCCAGAAGCAGAGCCCTTGGGGAGAGAGGAGGAAGTGGAGAGATACTAATTAGGTGTTAATAAGTGAGTAATTAGTAGATCTCCAGCCTCCTTGGTGCCCCTGGGGTTCTCTTGCCCAGCTCCAAGCCAAACCACCTGCTTCAGTGTACCTAAGGTGGTTTGAGCCCCACAGGATATGGCTGGAGCAGGGATACAGACACACATAGTGACAGACTCAATCTCACAAAATATCCACATAAATTGCCCTCGTGAAACAAAGCTCGACAAATAAAAGCCGAAAGTCCATTTGCAGCCTGTTAGCTTTTAGTGTTTAATCCCTCACTTATTTTGCCTGCATTAATCTCAATATCAGAGCAGGTCCTCCACTCCCTCATGGCTTTGTGCTTTGGCAGAGAGACAGGACTCCTGGGCTGCCTGTGCTGTCCCTGTGGAAAAGGCACTGCCCCCCTCTTGTGCCTCAGTTTCCCCATAGCTCAAACGGGGTCAGTCACACAGAGGCCTGACCCTATTGGCTGACCAGGCAGTGGGAGCCCCTGTGACAGCCCTGCAGATGCCTCTGGGCTTTTATAGGATCCTTGGGCCATCCTCTGTGTGACACTCTTGAGTTCCTCTGGCTTGAATGGTTCCATCTGGCACAGTTATGAAGAAAAAGGTTTCTCATCCCTGGGACTGGCTCAACAAAATCCTGGGTTAGCACACCCAGACTGCTGGCTCAATACTTAACTTCAGACAATAAAAATACCTAGTTTTAATTTAATTTTTAAAATCAAATTTTAAAATCACACACATAAAAGGAACAGAGTGAGAGCGAAGCCAGGATGGGTCCCCAGGATGCCAGCTTGCTTTTTAACCCTTCCTATCCTGCTTTCAAATTCCTCTTAGGATCAGAGATGCTCAAAAAGCATCTGTTTAATTCCAGCTGCTTCCAATGTGCTTCAGTAGCAGCAGGACCCTGCTCCATCACAGCCCGTCAGGTCACCTCAGAAGTAGCAGATCCATTGGCACAGGAGAAAAGGAATGACCCCCAGCCTCTGCTGGGGTCTAAAATTCCCTCCGCCCTGGAAAGGACTAGCCAACACATCAGGAACTTGGAATGATTATGATAAAACCTGTGGGACACCAAGGGCATCACTATGATTTGTGCTGTCTAAATGTTAATCAGAATAATAATGCCTATTGAGACAGCTGTTTTAAAAGGCTGTGATGTTGGAGTAAAAATTCCAATAAAACTCTATTAGCCCTTCCTCGTTACACTAATGGTGCCTGCTGCTAAAAGCCCCCTGCTATAGACACCCGTATTAATGGGCTTATTACAGGAAATAAAATCTAAGGCTGAACATTACAGAGAAGCCTGATTAATTCAGCAAGGTAATCTTTTTTTTCTTCCTCCTCCCCTCTGCCTGTTCTTATTCTACCCCTCTTTATTTAATGAATGTACTTCTTGAACTGCCAACTTTTGAGCTTTTCATGGAGTTTGGGGATGATTTTAAACTGATCTCGTTCACAAAGAGATGAATCTTTTAGCCAGTGCCTGGTGCAAATGGTGGGGAAGGCTTGTCAGATATCTCCATCAAACCAGGGGAGAGGAAAAGCAGCCAGGCTAGAAGTGAAGAGGTTAGAGAGGGGGGAACAATGGATGTCCTAGGGATATCCACCTGGAGCAGTGGCTTGTGGGCCGGAACAGTCCATTGCTTGTCACCAGGCAGGTGCACGTGACATTGGCCAAGGTGAAGCTGCTGGGGGTAAGCAACATCTGCCCTCAGATTCTCCTTCCCATCCTTTCTTGTCCTCTTTTATCCTCTTTTGCTGTCACCTCTGTCCCTGGAGGAAGGTTTGCCTGGGTCTCCTGTTTGCAGGTGCCATCCCAAAGCCCGCTGGCTTCACCCGGCACGGCTGGCACCCTGGGCTCATGCTGAGAGGCAGAAACACTCTGACAGACACACCACTATTCATTCAGGCTATAAATAACTCCCATAAAAATCCTCTTCTTAGCCTTTTGTGTTCAGCCAAACCCTGCCAATGGGAAAGGAGACGGCATCTATTTTATGGGCGGCTGGAAGCCGGCTTTGCATTTTTCTGGCTCACGTAATCCCACAGGTACCCTCGTTTCTTTTCTTTTTTAACAGACTTTTGATTCACATTCCTCCCAGCCAAGTTTAATTATGGCTTCGGTTCCTGCTGCCCAGGGAGGGGAAGGGAAGAGGGCAGCTCTTCTGGTGTCTGCAAGGACAGGGAACATGGGGCAAGAAGGAGAGAGGGAAAGGGGAGAAGAGGAGGGAGGGAGGAAAGTGAGAAGGAGGGAAAGCAGGAGGGAGCAGACAGGCTGTAAAGAAGGAAGAGGAAGAGGCAAAGGAAAAAAAGGAAGGAAAGTGGAGCCCAGGTCTGTGCCCATCCCGGGAATCCCAGAAGGGTATCCAGGTCCCAGACTGCGTAATGAGTGGATTTACTGATTTCTAATTAACTACAGCAAGAAGCTGTGAACACTGTGAGCTTTTGGAGTAGTCTGGGCATACTGGGTGATGGGCTTTCAAAGTCTGGAATTCCTTGATCCTAATTCCACATGGGTATGTTGCAGTCATACACGGGGCCAACACTCTACAGGCAGTTAACGATTTAATGATAATGTAGGGAATTTGAATTGCACTGGGAAGGAGAAGATGGTGGGACTGCACAGACCCTGCCAAGCAATCCTCAGAGGTCTGCAGGTGGGGCTGGAGTTGAGGATTCCCTCAATTGTTACCAGATCCAAGGGGATCTGTGACCTCCTTACCTTGGGAAATGTGGTGGTCTTGGTTTGGGGGTGGCTGGAGATTTTTTCCCTACCCTGCCTGTGCCCATCCTGCTGTCAAGGGAAACACCCCATTAACAGCAGGGGTCTCTTCTGCCCTATACAATAACACAGCCAGTGCTCCCTTACTTACAGGTCTACCCTAAAATAGAATGCCTTCCACGTCATTAGTCCCTCAGATCTTGATGGATGGGTTCTTGCTGTGATCTCCTCACCACCACACCCTTATCGATGCCGTCTGGAAGTGCAGGTGAGGATCAGCGTGGGAAGCCCTGTGATTAGGGAGAGCACTCTGGGGAGTGGGAAGAGGGGACAAAAGCCTCCAGAAGGAAGGAAAAAAAAAAGATGAAATCAATTTAGTTACAATAAAGCCTCTTACTGTATTAACTGCTAATCCACAAATACACAAACACACAGAGGGAGTCCTTGGAATAAAGGCATTTAATTAGGCTATTTGCTTGGAGCTGGCTCTGAAAGGTCTGGCACAATGGAGGAACAGGCGCAGTGGGAACCTTGTGGGATACGCTTGCCAGGACCCCTGGTGACCTTCCCCTTTGGTTCAAGACCATGGAGCAGTGCTGTCCCCTCCACGGGGACACGGCCCACCCTCCAACCATATCTGGATCTCTCTGGGCTTCCCTTTGCTGGCTGGGGAGAATATCTCCTGGCCCCCCATGGATGCTGGGGAGCTGACTTTTCATGATGTTTCCCATCCAGCTGGGGTGTGAACTGTTGGCATCATGGGGCCATTTGCTTTTTCCTCCTCTCCTTTTCCTTGAAGGGAGGGGGCCACAGTCAGGGGGGTTATAACTCTTCTCTCCTTTCATTTGATCTGCCAGAGGGCTCAGCAGGGGGAAGACCCTGTCTCGGCAGGCTGCCCATGAGATAAAAGGCAAAGAGGGCCAAGCCAAGACATTTTTTCCACTGTTCCCCCCACCCCTTGGCCCCTTCCTCCACCCCCCCTGTTTTCTTGGCAAAGGACGAAACAGGGAAACGAGCATACTCCTTTCAAAGCCCTTCCTCTTTCAATATTGAACCGGGCCTGGATTCCCTTCTGGATGCCTGATTGCTGGCATTCCCGCTCCCCATGCAGCCTAAACTGTAACAGCTGAGGGCTGGGGATGCTGTTGGGGGACTGCGAGCACATGAGGGCAGGCTGTAAGGGGAGCACCAGCCTCCTGCTTCCCATTCCACTACTGGGACTGTGCTGCATCCCACAGACACCCGGCCCCTTGGGATCCCTCAGCCCCACTGCCACTTTTTGCCCCCAAAACTCTGCTGCTCTGGTATGTCATGAGGTGTGGGGTCTCTGCTCCTGGCAACCTCATGTGTTGGAAGATGTTTGGCTGTGTCACCGTGTCCTGCAAAGCCTGTGCTTGTGTGGGTCATGGGAACCAGCTCCACTGTCCTGGGATTCTTGTTAAGGCTTGGGAATGCTGTCCTGCCCTGAACTGGGATGAAAGCCACACCAGGGAACCTGGCAGAATGCAGCCCTACTCCCACTTGCTGCATTGGACTCAGTGGAGTGTTTCATTTTAACTTTTTCCTGAGGTTTTCTTTTAATTTCACCCTTTTCTATTTGGTTTTTTTTTAAAGGAAGATAACGATCTTGAATTTCCAAATGAAATCATTTGACACCTGGGTGGGGTGAGGGAGAAAATATTTATTTTTCATTTAAAGCTGTTGAAACAGGATAGCTGAAATGTTACATGTCTTTTTTTTTTTTTTTCCCAGAAGGTTTTTGGAAAGAGAAATTTGTTTGAAGTGACCTTTTCTTAGGAAGTGTTTTGATGAACTGGCATTTTCTGGATGAAAAAGCATTTCTGCCCAAAATGCCTGGCCCTTCCCAAAAGAAAGGGCAGGAGCAGAGGGGTCATGTGAGCTGCAGAAGGACAGGGCTTGGTTTTGGGATTTCTCCAGTGTTCTGGAGAGGATGCTTGGACTGGTGTGGCAAATTTGGTGCAAGAACATGGGGTATAAAGAGCAAGGTGGTGGAGGCAGCTCTGGTGTTGTGGCTCTTTGGGGCTGCTGGTGAGAGGAGTCCAGTGCTGCAAGGCAGCAGGGAAGGGGAACTTAGATGGGACAGCCCAGATTTCCAGCACAGCACTTCCCAATTCCTCCTTATTAACCCCTTTAGCATCTCTCATGCCTTTATCATGCTCCCTGTAACTTCCCGAGGAAGGAGGGCAGCCCACTGGCGAGGCCATAGTGTAAACCTTTAATTAGCAACCACTTCTAGTTATGCTTGAGTGCCTTCGTGGCAGGAGGATTTGGATTTGTGAAGACTCAGCATGGATGGAAATCTGCTGGGTGTGATCCACGGTTCTCTTCCTGGGAGAGTCTCCTATCAGCAGGTTCCCCAGACCCAGATCCTGGCAATGCACATTCCCTGGGGCTGGATAAACAGAGTGTGTCTCTGTGCTGGCATGATCCTGCCTTACATCCAGGGTTGCAAAAAGCTTTTCAGCTCCAACAGCCCAAGGACTGAGCTGTACATCCCACGGGGCAGCGCCCAGGTATTCTGCAGGGCTGCTGCCCCCAGCCAGGGGCCCTCATGATCAGTGCAGCCCACTCCCAGGAGGGTTACATCTCCTCTCCTGCATCCCATGTGCATGTGAGAGGGATGGGAGTTGGGGATGCCCCAGGAGACACACTCTTGGAGGCCGTTTCCCTTCTTTAATCTCATTTGGCTGTCCTCATTTGCTGCTTTCCTGCACATCTCGTGTGGTATGTCGATTCGCTGTCGCTCTGGTTTATTAATCAGAGTGTCAGGCAGGGGCAGATCAAATGGCTTACAAGAGCCTAAGTACGTTACAGCAATGCTATTATCTCTCTCCACTAAAATTTGTAATCTCCATGAAAAATTAGAGCAAGCTGCTCTGACAGGCCCCATTCTCCATATGCCCCACGAGCAGGACCCTAATTATTTTACCTTTTTTTAACTCTTTATTAATCCCATCCTCCACCAGCTGCCTGTTATTTTGCCTGGGATTCGTGCACTGACAAAAGAGATTGGCTTCACAAATGCTTTTAAACCCCTGGTGCTCGCAGACTGCCAGTGTGAGACTGCTCTACTTGCATTGAGATACCTGCCAGAGAGGCAGGCAGCTGCTTTGAGGGTCCCTCATACTTTTTGGGGGGACCTTGTCTGGCAGGGTGGCAGTGTCTGAGGCTCCTTCCTGAGGTACCCAGCAGGTGGTGGTGATGTATAAGTAATTCCTCACAGTGTTTTCTTATCGGAGGATTTTAATGTTTTATTCAGCTTCAGGTTGATGTTATCCATCTCTTGGGCTTCCAGTGGGGTCTCACCAAATCATGAGACTGTCTTTTCATATTTGCCAGGCTGGACACAGGCAGGGTTTGGTTCTTTTTCCTCTTTTTGTGCTCTCCAGACTGTGCCATGTGCAGACTTTCATATGGATGGAAAACAAGCAAAACCTCTTATCACTCCTGCAAGTCTAGTTGACACAGTCTTTCCACTCTTTGACTGCATTTATTACCTTTATTTCACGTCTTTCAGCGCTTTACAATAGGACCAATATGATATTCATAACAATTCTGGTTTTGAAGGGATGGTGTCTGGAGGGAGAGAGATGATTGCCTGGGATAGGGATGATGCTGTGGGTGTACCTGGGCTGAGAGAAACATCAGTGGACTGGGAAGGTGGGGTGCTCTAGTCCACTATCTGGGGGTGAGAAGCAGTGCCATGGTTGTCACCCAGTCCCTTCCTGGTGGCTGTTGGGACAGCTACTGTCTTCTGGGGAAGGCACTGGGACAGATCCTGGAAAATCTCACTAGTTCTCCCAAGAGCTGCAGCCAAGCTGAACCAGAGGGACATGCTGGGGCTGGAAGTGCAGAATTCAGGAATATGCCTGTCAAAATCTTTGTCCAGGGGAGGGGCAGAGGGGAGCTGAGGGTGTACAGATTGGTTGTGCTGGGCTGGAGCCTGTCTGGGCATTGGTGAAGGGCTGGGACTGCAAGGGCTGGGAACAGCAGGACTGCACTGCTGGGTTTGCAGCCCTATTTCATCCCAGGGATGCTCAGTGTGCCAGCTGAACCCCATGGGCCTCAGTACAGAACAGCCAAGGGACACAGTGCTCCATCTCACTGCCCTTCAGCATGGAAATACCCACAGGTACCTAGGGAATTTCTAATTCTGGGAGCCACCTACTTCCCTGGAGAGACCACAGGTTTTCTCAGATTCTCCACCTTAAATGACTGACCCCAATGCCACTGCTTTGTGTGGGAAGTAACTGGTTCCTCTCTGCTTTTTACTCCCTGCCACATTTATGTCCAGGTGTTTAACTCTGATCTTGGATCAATTTAAACTTATCAATTTTTTCTATGACAAGGGCCTCTGAGATGATGAAAAATTGACATGGTGTAATAGCAGAGAAATGGCTTTGGATCTGCAGCCAATCTCTCCTGCAGTGTAGAAATGAAGCCCTCCAAACACTACAGAACATCTGAGCAAATTCAATAGTTTCTCATTTTTATATAGGTATATATACATGTGTGTATGTACATGTGCATAGCTCCATAATACTCCTATTAATATTCCCCACCCATTTCATTGCAGCATCTGGCCATCAGAAATGCAGCTCCTAATGCCGTGGACTAATGGGATATGTTTTTATTTGTCCTTGTTATAAAATAGGTACCTCCATATTAACTTTGCAGGGCATTATATTGATGTAGGGCAGTAAACTTTATGGCAGATTTCACAACCCTGTTAAGTGCATCATCTTAGGCTGTAATATCTATCTGGGAAGACAAGTGAAACCCTTGCCAGCAATTCATGCCTGGGAAGGTGGTGTGAAGCTGGGGAAGGAGAGGGGAATTGGTACTGATACCTGCAGGATCCTGGGGTGTGAAGTCTCTCCAGATGCCAGGGAAAGGGGTTTGTCACTGCTCTCTGGCTGCTCACAAAGTCTCTGTGAGCAGTGTCCGTGCCAGCAGCGATTGCATCCCTCGGGGTTCTGGCTGGCTGCTCCAGAGGCTGTTTGCTCTCCTGCCCCTCCACCCTTCACATCCCCAGTAAATCTGACGCTATGCACACTGTGGCCTCTGGTCACAGATAACTGCTTAGCTTAAATCCTGCTTGAATTCCCTTGGCTTATCTGCTAAATGGGATCTCGGTTATAAATAGAGTCCTGCAGACATGAAGGTCTATTTGGGCAGGGGCTTGTTTGGCAAGGAGTTTTACACAAGTTTGAGCAAATTGCTGGGGAAAAGCTGAGAGATAATAACAAGGAAAATGATATTAAACTGGCTTCTCTGCTTCCTCCTTATCCCTTAGCTGTTAGCAACTCACCAGGAGAGTACAGCTCTCAAGCAGACAAGGTGTCGTGGGTCTCCAAACTCCAGTCCAGCAATTGCAGCTGTGAAATGCTGTCTCAAAGCCAGGAAAAGGAGAGAAAGTCGTCCTCACATGTGCCCCCATGGCTGCCCTCAGAGAGGAATGAGTCTGTGCAGGGTGAAGATGAGCCCTGTGGCCATTGAGGCACAGAAGCTGCAGGGATTCTGGCCCTCCTCCCCCTCCCCCAGCTCTTGGTGGCTGGCTGCCATCACTGTCAGCTAATTGGGATGCTGATAATTATTAGTGTTTCATGATTTAATTTTCTCCTCATTACAGTCTCTGCCTCAGCCTTAGTGGCGCTGAGCAGATCTCTACAAAAGACCATGGGAGATAGTGGGGGTGATCCCCACCTTGTAGGACCCTGGTGAAACCAGATCAGATGCAAACTGTGCCTGGGGGGAGCCAGGTCAAAACCCCATCACCTGGGACACAGTGAACACCAGGCAGGGCAGTGGTCAGCAAGGCTGGGCCTGCAACAAGTCAGAAGAATCCTAATTCTTCTGAAAGGCTCTGAGGGATGAGTTCAGCACCTGCACAAGACAACCATCTGGGGGAGGGGGGGTGTCTGTGTGCAGGAGAAAAGCTTTGTTGGTGTGTGTATCAAAAATTGCACAGCAACTCAGGTGAAAAACAGCCAACAAATTAATTTATGTGGGTTAGCACAGGATAAACATTGTGTGGGAAAATCAGTAGGCTGGACAGGTTGGTTGGTCAGTGCCTGGTGGTGATGGGAGCCTCCGTCACAGGGGTTCTTGCTGTTGTGTCCTCTGCTGGGCCAGGCAAATCAGCCAAACTTTATCTTGCTCAATTCTTACAGCCTAGCAAGGCATGATCCTACCTGAGCCCCCAGAGCATGCATAATTCAGTACCACTGACACCTCAAGTACACCAGGAACATCTCTTAAATCCCTTAACTGCATACAGAGTACAATCCTACATGACCATTCCTACTGAGGACCTGCAAACCTCTTGTCTCAACACAGGGAGGTCACTGCTGCAGCAGGGATGCTTTAAGACTTTCCTCCCAGGGTGGAGTTCATCCCTTTCAGGTACACAGGGCAGGACTGAAATTCCTGCCTGGAAGGCTCCTGTAAGAATTAGTCATAACTTAATTGTGGAGTTGCTCTGAGGGTGTTTGCAGCCAACATAAATTTTCAGGATTTATTCCATCCTTTTGCTTGTAAAGCCTTTTAATTTCTTTCCCTTGTCTGGTCATCCCCATTAGGGAAGAGTGAGATTTTCCTGAATCCTGGGGTGCTGCAGGGAAAGGACATTTGAGCAGACGTTGCTGGCTGGAATTCAGCACCAAGACCCTTCACTGTGCACAATCCAGGACTCATTTGCCAAATAAGCTTTGGCTTGGGCCAAATTTTCCCCAAGGGCAGAGAGGTGGGTAGGAGAGGGAGCTGGTAGTAGGGAACCTTGGAGTAACCTCTGTCTGGGTCAGTGCAAGCCCACACTGATGCCAGCACTGCCTGGCACTGGGCTTGAACCAGGAGCATGGTGTGGTACAAATGGGAAAAGAGAGAAGCAGCTTGACAGAGGGCAATTTGGGTAAAACAGCATCAGGAGTGTCAAAATAGATTTGTTTCCAATACAGAAAACACCTCCCCAGGGAGCATGAGGGAGACTTAGGAGTTGTTGGTTTTGGACGAGAGAGGCAGTGAATTTGATCTGCGAACAAAGGGGAACTGGCAAAGCTGACAGCTTTTGCTCTGATTGCTTTGCTTCCTCTGCGCTGGGCTATGTCTTTTTTTTTTTTTTTTTATCCTTTAATTTTTTTTCCTTTTAATTTATTGAAATGCTCTGGATCTCAATTCACTTTCTTTGCTCTTTACTTCTTATTGCTTTGGCTGAAACTTTAAATCCCCAGTATGACTGGGATCAGGGCAAGAATAAAAATATCCCATGGAAAAACAAACCAGCCCAAGGACATGAAAACAAGCTGCAGTGTTTCTGATGTTCAGTTTTGGTAGCAGAGGGTGGGTGTCTCTTGGGAGCAGGACAGAGACATGGGGAAGGAGGGCTGTTGGCAATCCCTGCACCATGGGGTGGTCAGAGTGAATTGGTGGGCTGCTCTCTGACTCCTAAGGATCAGAGTCTCTGCTAAAATCATCTGCCTGACTTGAAGGGCAGGATAAAGGAGAAATCTCCCTGCCAAGGGGTGAGGCTGGAGGCTTTTCCTGAAGCTAAGGAAGTGCCAAGAAGGAAGCTTTGCCTTGTGAAATGTCCTCTGAGAGCTGAAGGGACATTAAAAAGTAGCTGCCAAACCACCTCCTTGCCTGATCCTGTTTTTTCAAAAATGAAAATCCTTTTTCACAGGGGCAAACTGAGGCCTAGGGCAATGGTGTGGTATGAATAGGTGGGGAAGACTTGGAGCAGCACCCCACATTTCTGGGCATCAGCTGTTTTCCCTCTGTGCAGACTGCTTGTGTAGTCAATGTGTCACGTTACTCTCCTTTCATCAGCCTGAAATTACTATTTGTAAAAAGGGGAAAGAAATCCAAATCTTCAAGAAGCCACTCAGGCTGTTATCTGAGGCTTGTTTCTTTTTTTGTTGGTTTGGGGGTTTTTTTGGTTGGCTTTTTTTTTCCCTTTTTTTTTTTTTAAATCAAAGGAACAGATGTTTCTTTTTGATATTAAATGGGCTGCAGGGCTGGATCCTGCTGTTGCCTCCAGGACTGTGTATCTGAAGTGAAGCAGCCATCCTTCTAGTTGGGGAGAAGTACTTATTTGCAGTGCCTGACCCCCCTGAAAATTTTGGGAAAGGGGCTTTCCCCTCTTTGTGGCACCTTGCTATTGATGAATTATTAACAGATGCATTTACATCCTGCCTGCTTTGGAGCAGCTGTGGGAATATTTCTCCTTCCTTGATTGCTGTTTTATCTACCTTGAAACAGGGCAGGCTTAGTTTTTCTGCAGCCTCCCCATGTGGCTTTGGCTCAGCTTTTCTTTCAGGGGTGCTTTTCAGTGGTTGCCACTCAAAGAGACCAGGGTGGACCTGGGTCTCTTTGAGTGCAGCTCATCTCAAGTGCAGCTCATGAGTGCAGCTCATCTCAAGAATTTCCTGGGCAAAACCATTTCCCAACAGGATCCCAGAGCTCTGCTCAACCTTAACCTTTCTGTCAGTGTTGGCAGCTGCAGACCAGCCTCCTGCAGCACCTTGTGTGCAGGGACTGGCTTGTAAGATGTTTTTCTGCAGCAGTTGGGCTGTTGTCACCTGTCCTGACCCTTCTTGCATTACTACTCCAAAAGATGTGGTGAGTAACTCTTTGCCCTGCCAATGACCTTGAAGCAGGGTCCAGGGGCTTGTGTCCAGATGAAATCTCCTGCACAGCCTGCATGGACATGGCCTGCTGTCAGAGTCTGATTCTGCCAGCTGCATCTCTGGTCTGTGTCACAGTTGGATTTAGTTCCTGGTAACAAAGATGAGAAAGCTGGAGCTCAAGTGATGTGCAAGGCTGGATCCTCCAGGCTGAATTTTGTCATTGCCTTCCCCAAAACAGGTGATTCTCTGCAGGTGATAGTGGCATCTGCTTGCAGGGTACTTGAGCAGAGGCTCAGGAAGGAGCTCAGCAATGCACAGTGCTGAACTTCACCATCATCATCCTCATTATCAGATTGGCAATGGGGCACAGCAGGGCCAGGAGCTGCAGCACACGGACAGATGCCTGGTGGAGGGGACAGTTTGTCAGTCCTGTCTTCTCAGGGCTCCCTGCCCTGAAAAGAGAGTGCAGTCCACCCCAGAAATTCCTCATCCTGGGCCCAAGAGAGTAAACTTCATGATCACCCTGCTTCTTTGAGAAGCAGCATCTCAGGGGTGTCTGCTGCATTTCTACCAATTTTAACATGTAGTTTGAAAGAGAGAAACCCTAATTTGAGAGAGATGTGCTGGCCTGGAAAGTGCATGAGCACTATTCCTGGTCACACTGCAAAGAATGGTCTCCACATCTCCAGCCCCACAGATGTCCTGACAAAGCCCCAGCTGCTCTCTGAGGACAGTGGCCACTTTTCAGGAAAGGTTATGGGCTCCCTGATCAAGAGCTGAGGACTCTCACTGCTCCACATTAGGGCTGAGGTATGGGGGCTGTGGCTGGTTAGGTACAGAAAATAGCTCTGGACTGCATCAGAAGCATCTAAAATGTCAGATTGTCTTTAATCATGAAAATACAAAAGCAAGAATCCAGTCTGACTGCTTGGCTGGCTGAAATAATGGCTCATTTAGAAGGTGGAATTTAAGCCTAAAAGCTAACATTTTTGGTGTGTATTTATAACAGGCAGGCACAGAGAACCTATCTACACTGCATTTAATTTCTTTCACAAGCTCCTTTTGATCCAGGCATTACTGTCCAGGCAAAACTGGCACAAGTTCCTTCACAGGCATGACCAACCATGCTGCTGTGAGCTGCCCAGCACTGGAACTGAGAGTGGATTCATTTTAATTGAGTGTTTGGGCTAGCTACAGCCAGAAATCTTGCTTCAGCTTGTCACTGTGAGCTCATTGCCTCGAAAATCCAAAGCCTTGCCTACCTCACAGGGGTGGAAAAATGGGGCACTTGCCAGGTGCCTGCAGCAGGTCTCAGCTGCAGTGTGTTGGGTGATGTAGAGGAGATGCTGGGACAGGGGACACCCCGTTTGGCTGGGCTGAGCCAGGGAGGTGTTTGTACAGCCTCCTGAATACCCATGGGATGTGTGGAATGAAATCCCTGAAGAGAAGGGCATGAATTCTGGTTTTCAGTACATTATCACTCTGTCTGCCCCAGGGCAAGCAGGAGGACCACAAGCTCTGGGAAAATCAGGCACCCCTTCCCTTTGAAGGTAGGGTTATGACTGCTGGAGTCACTGGTCCTGCTCTAAACTCCTCCTGCCTTGGCCTCCAGGGTACAGTTATTTTTGCTAAGAAGGAGAGGCTCTTTTAAAGGGTGGCCCATTTTGAACACATCAGAGCCAAGCTGGACCACAGATCCATCTGGGAGGGAAGACAAACACACTGCCTGGGCTCCTCCAGTAGCACATGCCTATCACATGCCCAATAAAGCCTGCTCCCTCTCCCAGAAAATATTTCAGCCTACCACAAGCTCTGGGGTTGCTGGAGCATGGCAACCTCAGTTGCTGACCACTCCTTGTACCAAGAGACAGTGAAGAATATACATACTCCCTCTGCACCTTCTCCGTGCCTTTAAGGACTTTTACTTTCCCTGGCTGTACAAAATCTCTTTTCCAGGCAACAGTGTCCCACTTGACCAGTTCCTCCTGGTACAGAAGCTTTCCCAGGCCTTGGATTGTCTCCATCTGGTACCTGACAACTGGTACCGTTCTCTGGAGCAGCAGCACCTAGCTCATGAGCTTGGCAGTGCCCCAAGCAGTTAATCATTTGTCATCTCATTGATATGCAGTTTTGGCAGCTGTTAGAAATCAGATTACCCTAAACACGTGGTGCTAGCAGAAGATGTCACCTCAGTGTCCACACCCTTCCCTAATTCATTCATGCACAGACTGAGCAGGGCAGGTGCCTGTGCTCCCTGCCTGAAGGGCTGTGCCACTCTGCTGAGAAACTGGCCATGCATCTCAGCCTGTTTTCCCATTTCTAACCAGGAGAAAACCTCCCTGCTCTTCTGCCACCTTTAGGGGTTGTTTTGCTACTTGTCTTCATGTTTGTTTGGAGATCAGCCCTAAAAAAGTCTTGTGGGATGGGAACCCTTCCAAACCTGCTTGCAGCGTGTTTGAATAATAAAGGTCCTCTGCTTTGTTCTGCTGTGGGATTGTCCTCAGCTCATCCTCTCCTGCATCTGGGGAGGAATAGCCCCTTGCACCAGCACAGAATGGGGGCTGACCAGCTGGAGAGCAGAAGGACAAGGAACCTGTGCCACCTGCTGGACAACAAGCTGTCCATGAGCCAGCTGTGCCCTTGTGGCCAGGAGGGACAATGGTGTCTTGGGGTGAATTAGGAGGAGAATTGCAGCAGGTTAGGGAGGTGAATCTGCCCCTCTGTTCAGCTCTATTGAGGTGCATCTGGAATGCTGTGTCCAGATCTGGGCTTCTTAGTAGAGGAGAGGCATGCTGCTCCTGGAGTGGACCCAGCAGAGGATGGAGCATCTCTCTTAGGAGGAAAGGCTGGGGGATGTCCCTGCTCAGCCCAGAGGAGAGATGACTGGGAGGGGTCCTCCTCGGTGTACACAAGTATCTGAAGGGTGTCAGAGGATGGACCAGGTTCTGCTCAGTAGTTTTGCACAATAGGGCACGAGGCAATGGGCAGAACTTCCTGATGCACAGGAAGTTCCATCTGCACCTAAGGGGAATTTCTTTCTTGTGCAGGTGACGACACACTGGAGCAGATTTTCCAGAGTGGATGTGGAGTCTCCCTCACTGGTGGCACTCTTGAAATGTCTGGATGCATCCTCTAGGATGGTCAGGGTGGTGGGACCAGGTGGCCCTCTGTGCTACCTTCCAGCATTCTGGAATTCTGTGATTCTGTGAGCTCCTGCTCCTGCAGACTCTGCTGTGCCTGAAACAGGGACCCTGAGGCACCCTTGAAGGAGGGACTGTTCATTTTTATGGTAATGGCAAATTGATCTTCATACTCTTTTCTAGCTGTCTTATTGTGTATTTGCATTTAACCTGACGGAGGCTGTGCTTTTTTAAAATTCCTGAGTTGAACAAGCCTTCAGTATGTGAGATTTGCCCCCTTTCCTTCCTTGCTCTGCAGTTTTATCCAGCTGGCCTTTCAAAAGGCTTTTTCTGTGAGAAGGAATGTGCCCATGCTGAGCCTCCAAAAGGCTATTTTTATCCAGTCCCTATGTTTCCTGCACAGGATTCATCTCCTTGGCTCTTTTTCTAGTTTTGATTCTTTTTAATGAGTGTCCTCATGGCAATGTCATTCCCTTTTCCTGAGGAAAGACTGACAAGGGGGATTTTGCCATCCATACATGTATGTGATGGGCACCTCATTGTGGGTTGTGGGCACTGTTGGCTCGGAGGACAGAGCAAAGTTTCATGGTTTCTTTGGTGAGCTCAGGAACCAAGTGCTTTTTGCAAAATCCTCTCTGGAAACAGAAATATCATGTCAGCATCACAAAGGGAAATGGTCGAGAAACACTAATTTTTTTCAGAGACCTCCTGAAGCCACAATAAGAACAGCCTGGAGCTGTTCCCCTAGAAATTGTCAACAGTGTTGTTTTCATTATTTTATTCATGAAAAGGGTTGTCAATCCTTTGAACAGACTGGCCAGGGAAGTGGTGGAGTTACCATCCTTGGAGGTGCTTGAGAAGCCAATGGACATGGCCCCTTGTGCTGTGCTCTAGTTGAAAAGGGGGGGGTTGGTCCAAGGTTGCACTCATTGATCTTGGAGGTCATTCCTGACCTAAAAGATTCTGTGATTCCTCACTGCCTCCCATCCCTCCTCCTTCAGGAGAGGTCTGTTTTTCTCCCTGGACCCACGGCAGTGAGGGTTGGCTGGTCCTGCACTGCAGCAGGGTGCAGCAGACACCCCCACCAGCCTTGCAATGGCTGCTCTGTCAGAAGAGGAATGGCATATCCAGCTGGATCCGTGAGGTCTCCTTGGTCTTTTGGAGGGAAGTGGCACTCCAGGTGGCAGAAATTGCTGGGTGCCTGTGGAGGAAATGTGCATTGGACCTTCTTTTAATTTTCTTGTTATCAGTCTTTGCTTGTGCAGCAGCCAAGTTGCCTTCTCTAGTAGCTTGGCAGCTTGCAATATTTGAGCCTGTTTTCCTGCCCTGGGCAGTCCCCCATGACCAGCCTGCTGTGCCAGGGAGTTTCCCCCAACACTGCTGATGCTCCTGTGCACTTGCAGCAGACCCAGAGCAGAGAGGTGAGATGCCTTCATGGCAAGCTGTACCCTGACTGGCAGGATTCACCAGATTTCTCTGTGAGACAGCATTGGTTTGCTTACAGCAGTGTTTCCTGCATGCTGCTGGTCCTCAGGGCTCCTTTGGAAACCACAGTGAGGGCAGTGAGCAGGTGAGGGTGGAGCCTCCCAAGGACTGGGTTCGGCTCTGTTGTGGCTCCCTTGGGGTCTGCATGGTGAGGTTTGTATCCCACTCTTCCTCAGTTGGATACCCAGATCAGGCAAGAGGAGAAAGGCCAGCAGAAAGAGATCTGAGCCCAACAGCTCTGTGGCTACCTTTTTCCCATCACAAAAGCAAGCTGAGACTGAGCTGGGGAGCCTTCTGCACTGGGATCAGCCTGATGAGCAGCGGTCTTACTGTATTAATTAGACATCTGGAGAATCTGGCAGGAAGCCCACTTAATTATCCTTGGTGATCAAGGATGCTCTCAGGAGTCCTTCCATTTTTGCCTTCTCTCAGAGCTTCTTCCTTCCAGTGTGTCACCATTTGCACACCCTGGAGAGACCCTCACTCTTGGCCCAGGTGGGGAAATTACTCTTCCAGACTTTGAGAGCCCAGGAGTGTCCATCAGTGATCAGATACAATATGGGTACCACAAGGTGGTGGGAAGGGAAAGATGGGGCAAAAAAGTCAGGCTGTGGAGCCCTTCTCGTGGGCCTGTGCTGCATTGCCTGAAGCTGCAACTTGGAGTGTCCTGAGGGCAAGTTTCACATCTCTGGCTAACAGCAGTGTTTGCAGTGCTTTGTCCCTGGTGTTTGGCACAGCATATGAAGTATCCCTAGGTTTGCCTTCCAGCACCTCCCAGTCTCAGAACAGAGCTGAGATGAATTTCCAGCCCTGTGCTCCAGGCTGCTGTGAGGGTGGTGTGGCTCTGGCACAGGTTGCCCAGAGAAGCTGCGGATGCCCCATCCCTGGCAGTGTTCAAGATCAGGTTGGATGGGGCTCTGAGCCACGTGGTCCAGTGGAAAGTGTCCCTGCCTGTGGCAGGGTGGTTGGAAGGAGATGGTCTTTAAGGTCCTTCCAGTTCAGGCCATTCTGTGATTTTGTGATTAGCAGCTGGGGTAGGGTGTTCAGATGCCCTGTAAACACAGTAACCTGCAATCCACTGGGCAAAGAGGTCCTTGCTGCCTGCACTCACTGCTTGGCAGCTGCTTGTAGCCTGGAGCCCCTTAGCTCTGCCACCAGCCCTGGAGCCTGGCTTTACATCAGACTCCTCTATTGTCCAAAGGGATGCTGACACCATCCCATAATCTCCTGATGGAGCTAAATAGCTGCAAACTCCTCTGAACATCTAGTGTCCTTAGCAAAAATGGGGAAGGACCACCTTGATACTGCAACTGGAACTCCAAGGGTAGGTGCAGAAGCATGAAAAGCACTGGAGGAACAGATCTGCTGCCTTGATCCTTCCTAAAGCTTAAATGGTACCGGTGGGCCATAGCAAATAGTTAGTTTGCAATTAGCACATGGGAGGCACGATGAGATAATTAGCCACCAGTTAACAGGATGAATGTGAAGACCATTCCCTGCTTACTGATGTTTGGCTAATTTGACATGAGCAGCTTTGTTAAGTGATTGTGAATTGCACAGGAGGTGCAACGAGCTGGATCTTGCCAACAAGGGTGCAATGATGTGTGACTTGCACCGGGGACATTCCCTGCTCCGGGGCAGCTGCCCCTGTCCCACACGGTTGTAATGTCTCCTGGATTCTCCTGCTCCCCAGCTGCTGTGAGGGCCCTGCCAGAGCTATCTGCTGGCCTGGACCCTCTGGGGAGGGAAGGCCCAGAGCCCAGCTTGGCAATGGCTCCTTGCACCTCTTGGACTATCATGCCCAACCTGACAAGACCACTCTGCCATCCTCTGGTCTCTTTGATCAGCAGCAGGGTTGGATGTTAGGGGACAGGGATGTCAGCATAGAAAGGATGAGGATGCCTTGCAGGATACATACCAGGTACAAGGAAGTGGCTTTTGCAGGCAAAAAATCAGTGTAATGAGGAGTAAGAAAGTATTCCAGTGGATGATATTAAGGAGAGGGGGCACCAAGATGGGCAGAAAGGAGGAAAGAAAAGAAGGAAAACTTTTGTGATGGCCCGAGGGAGACCTGTGGGGTGGAACTTGCCAGACAGAGAAATTTGAGCTCCTTTGTTGTCCTGAGGGACTCTGACATGCCAGTTCTGTCCTAGGCAGAGGGAATGACATGGAAACACCAAGAACACCCTTGGAAACCTGGGATGGTGTGGGGCTATTCCTGGGGGTTACAGCTTCAACACCAGGACACCTGAAGTCTTGGTCTGGACAGGTGTCCATCTCCACAGTGGTTGTCTTGCTACCCCCACATCTGGGCGTGGTGAGGAATGGGAGGGAAGCAGGAATGCCCAGCTGGTGCCTGCCCAGGTTTGAGACAGGTAGGCACAGATGTGCCTGTGGAGGCAGTCCTGTGGCTGGGTCAGCACTGTGTGCTGGACTGAGCCAATTGTCCTGCTGGGAGATGGGGATAATTAGCTAGAGCCCAGCATGATGCTGATGGTACTTTTGAAAAATGCTGCCTTAGATATTTCAAGGGCGTGCAGCTAAGCAACCTGTTAAATGCACTTACAAATCTAACACGATAACCAGCCCCCTGAGAAGCTGAACAAACACTTGCATTTCCACTTAGAGGAGGTGAGCAACCTTTGCAAACGTCAAGCCGTTCTCCAGGAGGCTTGGGGGCAGTGCAAGAAGAATCCCCAGGGGCTGCAAAATGGGAATAGAAACCCTTGTAAAGTGCCTTGTCTTCAGCGATTTGTCTCTTTGCTCCCTGACTTGAATGAGAAGCTGCAGAGACAGCATGAAAATGAAATATAACCAGGAGGAACACTCCATTTCAGCTCTCCTGCATCTCTTACTGCTCCCTCCGGTCCCTGCCGCTCATCTGCTGAAGTCCAAGGCAAAGTGTTATTGAGCTGCTGGATCTGATTGAATTTTTTTCACATCCCTGAAGGGCCACAGTGACTGGAGTGCTGCTTTGAGCAGGAGAGGACATGGTTAGCCAGCTGGCAGGACCAGTCCTCGTGAGACCCAAGCAGTGTCTGGCCCAGACTGCTGAATGAATGGGTAGCAAGGCCAGCTCTCTGTTGCCATGTGGAGACTGCAGCAGATATTTGAAGCAAGGATAGAAGCTGAAAGTAAACCTGCCTTTGTAACACACTCAGATAATAGTCATATCCTGACGTGTCTGTGGAGAGGAGCTCTCTGCTGCCCCATTGCAGTGATTCCTCCTGATGGGGTTTGATGGGCCCTTGGGATTAAACGGTGTTGGGAGACAGACCCTTCTGCCCCTGGATTGAATATCTATCTTAGGGTGCCCTGGAATTTGACTCAGCTCTGAGGTGCTCACCTGCTGGTAAGCCATGGAGGGCTGCCAACATTTTGAGAGGAAGATAGAAGCACCTCATGGCTTCAAAGAGGGTTCTGAGCCACTCCCAAAGCAAATCAGAGAGTGAACATGGACCCAGAGGCATCTGAATCGTCCTTCCTCTGCAGAGAACAGTGTGGGGATGTGGTAGACAGCCCCTGCCACCACACAGTGGTGAGATGAGGAAGGCAAAATTTCAGAGCCTTTAGGGCTACTCCTCTCCTGAAAGCTCTGGGCTGTAGGTGGCCACCGTGTTGGTTGGGGGAGCTCGTATGGAAACGCAAGGCTGTGCTGGGGTGGAGAAGGTGAGGATGAAGATGCTGCTGCTCTGCACTGTCCATTGTTAAGGAAGGATTGACAGAGGAGTTATTCTACTTTTCAGGGTGTGCTCTGCTGCCTCTTCAAAGCTGTTCAGCTAGACCCAGGGGGCTCAGTGTGATGCAGCTCAGGAAGTGAGAATGCAGCCCGTTCACTGCTGAGCTGCAGGCAGGAAGCACAAGGGCTCCTGCACCTTTGGTGTGGGGGAAGAAGTGTTGTGAGCTCTTGCAGCTATTTGCACAGAACAAGTCCATCCATAGTTTTCAGGATCTCTGTGATATTCAAAAGCTGAGCTGTGGTCTTCAGTCTCATCCCTCCCTGGGGAGCCCCAGCTGTGTCTCTTTAGCTTTGGGGTGGAGGGTGCTGTCTGTCTGTGCACAGCAGGGGCTCCCAAATGGGGTGTGCATCAGCTCCCAAGCCAACACTGCTCAAGCCTGGGAGGATATGGCTCCTGCTGGCTTCAGTGACATCAGGCTGAGCTGCCAGCAGAGCTGGCTGGGGACAACATGTGTTTGCTGTCCAGCTGGCCCCACCAAAGGCAGGAGTGGAGACATGGCTGTGGTACCTGTTTCCACCTCCCTGGAGCAGGGGCAGAGCAAACCCAGCCCAGCAAGGACAATGGATGAATTGAGACAAGGCGAGATGGCCAGGGAGGCTGGTGGTGGGGCTGGGCTGAGTACACAGGAGCTGGACCATGATGAAACCCTTCAATGGGCAGTGTAGTCTCATGGATCCCCATTCCTTGGGAGTGGAGAGAGACCTCGGCTCCACATTTCTGTGGTTTCTTTGCTCATTATAGGAAAAACGAAGGGTGAAGACAGGTCCATGAATCATTACTGTTTGGTTTGGCTGCATCACCGCTCTGTGTTAAGGAATGGCTGATTCTTTTTCTTCTTGTGAGTTGTTCTCTCTTCCCCCACTCCTTCGGGTTTTGGGGTTGTTTTCTGGTTTTTGTCCCTTCTATTGTCCTGAATTATTGCAAGATGGTGAAACAGAAGATCTCTTCCTTTCCTTGCATTGGCTTCTCTTGCAGCAGATGTCAAATGAAAGAGTCCAGGTTTTGAATAACTCATCCCAAAAGGGGATATTTCACCCGTTCCACGATGAGACATTGCAGGAAGCCACTGGCGTGGCCTTCAGGCTCATGAGAACACTTTCCAGGGAAAAAAAAACCCAAAGTAAAAAAGGAGCAGGATTCCTCTATCTATTTCTTAATTATGGTTTTTTTTTTTTTTTGGTTCTTGCTGGAACATCTGTTCTGAATTTGTGCACAACATTAGTATCCCTAGATTTGTTCATTCCTTTGCTGCTGGGACACTGGGGTTGCACAGTGAGAGGGTGCACACACCACCACACCCTTGTACCTCAGCAGGGCAGGCAAGACAGAGGACAAACACAGCAGCAGAGTGGCTGCTTCCATCTCATGCTCCACAGGAGAATTGGGGCTGCTCCCTTCCCCTCCCACAGCTACACATCACGGGTGGCTGTGCTGTGTGCTTTTGGCATGCACGAGCTCAGTGGCCAGTTTTTACCTTGTGGCAGGCACGTGTGCCTCGGTGCCTGGTGAAGGTGTTTCCAGACCCACTTCTCTTCTGCTGTTCCAGGCTGAGGCTGGGAGGGGAGGCAGCATTCCTGTGTTTGCAGTGATGAGGGTCCTGGAAAGACAGGGTGCAATTTTCTCATTTGATTTTGTGCTGGGTTATAATTTTTCCTAATTCGTCACCTGTCATGACACAGGAGTGAGGAATGAGAGCTCCCTCTTACATATCACTGCTTGATTACATGGTGTCAGAGGAGGCTTTCACAAATTACTCCACATAGGTGGAACAGTCTGGAAGGGGACTTGGAAGTAAGGCAGGCACAGGGGCTGCAGTCTTTGCAGCTCACCTGGCTCACCTGCAACCTGCTCATGTTGAGGAGATCAAGGGGTGGACATCCTGATCTCTCAGGTAGATGGACACCCTCAGGAGCCAGAAATCAATTTTAGGTTGAAGCGGAAGGAAAAAAGCAAATCTCCCCTGGGAATCTGAGTGTGGCTGTCATCCTGATGGCATTGTCCCTTGGCAGGGCCTGCTCCTGCCCTGCCCTACCAGGATGGGTAGGGATTGTTATGGAGCACACTGGCATCCTGATGGAGATCAGGCTGGGGAGCTTCACCACCCCCAGCTCTGCAGAGGGATTGTTCTGGGGATTGCAGCAGGAGGGCTAATCAGGGAGCAAACTGCCAGTGACAAAATCAAATCAGGGAGAGGCTGCTGTGAGAATTGGAGGTGACATTGCAAAGTGTGTGTGTGTGTGGGGGGGGGGTGTTTGCAAAATGGCTCATGATCACTGAAGGAAGGCAAGCAGGTGGCCAAAGAGTAAGAGTGAGTCTGGCTAACAGAGCCCAGCTCAAACATGTCCTGTGGACAGGGATTGAGACATTTCTTCCAGTTTTTTCTCCCTTTGTTTTCATGGACTCTTTAAGGAAGGCAGGTTTTTGTTCCTTTGTGTTCTACAGAGACAGTAAGGGACACGGATTTGTTGAGTGACCATGTAGGTTGTGGCTGCTGGAAGCAGTGGGACAATGTCACAAACTGAGAAAGGGTTGTGAGGTACTGCTCTTCTGCCAAAAGCAATCCTACTCCACTGCATACTTCATCACCAGTGCTCGTGACTGCATGGCGAGCCAAGAAGTGGCACTGATCTGGCAAGAAAAACTATTTTGGGTGGTGTGGGGCATGCCAGTTTCATTTCAGATGGATCAGCTGCATGAATGGGCTCACTGTATGGTATGACTAGTGAAGTCAAGCAGGGGAGAATGAAGGGTGCAGGAAAGGACTGGGTAGGAATAGCTCCAAAGCCTTGGTAGGCTGCAAAGCCAAAGCTGAAACCTGCTGCTGCTGCTCTTAATCAGGCCAGGAGCTCCCTCAGAGCTCACTCTCTAAGAGGGAGCTGTTACCAGCAGCAGCACAAGTATTAGAGAGCTTGAACTGCTCAGCCTGCTATTACACTGTCCCCAGTGGCTCAAGTATCCATGCTCATGTGGGCTTGGATTCCCCACTCCACATCTTGGGCTTTCCTGACTGAGCTTGGAATGGAGGCTGGCTGTGGGACTGTGGTGAGCTGCTTGTGAGGGCCTGCAGTGAGCTGAGGAATGCTCAGAAAAGGTCTCTGGCACATGGGCTGGCCTTGTCCACCCCATGCTCTGCCCAGGGCAGCTGCAGGACAGATCCCGACAGGAGAAAGAAGTGGCACAGATCATGGTGAGTGACAGCCTCCAGGGTCTGTCCAGGGGCTCCTACTGAGGTGGTGACCAAAGCCCAGTATTGAGGAACGGGTGCCCAGCCCTCGCCCCAAAGGATGTGTGGCCCTTTTCCTTTTGCCCCTGTGAAGTTTGTGTGTTGCTGTAGCCCTTTGCTTTCACTGATTCTGGCCCGGAGACCTGGGGTTGCCTAAAATGCAGCTGACCTGGTCTCGTGAAATCAGAGAATCGTGGAATGGTTTTAGTTGGCAAGGGACCTTGAAGATCATCTCGTTCCAAGCCCCCCTGCCATGGGCAGGAACACTTTCCACTAGACCAGATTGCTCAGAGCCCCATCCAACCTGGCCTTGAACATTTCCTGGGAGGGAGCATCCACCACTTCCCTGGGCAAGTTTTCAGTGCCTTACCGACCTCATGGTGAAGAATTTTTATCCCTGCTCTCTATTGTAAATCTACTCCCAACATCTCCTTGCACCAAAACAGCTCTGGCTGAGGTGCTGCTGAAATGCTGCTGGCCATCTCAGGGGGCTTGGCATGGCAGCACATGCCATACCTTGTCAGGGGAATTGCAGGGCTGTGCTTGAGCTGGTTGAAGATGCACCAAGGAGATGCTTGAGCTGGTCTTCAAGCTGGCAGAAAGGGAAATTTAATGATCCCTGATCCATGCTGGCCAGGGAGGCCACCTTCCATGTTCTCAAGGACCAGGGAGAATGCAGCAATGGGTGTTGTGGGAGAGCATGCACAGATAGCAAAACAGATCAGGAATAAATCAGCAATGGGCAATGCCTTACTCAGCTCCCTCTGGTCCAACTCTCTTGCAGCTCAAATGCTTTCCCTGTTTGCATCCCTGGATCCACTGTTTAATCTAGTTTCAAATGCCCCAGGCTTTCCTTGGAAAAAGCTTCTCCACAGCCTCATAAATCTTCCTGTCAGGAAGTTTTTTTTTCTTGCTACAGACCTGAGAATTTCCCTTTCTTAATTTCATGCTGCTTATCCTCCCTTTCCCATGTCGAGCCCTCCCCTGGATAGGCGTTGAAGCAGGACAGGAGCAGCATATCTTTCTCTCAGTCTGCTCTCTTAAGGGTTATTTGTCACTTAGGACTTGTTCCTTTCCTCCTGTCTCGTTCTACCTGCTCCTAAGTTATGCTGCGAGAGCCTTGGGCTGTGCTGATAGTGCTGGGAGAGGCATAGGATGAACATCAAGGGGAGGCAATGAGCTGGAGAGGCTCTCTGAAGCCTCTGGTCCCATGACCATCTCTCCTTAGCTTGCCCTCTTCCTAGAATCCCCCTCACTTCTCACCTCTGACGGTCAGGAATGACCAGTTGCTCTATTTTTTCTGCTTCTAGCTTAAACTTTCTTTGCTGCAGCTTCAGTCCCTCCCTGTATTGCTTTGCCCAGCACAGACATGGAGTGGAGCTCATTGCTGTGACTTTTGTTGCAGTTTTTCCTCCACTGGAAGCCTCCTTGTCTCCTACTCACGCCACTGCTTGAGGTGACAAGGAACAGTGGCTCTGAAAGTCCTTTGTGCTCTCCTGGGAAAGGGTTTCAGGCTGCTGCCTTTGCTGCCCACGTACTGAAAACAGATGAGCCCAGAGAAGCACCTTGCAGGTTAATCTTGAGCCTCTAAATGTGGTCAGGTTGGGTTGCAGATGTTGATGCCAGAGTGTATTTATTCATTTCACAGTTTTGCTTATTTATCAGATCCTGTGATCATTAAATTGTGCATTACCATTTGGCATGTGGCAGGTTTTAATTCTTATGGCTGGTTTATGCCCTCTGCAGGTATTAGCCTAAATGCATTTCCTGACAGGTGATGGATGCTCCAAAAAGCTGTGGCAACATATTTATTGATCAGAGCTCTCCATAACCCCAGCTCACTAATGCAAGCTCTCGCAGCGCTAGGAACTATTGTCTCCTCAGACTGTTTCATTAACTCAGATGTGAGGGTTTGGTCTTTCCTTTCACGCAGGATGGAGTAAATCTTGCTCAGTGTCAACTCTGACAACAGCTCCGGCTCTCTAAGTAGGGTAGACCTGGCCTGTGCTCAGCAAGGGACCTCTGAGGGACATTTAGGGATAGAGAAGCCCTTCAACAACTTTCCAGAGAATGCAGAGGCAAACATGAACCTCCCAGGTGCATTTGGGGCTGGAAGGTGCCTCTGCAATTGCCTTTCTTGCAGATCTGTCTGACGCACCTGTGTCCTGGGTTGTGCAGCAGAGGTGGGAGCACAGCAGTGGGTGCTGCTGCAGGCTCTCCCTAGGGCAGATGGAGCTGGCTGGGGAAGGGCCACCTCGAGGCTCCCTGCCGGGTCTGCAGTGCAGAGCTGTCTAGGTGCTTCAGGGAATGGGATGTGTCTGCTGCTGGCAGGGCTCTGCTTGGAAAAAACTAGTAGGAAAAGTTCTGCTGAGAAAGGTCTGTCAAGGAAAAAGCTTCTGCAAACCCTTGGAGAGGTGGAGGATCAGAGAGGCTTCTTGTGCTACCTCCTGTTTCATGGAGGTGTGTGCAGACTCTGACACACTCAGGAACCTAAGAAATACCACAGGTGAGGAGTAGATAACAGTGTGGCCAAGCTGGTCAAAAATTGGTCAGGAAACAAATTCAGCCCAAAGGTGAGTTATGGAGGCTTGAAGGAGAGACAGGCTGCTGTGTAGTGGAGACAGGGCTGCCTGCCCTTGCACATGGCATGAAATCCCTTCCCTCTCTGCAGCTGCAATGCTTTGCTCCTGCCTGCTTTTCCCAAACCCACCCCGAATGAGTGTACTTTCTTCAGAAACAAAAACCAGAAGCCTTGAGAATTTCCCCATTCTTCTGGGAGAGAGTAGGGTAGACAAATGCTGCCTTATTCAGCATCTCTGTCAAGCTGGGGCTTCATGAGGTGGAATGACCTTGCAAGATCATGCCCAGAACTCTGTGTGGTCATCTCCCCTTCCCTGAGAGCATCAAGGTGGGATGGCAACAGCTGGGAGCTTGTTGGAGCCCCGTGCCTTGCAGGGTGAAGGGGGGAGCTCACGCTGTGACTGTGGCTTTGCAGAGCCACACCTGGCCACGGGCACTGGGGGTGGAGAAAAGAGAATGAAGCTGCCAAAGACATGGCTGGTGGGGGAAAAGGGGAGAGGGCAGAAAGAGCTGCTGGGAGGGTGATGTGGGATCCTGTTGTGGGAAACTCAGTTGTGGGAAACTCCAGCTGATCCAAACCTGCTAATGGGGTGTCTGCTGGAGCAGCTGCTCTCTGCTCATGCTGGAGGGAAGTGACATCCCACATGCTGTAAATATTTCTAGAAAACAGTTCCTCACCCCTTCTTCTGTGGTTTGCATGGCCTGAACACCAGTGGTAAGGATAGATGAGGCTGTGAGGAGAGAGAACTCTGGCCTCACTGTGACACCAGACCACTTCACGTGGATGCGGCCAGCACTGGCCTCAGCTGTGCCAGTCCTCACCATCTGGGCATGGGTTATTTGTGTGGCCCACGGACACTGGCTCATCTCTCTGACCTCTCTTGCACAAAGCCCCTGGTTTGGGGCTGGAAACTGGAAATGGAGCCCCTGGAGGTCCTGAGGCCAGAAAAAAGACGAGCTGTGTTCTCACACTTCACTCACGCCATGCCCACACTGCCTGGCATGAGCAGCTTTGGGTCTGAATTAACCTCCAAGGGGCAAATCCACCAACCAGCAAACTCAGTGCTGAACTAGAGTTTCCCTGCATCCTCCCAAAATGCCAGTGGCGTCAGGGGATGTTCATCCAGGTTCCCACCACTTGGAGGGAAATACTGTTTGGTTTGCCTCCATAAGCACCCCTGTCTCTCCTCAGCTGAAGGTCTTTGGGCCTGTTAGCAGATGAAAATTAGGTTTGAAAGCTCTCAGTTGTCCTCACAGCTTGATCACCAATGATAATGAATAGTGTCTTCAGGGGGCTGCAGCAGGGTATGAGCTGGAGCCAAGGCCCCTTGTCAAGGGTATCTGGCACAGGTGGGTGCAAAAGACCTTGGGGAAGAGCAGGGTTGACCCTCCTGTCATTGCATGGGCAGCCAAATTCCTGGGGGAAAAGAGTAGGACAATGATATTTTCACCTGGGGCAACGCAGACAAAAGGACTCTTTCCACCTTCAACTTCCCATGCTGGAGACTGGTGAAGAGAAACAGTTGTTTTATAGAAAGAAACTGGGTCTTACATTGATAGAGTGCAGCTTTATGTGAGAAGAAAGAAGCTAAACGAGGTGCTGATGCAGTGAGGATCTTTATTGCTAAGCACTCTTAATAATGCATAGAGTTGTACTCATCTTTCAGTAACTTTATTTCACTATTGTAAATCTCGTTTTAGTGATCCCATCATTTCAACCTTAATTCTAGCTGGCATGGTGGAGCCGTCTGCCAGCCAGGAGAAATTTTTACCTTCCCCATCATACCAAACACTGGGAAATGTCCTGCTCCCACAAATACAGCTCCCACATAGCTGGGGGGCAGCATAGGAACCATCTGGAGCAGATAGACCTCCCAGACACCGCAGTGAGGAGAAGTGTCTGGCATCCAGTGGGAAACCAGAAATTGGGCAGGAGGAAGTCCTGGGGGGAGTAGAAATACAGCTTAAGAGCAAAACTTGACAATGCTAAATCAGAGTGTGCAGTTAGAAATTCCATCCCTTTCACACAGGCTCTCCAAACAGCTGTGGAAGCTCTCTTATCAGAGGAAAACCCCCAACCAAATAAATTAAATATATTTTGGTTTGTAAATCACTAGAATGGGACAGAGGCCAGCAGGTTTCCTCATGCATCCTGCTAACACCTGTGTCCCTTTGCTGGTCCTGTGAGGCTGGAGACAAACTTTGGGAGCTGTTCTTGGGGCCGGGTGACAGCGCCCGAGCTGAGCTTTAATTAACAGAAAGTGGCTGTCGTTCTGCTCAGCGCAGCAATCTCAGACTTCAATTGCTGATTGAGGCAAGAGCCATTTCTCACCAGGTAGAGGAAATAAGGCTTGCATCAGAACATAAAAGATTGTTTTAATTAAACCGGGTATTTCTGAACCAGTTGCTGGCTGCAGCCGAATGGGGGAGGCAGCTAGAGTCGGTCAGAAAATTCCCAGAAAAAAGGCACTTTTTTTTTCCTTTCACTTTTTAGGCTGGAAATGGAGCATGATAGAAAAATAAAAGGCTTTTGTTTTTTCAGAGTTTTATTTGCCTCTTGGTCATACAGGCTGGGGGCATCACAGTACTGCCTGTGCGGCGTCACTAGGGAGGAGAGGACCTCTCCTGCATCCAGCTCCAGGGGCTGCTTTTGGCCCCAGGACTGACTGCAGCCCAGGACAGCCTGATGAGACCAAACCCCAGCCCCAGCCATCACTGTCTCATTCTGTACACCATGGTTCTCCCCTCCATTCCACAGCTCACTTTTATCTCCACAGTGGCCTTTGCAGGAAGGTCAGTATCCAGATAAATTTCTGCCTCAGCACTGTAAAATCTTGGGGTGCTCTACACTTAAGTCTGAGAGCCTTTTTTTTCCCGAGCAGTTGTGTGTCAAGGCTGTGGCTCTCCCCACCGGCAGCCAGGTCAAGTTTTGGGTGTTTTAGTCTTGCAACACAAGGGCAAAACCAAGCAGACAACAAGTCCCAAGCTCACCAAACACTCTGAGCAGGCTGCAGAAAGGACCCCAGCCTCAGCTCAGCTCTCTGCTGCATTTTCTAAATCTGTGAGGATTTTAAAATCCTCAGATGGAGCAGCAAATCCCTCCAGCTGTTCCCATTCCCACTGTGCTCACCCAGCCCAGGAACATCTTACACTGATCACTGAGCATCTTCTCTGAGCTGCAGCAACTGCTCCCTGGGCAGAGGCAGCCATCCAGGCAAAACCACATTTTTGAGTGCATGTCACCTTTGGGGTTTTCCTGCTGAAGAAGGTAAAATTCAGAGCTCCCAAAAATTATGACTACCCTGGAAATCAAACTGGATTTAGGTTTGGGCTTCACAGGCAAGGGACAACCAGAGTCAGTGACAGCACAAACAGCCCAGATGGGACACGTGGGGTGGACCGCAAATTTCTGTAGCCACAGGCCACCTCCCACCCATACATCCCTAGAGGATGAAGATTCTAAACCCACTCCAGGTGGGTTTAGAATCATAGAATATGTTGAATTGGAAGGGTCCTAAAAGGAATCACTGAAATAGAACTCCTAGCCCTGCACAGGACAACCCCAATAACCCCACTGTGTTCCTGGGAGTGTTGAACAGACACTTCTTGAGCTCTGTCAGGCTTGGTGCTGTGCCCCCTTCCCTGTGGAGCCTGTTCCAGTGCTCCCAGCCACCCTCTGGGTCTGCTGGCACGTTGCTCTGCATCATGTACAGCCCTTTTCCTGCATTTGTTTTGCCTTTTTTTTTCTGGACAAACCTAGTAGCTCATTGTTCAGGAGTCCCAAGCTGGTTGTGACATGGTCTGGGTGAAGTGACCAGGGCACTGGCCTGCATCTGGAAAAAAGGGGCTCCTTCTGAGCCCTTTGGAGGTGCTCAGGACCTTCAGCATCTGCCAGGCAACCACTGCGAGCCAGGGGAGAGGCTAAGCCACGGTGGTGGGAGTGTGGAATGCTAGCAGCACCATCAGACCATAGCATCCAAAACGGAAACTTCCCAGCTTGCTCTGTGCAACTAGTTGATATTAAATCCTCAATTTCTTGCCTAAAATAAACACAATTGAGCAAACACATAAAAATATGTCTGTATTCACAGACAGAAATACACTTACACGCCACATATCTGGAGTTTCAAATGTTTCATTTGCCCAGAATGCTGCTTCAGCAAAACCAAAACTATTTGCAGAACAAAGTCAGTCACAAAAACCCAACTTTCCCAGCTCAGAAATTTCTGGGGGCAAAAGCAACAATGACTATTAAAATGAAACTGCTTGCCAATGTATTTCCAAACCAGAGAGCTGCAGATGAGTCCAAATGGTCCCATTTCAACACTGGAATAAATTTAGACAGACAAACAAGTAAATTGAGACTAGCATGAAACTAGTGGAAGTTATCAAACCAATCTAGTGTGCTTCCCTTCCTTCTTCCTTGGAATTGCCAGCTTCTCACTAGCAGTAAGAAAGTAAAAGACCTCAAATTTTTGTCTCAGCACAAGACAGGAAATAGTCCCGAAATCTCAAATATTTCCATGGATTAGATTTTTCAGAGTTTTATTACTTATTTACAGTGTTTCATGGTGGTTCTGAAATACCTCCTGCTAATGGCTGAACTAAAATAACTTCACCTGATTGAGCAGAGAAACCAAGATGTTTTGGTTGTGCATCAGGGATGTTTTTCAGCTCTCTGGGTCCTGTCAGGAGGGGGCTGCAGCCAGCTGAATTAAACTGCGTATGCAAATCTTAATTAATTAGCAATTAGGTATGGCAGCTTGTCAAACTGCAAAGCCTGGCACTGAAAGATGCACTCTGTGGCCACATCCATTCGGAGTGTCAGCCCTTAAGCAGGGCAGCAATAAAGCTTTAGTGACAGGGATGTGTCGCTAAGCTGTGGGCTTTGGGAGCATCCAGCTCAGTTCCAAGGAGCACAAAATAGATGGAAATGTATTGGAGATGGATGGAAATGTACTGGAGATGGTCTGCCCCAAATTGCTCTGTACAGGCATAGAAGAGGGGGTGTGGGGTCATGGGCTCTTTTCTCTCCTCACAGGTCAGGTGTATTTGGGACTCTCCAGCCAGACATCTCCTGGCTGGGGACACCAGGTGGATATCCCAGCTTGCAGAGGCAGAGGTCTTGCCTCCCTGGAGGTCATATTAGCCTGTATCAGAGCTCACCTCTCATCTGTGCCACTGCCGGGACTAACTCAATCCGTGCCAACAAGAGCAAGTTCCTTAAAGCCAAATTTAATTTTGGATCATCCTGGCTGGGGTCCGTGGGTGCTCACATGGCTGTGTGCACCAGGACAGGCTGTTGGGCATCTGAGCCAGGGCTCTGGTGGTGCAGCACACTGGGACCACACACAGAGCACGTTTCTCCCCACAGCCTCTGCCCTGTGAGAGGAATCCCTCCCCTGCACGGCTGCAGGCACTGCCCACATCCAGCTGCTCTGCAGCATCCATGGATCCACCATCTCCAGCACTCCAGTATGTGCAGGGGTGCTGGGCAGAGGAGATGGGACAGCAGGCCAGCCAGGGCCTGGGTACCCCTGGGAGCACCAGGTTCTGCTGGAATTGCCCTCCCAGGGCTTTTCTCTCAAAGCTTGCGGCTCACGTCCTGCTGCTGCTGTTAGCCAGCCTGGCCAGAATCAAATCACTTTTTTCCTGCACAGCCTGAAAAAACCCACATTTCAAATCAATTTATTTTGGGGACCTTTACACATTTTCTAACAGGTTTTCCAGCAGATTTCTGGTGCATTAAAGCCCACTGACCATTGCCGTGGTTCCTCCAGTGGGCGCCTCAAGTTGCCCTTATGTTTCCCAACAGGAAAAATACTGACCCACATTTCCCCATGAAAAGTTTGAAGCACCACGGAGGAGTGGCACCACAACTTTGAGCCATATGACATGAATGGCTGCCCACATTCACCTGCACTTTTAGTCAAGGAGCAATGGTGGGAGCCAGGCAGGGTACATTAGAGACCCCACGGGGATGTTATTGTGCTGCTGTGATTTTAATATCATTAGACAGGAGATAACCTATCTCCACAGATAAAAACAGGAACCCAACATGAAAAATGCAGCCATTATCCAATAAGACACAGGTTCTTTGGGAATTCTGAGTGGAGGTAAATGCATCTAGGATTGAAATTTCAGTTTGTTCCAGCTTCCTCCTGGGACCAGATCTGTGCATAGAGAAAGGAAAATATTTGTTTCTTCCAGAAGAGGTGTAAAGCTCTTTATATATCATCAGGTGCCTCGGGCAGCATGCTGACCAGGTCTGCTCATTCTGTCTAATTTTGTTAGAGCTTTACTTATGTTAATGACAGTCCTAACATTTCAAAATGGCTCTGGATCAACAGCTGAACTCTGAGCATTTCACTGCAAAGAAGAGGATTCTAGAAGTTAGTCTCCACTCTCAGGTGTCCTGGCACCCTCTCTGCTCAGCACAGCATCCTGGAGACATCTCCTGAAGAGATGGAGAGATGGTCCTGGCTGGAAATCATCTTATCAGCCCCCTCCTGCACATTTCCTGCTACAGCTCTTTGCATGAAGCAGAAGTCTTATTTGGGGATCCATGACTTAAGCAATATTTGCAAAAATAAAGACAGCTTAATCCAGAGCCTCCGGGAGGAGGCAGAGGGGGGAAGGAAAAATGTGTCCAGATACACAGAAAGGAACTGCAGAGGGACTGAAATAAGCAGAGATCAGCTCCACTGAGCACAGACAAAACCAACTGCAGGCTCTCAGCAGGGAAGGTTCAGGTAAGACATTAGGGGACATTTCCCAATGATATGGGCATCACAGCACAGGAATCAGGTTCCAGGAGAAGGCAGGAGGTCCCACCAGCCCCGTACCTTGTTGGGCAGGGCTGGGCTCAGCTCTGGCAGGAGCGTGGGCTGCTGGCTGCCCGTGATCACTCGCAGCGCGATGACCTCCACAAAACACAGAGGAGACAGCCCTGCCTTGGTATCCACGCCTCGGAGCAGGCAGGGAACGGCCGGTGTTGTGTCTGCAGTGGCATCCTACAGGTCCTGTTAATCACATTGAAATAATCAAGCCCGGAGGAGGAAAGTCAAATGCATTAACTGCTAATTACAGGCGCTGCTAACCCCGCAGGCACTCCGTGCTCCCATCACCGGGCTCGGCACAAAGACAGGGAGCCAGGCACTGTGACGGGGATGTGACAGCCCTGGGCATGACCTGCTGGCTTCACCACCCCATGGCTAGCACCTCTCTTCTTCCTCACTCGAGGGAACTCGCAGCTCCCTGGGCACATGCACAGTGCAATAATTAAGGGATGTATTAATATTCCTGAAATAACCTCCCTGTTGACTCATTCCATGACCTTGGGCAACAATTTTCTCCCCCCCTGCAGGGAGGACAGTGCTTGGCCAGAGCCTGGCACAAGTCAGAGGGGAGGCTGAGAACCAGAGCTGCAGTGCTGTGATCCAACATGGCACTGCGTGTCCATGCAGTGAAAATGCATGAAAAGCTTGAATCCTGCTGGCATTTCTCTTCTGCCTGCCCATTTCAGCTCTGCTTGTCTCCTCTCAGCACTCAGCAATGCAGCAGATGTGGAAAATCCTCAAATAACAGGACAGTCTTTAGCACAACTGGAAGCTCTAACAAGAGTAGATTAGATGCTGGAAATCAGACCTCTGAGCTGCACCAAACACCTCCTGAAATGCAAGGAGCCCTCCCTAAGAAGCAGCAAATCTCTGTCAATTTTCTTCCATGGTCTCAATCCTGCATCAGCACCAGGGCAGGCTTCCATTTCAAACCTAACCTTTCTCTCAGCAGAAGCAGGGCTAACCTGGCACTCAAAACTGAGGGCACAAAACCAGGAATAGCAATTTGTGCTTCAAAGCAGCCACTGTGCCCGGGTGTCTCCTTGCTGCAGCCAGACACCCACCTCCTGGGCAGCCTCTAATCCACAATCACCACACAGACCTCATTTCAACCAGCACGCCTCAAACTACCTATTTAATTGCCCGATATTCATCTCTTTATGAATCTATAATTACTGTGATCTTATTTGTGTTTGCACTGAATAGATGCCCAGGCAGCATCAGGCTCGTTCTGCCACATTACTTGCCAGGTCTTTTACTGAGCTGTGGATGCAGATCTCCCTTTCCAAGTGAATTTTATTCCTTGCATTAACTTGGCTTTACAGACAAGGCTTTAAACGTGGAACAAATTAACTCCTTAGCCTCAAATAATTCAGTGACCGAAACAGGTCATGTTTCATGGACTGTTTTCCAGCCCATACTGTCCTGGCAGCAATTGCAATTGAGAGGGTGGAATATTTTCTCAGTGGCTGCCCTGGTGATCTCCTCACAAGTGCACCAACTCTAGCATTCACAAAAAGCACCAGCAAATTTAGAGTAAAAGTTGGACCCACATTTCTCCAGCCAAAACTTTCTGACTGGAAAACTAAACATTTTCACCAGAAAGAGAACAACTGGAAGAAAAACACTGCAGTTCAGGCCAGCAAAATGGGACTGCCTGCAGTGTGGTGATGGCTTATGAGAAAGCATTTCTGAGCCTCACCTGCCACAGTTTGTGTGTGTAATGTGAGGTCTGTCCTGTCACCTGGGGGGATGCATTTTATCCCCTCCTGCAAATCACATATCCCAGTGCTTTAGGGAAGCCTGGTGCCCGAGGCCATTTCCCAAGACCCTTCTAAGTTTCTTTTCAATGAAACACCACGGATATCCACATAATTTCTCCTCTTTTACATTCAGCTCCAAAGCAAGCTGGCTGGTAAGTGCAGGAACTCAGCCCGTGGGCAGCCAGCTCTCAGCCTGACCTCCAGCCAGGGCTCCATACCAATTGCTCTGCACAGGCTTTTATGGCTCTTTCAGCTGCACTCAGCTTTGATTGTGCCTGATCAAAATGCACATGGCCAGCGTTGATAATCACTGATGATCAGGAGCTTTTAGGAAGCAAATGACGGGGCCAGTGCTCGCTTGATGGATCAGGTCATTAGGCGCAGCTGTTTCCCTCCTTGACTTGCTTTTTGAAGGGAGTTTGTGTTGTCGTTTTTTCTCTTGCCCCTCTGGGAAACTGTGTGAAGGTATTTTGGGGGTCTCTGGCTATTGCCCCTACTTGAAAACATAAAAGTTTTGGTGGGTGTAAGGGGGGAGGTCAGTGTAGCCCTGCTGTGTCCCGGCTGGCACGCACTGCAGTGGGTTTGAGCAGTAATTTCGGCATAAATCAGCTGCTGATCCTGCCGGTGTTCTCCTGGCTGCAAGTGGAGCATCTTTGTCATCACAGACCCTCTGGTGAGGGCAGAGGCACAGGCGTGGTGCAGAGGGATTTAGAGGCAGTTTCCAAGGCAGTGTTTGTGCTCCTGAGCTCTGCCTGCTTAGCTGGGTGGGCTGAAGGCGTGAAGGGCTCCTCTGTGCTGGCCCAGCTGTGAGCTTCACCTGGGGATTTGGGGGTGACAGGCTGCTTGGGAGGCAGTGAGGCAGTCCCCACTGTGCTTGGTGAAACCTCAGTGGGACACTGTGCCAGACGAGGTTCCTTCCTCCGTGAGGAGCTGTGGTTTTCCAGATGGGACTTCAGCCCCTGAGGACAGAGAATCGACTGTAACTACCACCCACCAATGCAAGAGTATAAATATGGGGGCCACAAATACCCTCGTGCCTTGGAGGAGCTAAGCTGCTGCTGCCAGAAATTAGGGATTTGGTTACAAACTCCAGGATGTGTTCCAGCCCAACTGATGCTTCCTTTCCCTGATCTTCCTGGGACCTCAAACCAACCCTCAGGGCCTCTCCAGAGCACATTCCCACCGTACAGATGGAGACAGAGACCTGCTGCAGTAGCTGGAAGGGTTCAGAAAGGGTGTGCAAACTGGCCCCCAGATCCTGCTGGGCTGCAAGCCCCAGAGAGAAGCCCCCAGAGAGAAGGAAGAGTGAAGCAGTATTTAGAGGAACCCATGGTATGAGAGCTCTCTCTGCCTGCTGAGATTTGGCAACCCTGGACTACTGGAGCCAGGCTGAACAGCCACAGTAGGTATTTCTGCCATGGCAGGGCTGTATGCATCCTGGGGAGAGGCTCATCCTTGGATGCTGCACTCGTCTCAGGGGATGGCTGTGCACACAATTTTAATTGTAGGCACTGAGTATCTGCTTCCCTGAGGATACCTAGTTCAGCCCTCCTTGCTCTGGTGAGACATTGTGTGTTAAGGAATTAATTACAACCAGGAGTTACAAAAAAATATAACTCTGTTTAATAATAATAAAAAAAAGGGGGGGGGAGGAAGAGAAAATTTGCCAGAGCCATATATTAAAAACAAATTATGTTCAGCAGGCAGGTGAGTCAAGGCCCGCCAGGCAATTGGGAAGGCAGCGTGCAGGTGGTAATTGAAAAGAGTGAGAAGCAAGTGAACAGCCAAAGCTCTGGCATAATAACTCCCAGCACACACACAATCACAAAGTTAGCAAAAGACAACCCCTGGCTGGGGTGGGAGCTGCCCTGTGCTGTGTTCTGAGGACCCTTGGCACCCCCAGCACTGGGTTGGGGTCTCTGTGCCTGGGAGCAGGGTGGGGATTTCAGCAGTGATTCCTCACGGTGTTCCCTCACTGTGCTCCTCTCTTGGGCCTGATGAACCTCAGAGATTCAACCCTAGGCATTTATTGAATCTGAGTTAGTGCCAGGGATCCCTTTACAGCTCAAATTATGGGTTATTGCAGAGCATGAGCACTAAATACCCGCAGTAGGAGGGATGCTGTTGTCCCTTGTCAATCGTCTGCTTCTCCTTCTAGCTCCCTCCCTGGGGAAAGCCTTGGCATCCCATCCTTCTCCACTGCTCCTGACATCTCTGCTGGGTCCAGCCTTTGTCCCCAGGAAGCCATCGATGCCCCCCTGGACACCTGGGAGCCGGTCTGGCCAAGACTCTCCTGAGGCTGCCAACCCTGGCTGGCAGCTGAACCGGATGTGTGCAAGCAGGTGTTTTTGGGATTTTTTGGGCTGTGTGTCTGGGAGGCACTCCTCCTGTGGGGTTAGGTATTTCCTTGCTTTGGGAGCTCATGACGTGTGATGAGGGTCCCTCTCTTCAAAGGGAGCAGACTGTCTTGCCTGCTGCAGAGAGTCCCTCTCACTCACACTGTGCTGGCTCCCACACCCAGCTGTTCCAGGGGGAGAGCTGGGGATGCAGGGCAGCCTTTTGGTCTCCTCCTCTTCACCACCTGATTGCCAGGAGTCCTGAGAAACAAGGAAGTGGTGGCAATGGAATGGAGACTGGGAGAGCTTTCCATCCCACTGCTTTGCTTGGGTCCTGTCCACACACTGACAACTGGAACCCAGTCAGGCCCTGAGTTTGCACCAGTGAGAATGTGCAGAGCATCTGAATCTCAAGGAGTGCAGCAACTCCTCCACTTAATGGCTGCCTTGGCCCAGTTGCCATCCTGGCACCTCTCACCAGGACTCTTGCCCTCAGGAGATGTTACATATAACATCTGCTGCTGCTGCTGCTGCTGCTAATTCCTTCTCTAACCCCATTCTCTCCTCCTCCCATCACTCCCTCCCTCACAGTTCCTTTGTTACCATGTCATGGCTTGGGCTCTCTTGCTTTGATTGCTTCACATCCAACGGGTCAGCCAAGACCAGGACTCATTTTTGAGAAATGCTGTATATGCAGAGACCATCCCTGCACTGGGAGCTTATGGATAGCTCAGAAAGCCACAGTTTATCCAGGGATGGCAAGGAATAGAGACACGGAGAGAGGGGATAACTTGCCCCATGCTGCACAGAGGACTCTACATGAGGAGCAGTCCCAGCCCAGGTGCAACCATGGCCCCACATAAGGCATGTGGAGTGCTAAAAACAAGACAAACTAAGCGCAGCTGGCATAAAATCCATGCAGTACATTGAACTGTAATGATTCTGACAATAAAGCAACCCAATAAATATTATGAAATGAAAACAGCCCTCCGGGAGCGTTTGCAATCGATTGCTGAGAGCTGGCATTTGTGCAGCAGATTACGTGCGAGACAGGTTCGCTCTGCCTTTTCTTCTTTCCCTTCTAAATGCAGAATGAAAAGAGCTCTCTGGAGTGGATGCTGGGGGGAGACCCCCTCCTTCCTGTGCTTGGGCGCTGTCAGAAAGGGAGAAAAAGGTGAGTGAGATAGGAGAGGATGTGAAGCCAGTGGGGTAGGAGTTTAGGGGTGCAATTCCTGCCCTTGCAAGCAGTGACAAGAGGGACAAGTCAGTGTGTCCCTCATCCCAGCCTGCAGAATTAGGTTTCCCTTTCCTACCCTGGGACATTCATTTCCCAGCGGGTAATGCATGATGTGGGTCCCCTGCCCCAGCATCAGGTGAGGGGAATTGGGAGGTGTGTGGGGCTGGGAGCTGGAGAGGGTTTGTCTGTGCTGGGATGGACAGAAGAGGAGCTGGTGGTGGGAGGGGGTTGTTTGCCATTGGCACCTTGCTAAGACACAGCTCTGCCCTTCCTGCCTCCCTATCCCTGACCTGAGCATGGGTGACTATAGATGCTCCTTGGCTGGCCTGGCACACAGAGCAGTGTTCAGCTGGGTCTCGTGGAGCTGCTGCTGTGAAGATGGGAGTGCTCTGTATTCAGGATCGCTGGAATTTCACCCAGATTCTCTGGTCTTCACCTGCCATGGGCTAACCATAGTGTGATTTTGCCACCACAACCTGGATTTTCCCTTTCCACGTGCCCTGTCCCCTTGGTGCCCCATGAGTTGCTCAGCTGAGCCAGCCCTTATTCAGCTTCAATCCATCTCCCTGGGTGGATTATCTGATGCTGTGTGCTCACCATGGGCACAGGGAGGTCCCTGCTCCTGCTTCCTGGCTGGTGTTGACCATGAACCTGGGCATCCTGGGCAGCTAAGCCATGCTCAGACCTCCCTCACACACAGCCTGGGCATGCACTCCCCTTGATTTTCCTGGCTTCCTCTTGAATCCTCTTCACTGGGCTAATTAATCCTGTTCTGAGTGCTGGCCTTTTTACTGCTGCTAATTACAGGAACATCAGCCTGTGAGATAAGTGTGATGGGCTGGAAACCTGTGGTTTGCAAGGAGTTTGGTCAAACTCACAGGATGTGAGAGGGGCAAAGGAATTCCTCATAAATTCAAGACATGAACCAGGTGTGCAAGGTGTCTCTTCTGGTGTGAGGAGTAGGATCCACCGGATGAAGCAAAGTGGAGCCAGACTCCAGAGTAAATAAGAAATACTTTCAGCAATAAGCCATGGATGTTCAGCAACCTGGTCACAGATGCTAAATGCTTACCTGGATGGCAGGAAAGGCTGGGCAGTTTTATAGAAAAGAGAAGTTCGTAGTTACATGGGAATTCTGTCTTGCTCAGGAATTCCCTGAGCTGTGTGTCTGCTGCATCTTTAGCAAACACTCAGACACTGGCAAAAGAGGGCCCATGACAGCAAACCTCGGTGCTGAGGAGGGCTTCTCCAGCACACAAACCCTCATCAGCCAGTACCTCTTCCTCTCTGCTTTCCACTGCCACCATTTCATCAAAATCCTCTCTTCTGCAGACTCGAGGCAGGGCGCTGAACACTGAGAAACGCTGCTCAGGCACTGCTGGCGTGTTTGCCATGAATAGCTCTGTATCAAAAGAAATACATTTTAAAGCTGTTGCAACATAGCAAGAGCTGTCTTAGAGAGTGTGTTATCTCATCAAGCGTGCCCAGAGTGAGCTCAGCTCTTTCACCAGCTTCATTTTTCTGAGCAGCAGCTGGTTGTGATTTACCAAGTGACACCTCTACAGCTATGAGAGTTCTTTTATTTTTTTAAGTTATTAAGTTGTTTGATTTGGTGGTGGGGTTTTTTTGTTTTTTGTTTTTTTTTTTTTTTTTGTTGTTGTTATTGTTGTTTTTCATTTTAGGGAGCTCTTCTGTCAACAGCTTAGACAGGAACAAGAAAAAGAAAAAAAGAGGAATAACAATTATCCCTCATTGGGGAGTGAGAGTAAATAACTCCACCTATTGCGGGTGTTTCACAGACTGATGGTGTGGCCAGCTGCTGGGTACATGACAAGAATGGGCCCAACTCTGCTCTCAAATACTTAGCAGAATAAATTTGAAGTATCTTTGCTAGAGTCAATAGTTATTACACTGGATTTTTATCAGTGTGAGTGATAGCAATTGAAGGTTTTTTCCAAGGCATTTATAAATAAAAACGTTCCTGCTGGCTAAATAGATACACTTCTTTGCTAACTGGGAGTAATCATATGCATTTTGATATCAGCATCTGCTAAATAAGTCCAGGGCTGTGTATTAATGAGGGTGCTGCAAGAACTTTGGAGTACAGGCTCAGAATTCAAAACAACCGGGATGGATGGGAGAGAGTGTCTGGAATCAGCCAGATGAAATTTAGTACAGAGAGCACAGGGTACCACATTTGGGAGGGATAAATGAATGCATGAATGCATAGACAGGAGAGCCTGGAGAGGCAGCAGGATGGCAGGCAAGGATCAGGGGGTTCAGATGGATGACTAACTTAGCATGAGTCAATAGTGGGATGGTTTAGCAAAAAGGGCAGCTCACCTCCTGGGATGCATTAATGCTGGAAGTTGGATGTAAGCCATTGAAATCTGCAATTCTGCTTTGTCTGAGCCGTGTCCAGGTCTGGACGCTGCAGCTGAGGGCACCTGCAGATGAACTGGAGAAAAACAGCAGCATGTTTGAATGGAGAGCTGCTAGAGTGGGCCAGGAATCAATGCTTCCTTCCTGTGAAAACGTCTGTTTTCCAGGGGCAGAAAAGGAAGGGCATTGGCTCATTGCATTTCTGAAAATGAACCTCAGATTCCTCTGAGTTTGACCCTATGGGGCAACAGTGCCCACTTTTTGCTATTTCTGTCCCTCAGGCCCTCCTCCCAGGGTAATTTGGCCCTGCCCTAATGGGATCCCATATTTTGGCACAGCAGCTTTCTTTTAGTATGCATCGTAGTACAAAGCAAACCATTTTCACTTCCTGTTTTGCAGGTTATCTCCATTCCAACTCACATTCCTTGGGTTTGATGAGAAATGAGCTCCTTGACTGACTTCTGGATAGGAAGTTTGGCTTCAGCATTCATACTTCAGGCTTTCCCTCTGTGTTATTTCCTTAAAAGCTAAAAAGGGGCTTCTGGGCCAAAAATATGTCTCATCCTTGTGATATGAACTGTAAGTCTGAGCAATGGCAGGGGAAAAAGTAACCCAGAGAGCCAACACCCCCTCTCACCTACTGCTCATTCTGCCTGTGCTCAGGATCCCAAGAACAAAGAGCAGTAAACCAGAAAACAGCTATTTACCCATGGAAGTGGGGCTGCTTTGGGGCTGGCCCTTTCTGACTGGGAAATAACCAGCTCCTCTGGCTCCGAGGCAGCCTGTGAAGTTGCGGGGAGGCTGCAGAAACAGTTCATTATCCAGGGCTCGATGAAAGCAGGAGGCAGAGTTTTCCACACGGGCTCCTGCCTCTTTGCAATGCGCTGTGCATAGCGGCTCCTGGGTGACATTAGCGCTCAGGCAGGCGTGCGTACACCGCAGGAATGCAGGAATGCCGAGTATTCCAGAGCGCCAACACAGCCTGTGGATTTAGCTCCTCTTTCAGCGATATTAGGGCACACCTGCAGGAGGTCTCTTGAAATCAGAGGGATAGATTATCTTGATAATAAAAGCAATCAGAATCCGTCCTGCCCAGGATATTTAAATGACACTGCAGGAGTGTCAGGGATGTGCCTGGCACTGGCGCGGGCAGTGTTTTTCACAGGGCTCATGGCAGTGCCTGTGGATCTGGCAGGGCAGAGGGAGGATGAGAAGGATGCCCAGTGCCTCCAACCACCCTGACCCCACACTACCTCTGTGTGGGAATGGGGCAGCAGGGCAGTGCCTACATTGAGAAAACAACAACCTAGAGAGTGATTCACCCCTACCAGCGGTGGCTGAATGATGAACCACCACTCCAAAGGACTTAATTTCTCCTTCCCTTAATCTTGCCCTTCTCCCAGTTCCTGCCTGGAGGCACCCATGCATGCTGCTCTTCTCCATGGTCCCATCACCCCAGACACAGACCCATGCCCCATATTGGCCTTGGCAAGGATGGATCCTTCTTACACCTCCTCCCCCTCCTTGCCCATGTCCATGCAGCCCTGCTGGGTGCACCTCTGGCTGGCAGACAAACCTGCTGCCCTCCACAGGCATGTGTCACCTGTGGCAGCTGCAGGGTGCCTTTTGGACAATTTGTGGGGCTGTCAGGGCACACCATCAGGTAAGTCTGTGCCCTGGGAGCTCTCTCCTAGCACTGCCTGACATCCAGGATACGGTCCCACCATGTGTGGTCAAACTGTGTGACACCAGACAGCTTGGTGTTGGGTGCTGAGTGACTCACTGTGCTCTCCAGCAGTTCAGTGGCACCCCCTTGGTCTCCAGCTGTGCAGGATGCCAGGCTGTGGTTGTGTCATTTGTCTGCCTCTCCTAAACTGTTTTGTGCTTAGCTGGATTCTACCAGAATTTGTCAACTGGCTGGGCTGGGGAGAGGAGCCTGAGGTGAGGTGCAGAGCCCTGAATTGGCAACAGTCCTCTGTCCCATCCCACAGACCCAGATAAGCTGGTTCTTAGAGCCAGGGGCTTGCTCTCAGGAATGTGGTGGGAGCTGATGGAAATCAGCTCTCACACAGCCAGAGCACTCAGATGTCCGCTGCTTAGCAGGGCTCGTGAGCTGCGTCTGAAGTGCTGTGCTCAGATGAGATGTGTCCTCTTCAGAGGGCTGCACTTCCCTGTCGGCTTCGCCTTTTGATTCCTTCTGGCCTTTTTTCTGTCTTTTCTTTTTTTTTTTTTTAAATAGGGTTGTAGAAATGAGGCCAGTGCTTGAATATAAAACACCACTTATTTTTAAGGATTAGCAGACAGGTCACCTCGTTCAGTATTTGAACAGTGATGTCTCTGGTTTACCCCCATCCTGTCTGCCAAGGGAGGACTTCAGGGGGTAAAGTCAGTCCTATGTGTTGCTGTAGGAGTGCAAAGGCACAACTGTTACACACACACACACACACACTAAAGCATGAACAGACACATGACAAAAGCCTTTCACACCACATCCCACACCAACTGTGCATGCAAAGCTGTCACCCACATCCCCTGTCATACAGCCTTGCTGCCTAAATGCGTTGCCAGAGCATCTCTTTGCACCCAAACACACATCTCCAGCCTACAGAGCCTGCTGTTTGAATGTTTTGATCCACTTATCACACATAGACACACATCACCTCTCTCGTGCATCTCTTGAAACGTTCAGAGGAGCACAGAGAGCCACAGCTTCCCACACGCTGTCACCTCAGCACAGTGATCCTCCCCAGTGCTGCTCTGCACCCATCGCAGCCTCCCAGCTGAGCACAGCCTGTGCAGACGGTGTCATCCCACCCCGCATCTCCTCCCAGCAGCACATCCCGCTGACCCACGGACTCATTTGCTCTCCAGCACCCCTGCCGACCACACGGCTGCTGAGAGAGATCACCGCTCGGTCCCTTATTAGCAAGTAAAAACAAATCTAATCAGGAGCAGCAGCGGCCGGCCGCAGGTCTCTCCTGGGCAAACAGAAGGGCTGAGCAAGCCCGGGGTGCTGCGTGCAGACAGGTCTCGTGGCCCTGGAGGTGTCATTCCACAGCTGAAATAAGAATTGCCACGGATCCATATGACATTTTGAGTCATAAGGCTGCATGCACAAGGGTGTCAAAGGCCTGGCTGAGAGCAAAGTGCAAGGCAGAGATAAGCCCCTGTTTATTACCAGTTGAGAGATGTCAGACCTCGCTTTTCTCCTCTGAAAAACAGACCTGGTGATTGCATACAGCTCAGACTGCTCAGAGACAGCAGGCTCCAAGGGGCAGGCTCTGATCCCAAGGATCCATGGCTAGCTTGGCATCTCTGGGATAGAATTTCCTCCAAAAGACACCTGAAGCATTTTTCCCCATCCTCTCCGTTCCCACAGGCTCTCTGGAGGTACAACAGGTTGCTGCTGCCAGCTGCCAGCCCTGGCAGCCCCCTAGGGCTGCTGACATCTCTGTCTGCTGCACCTTTTGGCACCTCTGTCTTCCTGCAGCCCCCCATCCCTCGTGGCCCCAGCTGCGGGCACTCAAGCAGGGACAGCCAAGCGTGAGACACTACGTGCCGCAGGGAGAGAAGCCCTGCAACCAGGCGAAGGGTAAAGGAGGCTTTTGAGTGATCTGATTATTGCTGTTTCCTCTTGTCCCATTTTTCCGACAGCAAAGGCACCCCTGACCTCGGCACTGTGCTGTGTTTCAGCTGCTGCCTTTGATTTCCTGTACCAGGGATGCAGCCAGCTCCACACCCAGGTTTGCTGGCAGACGGATTTCTGGGAGTGTGTGTGCCTGAGGTTTGAACTCCCTTGCTTTGTGCCTTTGCAGAAAGAAAAACTGAGCCGTGCTGTGAGAAATTCCTCAAAGGAAAGGAGGGGAAGCATTACCCAGCAGGGCAAGTCACACAGCTCAGGAACCTCGAGCAAAGACAGGGACCTCTTGTCTTTCCCGTAGATGGGTCTAAAGGAAGGAAATTAGCAGGAGGCTGGACACTGAAGTTAGGACAGGGCACTGAAACTGGAGCTCCCGCCCAAACCTGGGGATGTTCCTCTTGCCCCTGGGGTGACTGAGCAGGAGGTGAGTGGTGTAACCTGCCTGCAAATGGCAGAGGCAGGGGTGTGATGTGGAGACAAAATCATTTCCTTGGGAGTGGAGAGGATGCAGCATCTGCTGCGGGTGCTGTGTACAAGCCCTGAGTTCCAGGACATGGTGTCAGCTGGGTTTGGGAAGGGAAAATGTACCACACTGAGGCAGGAAGAGGGAACCCTGCAGCACTGAGTCCCACAGCCTGGCAGTGACAGGTAATGCCCCTCCATCTGCTCTGTCCTGGGGGGAAGTTGGCTCTGCACTTCAGCTACTCAGCCGCCAACTCTTCTTTAGCTGAGATGTCTGGTGCAGCTGCAGACAGCTCCCCTAGCACATCCTGGCATCGTGATGTGCTGCGTGCTGCTTGCTTGCAGGGACAAAATGCCATTGTCCATGGTTCCATGTGCCTATAAGACAGGTGTTCTGTAGCCACTGGGGGAGATTTACAACAGCTTATCTCTGCTTCTAGATGAGTGAGACAGCTCTGATTTGGTTTGGGAATTGTTTCTCCCACCATCATCAGAGAAATTGGAGTCAGGATGCCTGTGCTCTCTTCTGGGATACAGCAGCACTGATGAGACAGGGGGCTGGGCCTGGAGAACGGGAAAAAGGTGTCTCCAAAGTCCATCAGCACCAGGAGGGAAGCTGCTGAGACCTGGCATGAGTGGCTTTCAGCCTGAATACACGTAGCTGCAGTTTAACTGGCCTGACCCTTGATCCCAAGGTCCATCTCCTGCCAGGAAGGACAAAGCTCCTTGGCACAACAACCCACATGGCTGCAGCCACTGTGGGGATGATACAGAGCAGTTGGAGGGCAGCAGATGAAGCAGCCTTACAGGGTTTAGGCAAGTGGAGACAGGCAGGAGAGGGGGAGAGGGTAGGGGAGGTGGGCAGGCACACTGGAGAGGGGAGAGAATGCCAGAGGAGCACCAATATATGGAATAGACAATTAACACACAAAAAAAGTGGGAAGCAAAACCTAAAAGGTAACTGACTAAAAAATTAAAATTATTCAGCTACAGAAAATAGGTCTAATGGGCTTCAATGTGATGCAGGCTCCAGCAGATCACACAAACAAAACGTGAGGAGGAGTTTCCTGAAAGGGGCTGGGGGCCAAGAGGAGCCTCAAGTTCTCTGGGCTCTCTAGAAATCACTTTCCTTCCTGCTCACAGGAGCAAGCCCCTTCCAGGCTCCTTTCAGGCTCCTGTCTATGCCTTGGTTTCCTGTTGCAGATACATGTCCCTGGCTGCCAAACTAACCTCCCCAGGGTGGATCAGGCACATTTGTCCCCGTGTCACAGCTGGTGGTTCCAGCACAGGATGGCAAGGTTGTGCAGGTGCAGCAGCCCACATGAGTCCTTTGCCTGCAGGGCAAAATGTCTCCTCTGAGGATTGGGGAATTAGTTACTTCACCCTTCAGCCTGGATTTTTTGGATGGTTTCTCCAGCTTGCTGAAATTGTTCTAAATTCTGAGATCCTGCCTTCCCCAGTCCTTGAAATCCCTCACAGTCGCTGATGTCTGTGGATGGAAGTTGTATCCTCTGCTTTCCATCACCTGAGCCATCACTTAGAGAATCAGCAGCCTATGCCCACCCTGTTCACCAGGCCCTGCAGGAGAGTGATGGAAAAAACCATTGTGTGTCCCTGCTAAAAGTGAGAGGTGGTGGGGACTGAGGCTGTGGAGGACAGGACGGGATTGTGAGCTGCTGAGATCTGGGTCCCAGCTTTGCTGGGGCTGAGCAAGGCTCTGCAGGGTGCTGGAAGGGTAAAACTCATGCAGAGGGGGAATGCAAGTGTGTACACTTGATCTGGAGGTGCTGGGTCAGCCTCTTGATGAGGAGACCCACTCTGGAGAGGATCCAGGATGATCCTCTATGGAGAGCCCAGCCCAGCTGCAAGGTAAGGGAAGCCTAAACCGTGTCCAGTGAGTTGTAAAGCGATGAGAGACACCTGGCAATCCCAGCTCCACCCTCCTGACTTCTCTGCTTAAAGAGGGAGGTGGGAAGATGGTTTGTGCTCCTGCACCAGCAGCACCAAATGCTCCAGTGCCTTGTACAGCAGCCACTGTAAGGGTGGATATGGGAACAGCTTCTCCTCCTGCTAGGGTGAACATCACAGGGTGCTGTGTGGAGGCTACAAAGGGACACCTCACCCCCCCCACCTCCCCAGCATTTCTTGCCTAACACCTTGTTCTTTCTCCCTTTTCATCCAGCCTGGGCTCCCAGCTGCTTGTCTCCTGAAGACATGCTGGGAAAACATGGCATATTATACAATGAGAAACAGTAAACAGTGTTCTTGCTAGTTTCCCACTTGTTTTTATTCTGTGAGCATCAGCTAAAGCCACAGGGATAGGGTATTTAATTAGAGTCTTGTCTTTCACCTGCCTTTAGTCTCTGCAGGGTCTTTTCAGGGGGATCCCATTCCAGTGTGGCTCAGAAATTGCTTTACTGGGGAAGTGACAGGGGCACATCCCTACAGTGTTTTAACTTTGCTTAGCACAGCTTGTTCCTAGGAATTCTCATTCATCTGGGCGTGGGATGCCAGGCAGGGGACAGGGAAGTCCCAAACAGATTCCAGACCTGCTCTTGGGCAGGGATTAGATCCTGGGATAGATCCTGATGGGGTCCATCAGATCCCAGTGGATTCTCTCTCAGAGACAATACTGGCACAGAACACTATTCCTCTTTAATATCATGTCCCTGCAAAAAAATGCCTATGATTTGCACTCAGTGCGTTGCAGCATATTCCCCTGGAGGGTTCTCAGGCTCTTTATGCACTCTGATTAACAATGATCTCCTTTACCATCACAGTAATTTATTTATTCAGCACCAAGGGACAGGCATGCTGCCTCACAGACAAAAATACCCCACATCCTTTCAGTGGTCCTGGTGGAAGCACAATGGAAGATGGAAGTTTTGCCTTGAGATCAAACTCGTGGCCCAAAGTTTGAGCAAAGATACCAGCTGGTGCTGAGGCTGCAGCCAAAGGTCTCATCTTGCAGCTGGACTGCCCAGGGCAGAGCAGAGTAACTCTAAACACTTCAGCAGCAGCTTCTCTGTCCCTGCTTTCCATCAGGTTGGGTCAATCCAGTTTTTCAGCACCTGGATGAAGGGATAGAATGCACCCTCAGCAAGTATGCTGATGATAAGAAATTAGGTGTGTGTGGGTGACCGATAGACCTGATGGCTGTGCTGCCATTCAGGCACATCTCCATAGGCTGGGGAGCTGAGCTGAGGGAAACCTAATGAGGTTCAGCAAGGGCAAGTGCAGGGTCCTGCATCTGGGGAGGAATAGCCACAGGCACCAGCACAGGCTGGGGGCTGAGCTACTAAAGAGCAGCTCTGTGGACAAGCACCTGGGAGTCTTGGTGGGTGACAAGTTGACTATGTGCGTCCTTGTGGCCAGGAAGACCAATGATATCCTGGTGTGGATCACGAAGAGTGCAGCCAGCAGGCTGAGGAAGGAAATCCCCCTCTCTACTCAGCCCTGATGAGGGCACATCTGAAGAGGTGTGCCCTGTTCTGGGCTCTTCAGCACAAGGAAAACAAGGAGCTACTGGAGAGGATCCAGTGAAAGCCACAAGGATGATTTGGCGTCTGGAGCATCTCTCTTCTGGGGAGGGACTGCAGGAGCTGGGCCTGTTCAGGCTGGAGAAGACTGGGGGGATCTCATAAATGCATGTAAATATTTCAAAGGCTGGTGTCAGAGGGGATGGTGCCAGATTCTTTTCAGTGGTACCCAGTGACAGGACAAGGAGCAGTGTCCCTAAACTAAAACACAAGTCGCTCCTCCTGAACTGGAGGAAGAACTTCTTTATGTTGAGGGTGGCAGAGGAGCTGTGCAGAGTGGTCCTGGAGTCTCCTCTCTGAGACATTCAAACCTACCTGGATGTGCTTCTTTGTTGCCTGCTCCAGGTGATGCTGTCTTGGCAGGGGGTTTGAACTGGATGATCTCCTCTCCAGAGGTCCATTCCAACCCTAATGATTCTATGACTCTGTGAATTATGGCAAGGATAATCCCACCAGGGATATCCCCAGACTCTCTCCTGAAGCCTGCAGGCTGATGGGACCAGGGCTGTGTGACCCAGCTTCTCTCCCAGGTGTGTAGCCAGTCATGCTTAGGTGCATTCTGACTTTTGGATGGATGAGTTGTGGCATAAAAATTATTTTAGGTTAATCCTACCACAGGCTTGTGCAAGGCATAATTTATGAACTCATATCCTGCGACATTCCTTCCCTTGCCATGCACAGAAACAAGCAGCTGTGCCTGGGAGGTGTGGTGGGTACACAAACACCCTGAGGATGGCAAGTGTCCATGGCACACCCTGAGGATGGCAAGTGAGGTGGGGCCAAGTGCTGCCAAAAAGCAAACTTTTGTGGCAAACCAGTTCTGAAACTTATACCTCCGTGTGACTCTTCTTTGGGAGAAGAAGAATCATCCTGCAAGAGCAACCACCAGGCTGCAGAGCAGGAGGGGCTCCGAGTTTTTACCCCACCATGCCCACAGCAGAGATGATACTGGCTAGCTCCAGGCTGAACATGGCTGCAGAGCAGTGGCTCAAGTCCTCCAGGCTGTTTGGAAGCAGAGAGGTGGGAGGAGGGTGCCTGATAAGCTGAGTGGTACAGGATGCCTGGTAAGATATATTGTGTTGTGTTTTCAATTTGCACATTGACACAAGACAAACAGATGAGATTTCAGTACAGCAAGCTCAATTAATCAGGGCTTTGACAGCTGTGAGGCTGGACATTATTAATCCCTTTCTGCAGACAGGCCAAAGGGGCAATAATTACATTTTTCCCAAAAATAATAAGGAAAGATGTTCCTCATGCTGCCCCCCTGCTCTTTCCCTGAAAGTACATTTCCTGATCACGGTACTTAATACTACAATAACTGCAAAAATACTTCAACTCACCCATTGCCTGCGAAACAGGACACAAAGTGTGTACGGGTAATGTGTAAGAGAATATCCTTCTTGGGGCTCTAAGGTTCATAGGAATGGGGGCATTCAAAGTCAGGGCTCTGTGAAGTGAGAGCTGCCACATTTCCCTGCGCACCTGGAGCCACAAGTGTGCGCTGCAGCATGGGACAGCCCGGGCCCATTCCCAGCTGGGAGGCTGCATGCTTGTGAAGCACAGCAAGGAGCTGTGGGATGGATCCAGCACCCTGTGTGAGCACGGCGGGGTGGAAATACTGGCTGTCCACAACACCTCTAGGACCTGGGGATGCTGGAGGCTGAACTTTCAGCCCAGTGCTAATGGGATGCTCCAGCCAGTGATGGGGTGGGGGGGCTCCAGCCATCAGAGCATGACCTACGTTTCCCCTTCATTATTCCCCCTCCAGGGAAGGCAGATGAAGTCAAGGCAACTGCAGCCACCAGGAACGGAGACGAGGAACTCCTCCAAGGGCAGGGAAAGTGGCATGTACTAACTTCCAGCCTGAACCCAGCTTTTTATAGCTGTGCTGCAAAAAGTCATCCTGCCTGACCCTGCCTTCACCACTGGAGAAGGCAGACAGGCAGAGCAGCCCATTGCTCTCGTGCACTGCACCTTGCAGACACCACCCCAATCCATCCGCCTCCAGACAATGTCATCTTCGAAGCGGGAGACATTTAAACAGTGAAATGCCAAAGGAGCAGCATGGTATTTAAAGGCAAAGAAGCAATTATGAAAGTTCTCGGGAGAGCAAGCACACAAATGAGGGAGGATTGGGGAGAGGTTGTTTATCCCGCTCCTAAATGTGCCATGTGTTCACTGGGAAGGGGCTGTGCAAGCACAAGGCTGAGTGGAGCATCTCTGGAGGGGACAGGTTTGTTTGACAGTTCTCCATTACAGCATCTGAAAATCCCGACGCTGCCTGCGGCCACGGGAAAGGTGAGGAGATGCAGCTCCTGCAGTCTTGTGCCTGACTGAAGCCTGGCTACAGCCATTAGTGGCAGAGGGAGGGAGCATCAGGGGCTTGGTTTGTTTCTGCACTCAGCCAGCAGGAGATGCAGCCGGGAACAGAAACAGCCAGGTGTAGTTACTAGTGGTAGGTGAAATTCTGGATGGGCCTCAGAACCAGTCCTGGGTCCTCTGCCTGCTGCTCCCTGCTTTCCCCAATTCTCTTCCCAACATATTTTGCATCCTCACCCTTCTCTTCACGACCCACAGAAGTCAGTAGCCTCGGGGGTTCTGGGGGTGGGAATCTGGCATAGAGATGGTGGCATCTCCGTGCTGATGCTGGTGTGTGAGCTGCTGGGTGGTGCAGCAATGGAGGAGGAAATAGACATGGGCATAATGCCGTCAGCACGAGCCATGGTTCACCTGCAGCTCCTGACACTCCAAGAACAGCTCATTTGCTTTTCTGATGAGGCTGGTCAATCCCCCACAGGGGAATTGCCAGCATGAAAATGGGACTGCAGGTATGGACAGCCTGCCTGTGGCTGTGCATCTCCCCAGGGAAGGAGGGCTCAGCCTCCTCCCCTCTCTTTGTTGGGCACACTAGAAAGCTTTCTGCCAACATCTAGCCCAAATCTTTGTTCAAATCTGTCAAGTGCCTTTGGTGCTAGGTAATGCTAAATAATGCTAATTTTATTCCAGCTGCCTTGCTTGTGCTTAAAAACACTGTTGGAGAGATAGAAAAATCAACATCAGCTGGAAGTGCCATCTTTGAGAGAGAAATGCTAGAGAAGCAGTGGGAGGCAGGATTGAAAATCTGTGGGGGGTTAGAGGCTGAGAAGGAGACAATGAAGGTGTCTGGGGGCTCAAACCCTCGCAGCACCCAGGCCTCAGCATCTCCTGCTGAAGCAGAAAATCTTCCCAGCCTCGTTTAGATTTCCCTGCAGTTGTGGCTGTGGTTTATCAGCCGACAAAATACAGCCTTAGGGCACCTCGAGCGGCCACATGGTTGGACAGGTGCCCTGGTATAAGCTGCACCTCTGTTCTGGAATGTGAAGTACTTCTATACATTCCCTTTGCACCTCCAGCTCCTTGCAAAGGGCAGAACGTCAACCCCGGCCACTCTCTGGCTTTACAGCTGGTTAAATACACCACTACCTCCATCAAAATAAATATCCAAGGATGGCTGCTGCTGCCTGCAGAGGGACACTTTTTGTGTGCTGCTGTGGTGGTGAGAGCAGCCTTGGAGGGCTGGCTGGCTAAAGCACACTGACTCTGCAGGGAGGAAAGAGGGAGAGTCCCCAAGCAGCTGAGGGGACACGACGGCAGCATCTCCTGCTGCAGCGAGGTGGGGGAGAGTCCAGGGAGTTGTCTGGGACAAGATGTGGAGAAAGGCTGAGCCTCAGCTCTCCTCCCCTCCTCTCCAAGGCTTTGCCTTCGGTCCCAAGCAGCAAGACAAGGTTTTCCTACCTCTCCCAGACACCTCTGGATGCTCCCAGAAAATTTCCACATTGGCTTTAGGTCAGCCCAAGGCGTTATTTTATTTGACCCTAATTTTTTTTAAGAGCTACACTAAATGGAGGGAAAGGTAAAAGCATTTCCCCTCTGCCCTGCCCTCCCTGCTGGAAGGTTAACACATTGGCCATTTCCTGCCTGCACAGATGGGATATGCCTGGAGTTTGTCAACTCAAATTCAAATTAACTCTCAATTCAGTGGCTTCGTGTGAGGCCCCGGGGGCAGGTGGGGTGAGCAGCAGCTACAGATGTGGGCAGACAGGGGACACGAAAGGGGCAGAGGGGAGCTGCCAGCTGGCCCTGGGGACCTTGTCCTGTAAACCTTAGGGTTTTAAAGAAAAGAAAGGGAAAAGAAAGGAAAGAAAGCAAAAAAAAAAAAGGAGGAGGAGAGGTTCGGAGAGGTTCGGAGAGGTTCGGAGAGGTTCGGAGAGGTTCGGAGAGGTTCGGAGAGGAGAGGAGAGGAGAGGAGAGGAGAGGAGAGGAGAGGAGAGGAGAGGAGAGGAGAGGAGAGGAGAGGACCTGGGCTAGAAAGAGCTCTTCTAAGGAGCTAATTTGACCTCCCAGGAGCTCTAAATCATTGAAATAGAAATGAGCAAATACAGGTGAAAAAAACTCCCCTTAATATTTGCTTGCCTAAGGGAATAAATTTGCTGGGTTTGGGCTATGCCCCCCCAGCCCATGTTTGCTTTCTGCAAATATCCAGTCATTGAGTTTTACCTGAACAGGCATTTGGGGGAAGCCAGTCACAACGTTGTGCACACAAATTAGTGCAGAGATGAATTGGCTATTTCCAAATGCCAGGCATGGAGCAGGACCCATCAAAACGCCCTGAGCAGCCACCCTGTCAGACCAGACTGCCAGGAACCAGCCTCTTAGTGACTGTTTTCAGAAAAATTACAGATTTTAACAGCATGTTAAATAGCTGTGGCTTGTTATCCACCTCTGAGGAGTCTGCAATCCACTTCCAGACATGTCCTAGGCAGAAAAACAGGGTTGGATTTCTTTGTGTGGAGCTTTGACTTTGTTTCTCTACAGAGGAGTGTGAAAAGTGGCGGATGTAGAGATCTGTGCTTGTGTAAAGTTGTCTTTGGAGTGGGACTCGTACAGCTCTGGGTGTTTGCACAGCCCATACATGTGGCTGTGGCCTGGCATGTGGTTCTATAAGATCAACAGGATCCTTTGTAGCCCTCCAGGCTGCTCTAAAGGGAAACCTCTTCCTAGTTGTGGCCAGATGTAGAGGCCAGGTGGTGTCGTGCTCTGCTCTGCCCTCCCTGCTCTGCTCCTGAAGTGTCCTTGCTGATTCTGTTGCACACTCCATGCATCTCAGCCCTCCAAAACTCCTGCCCAGGTGCTCTGGTCATTCTCCCACCTCCTTCAAGCCCAGTGGCTTGCTGAGGGTGTCTTGTTGTGGATGTCTCACTGGGCAGAACCAGGAGCTGTTGGGCAAAACCAGGAGTTGTTGCTCAGCCTCATAGGTCTGTTGCTGTCTTGCTGGGACACGGCACATCCTCTTGGTGATCCCGAATGTCTGTGGGGGCAGAGGTACCTCCCTCCCAGCCGTACTTCTCCCAGTTCCCCATAGATGGGAGCAGAGTTCTCCTTTTCCTCCAGTCCCAGTTTGGTGGGAGAGAGCAGACCCTCTCCAAGCAGGGGATTTCTGTCTGGAGGAGGGGACACAGCAAATTTTAGTGTCCTTTTCACTCGCTATTTTTGAGATGCATGAAGAAAACAAAAATATCTGTTCTGGATAGCCAGCCCCGCTGTGGAGGGGGATGATGTGTGTGGGTGGGGCTGTGCTGGGTGGTGCTGCCTAGAGGTAGCCCCACACCGCGATGGAGAGAGGATACTCAGAAACTTGTGATCTGTTCCCAGAGCAAAGGGAGGCCACAGGGAACAGGGATATTTTCTGGCCATGGGACAATGAGCCCAGTGTGTCCAGTGGGTCCAAGGTGCCTCTGTAAGAGGGGTTGAGTGCTCACTTCCCACGGGTGGTCCAAAAATCTTGGGCCCTTCCTTACCTTGTCAATGCCAGCAGCAGTGGTGTGGGGTCAAGATGACCTATTCCCATGCTTCCTATCCCCATCAAAGCCACAGGGTGATTTATTTCTTCCACTCACCACCCCCTCATATTTTCTGCAATTTTTCTATGTAAATCATGACTCTGATTAATAACACTTAGCGCTTTCCAGTTCCACAGCACATTGCAAGTATTTCCTAATTAATCCGCGCGACGCTCCCATCAGGGAAGGCACGGTGCCACCGTCCTGACTTCCCAGGCTCGCAGCCTTCTGGCGGACAGAGATGGAAGTGCTCATCTGCACATCGTTAGCCCCACGCTGCTGACGCTTAATGAGTTTCCTCGCAGCAGAAGGGAGCGGTGCACAGAGCAGATGGGGCTTGCTTGCAAGCCACGCCGAGAGAATGGAGAGACGTGCAGCCTCCCAGCTTGCTGTCCCTCTGCAGGGCTCCGACCTGGGGCAGGTGGATGGTGAATGTGAGGTGCTCTCCCACTCTCTGCGCAGGGGTTCGGCCAGCTGAGAATTCAGGGGACTTAAAGAATCAACTCTGGCTCCAACTCTACTTCTGCTGGCAAGAAGTAGAAACCACTCAGGCAGAAAGAGCCAGCCAGGAGAGGGTTAACAACCTTCTCATGGAGACACCTGAATTGCCACTTCCTGCAAGATGCTGCAATGGCCCATGCCATGGGTGCTGGTGTATCTCATGGAACATGGAACCTGGGAAAGGGTTAAAATGAAGAGTTTCCTAGCTGCAAACCGGGAGCAAAAAACACATCATTTTTACCCAAAGCAATTTCCCTGGCAGATCATTTTCCCACCTCCCCTCCGCTATTACGGCAGGTAATTGTGTCTGAATGACAAGCTCATCGCTTCTCTCTCCCTCCTGCTTTGCCTCCTGCTCTGTCTTAGAGCCAAGTCATGAAACTGGTTTCTGCAGGTGTCAGGCCCCAAGATGCAGCCCTCAGCCTCCTTGCAGCCCAAGGCAGGCAGGATGGCCCCTTGGGACACTGGCTGGTGCGCCCTCCCTGGCTTGTCATACCTCCTGCAGCAAGCCCATGAGCTTTACACCTGCCTCCCACAGCCTCAGCCCTGGCCAGGGGCCATTTAGCTCCAATTCTCTGTAGAACCATGGGATGGAAGGGACCCTAAAGGTCACCAGATTTCCACGCTAGGCTGGGACACCTTCCACCAGACTTTTTTCAGGAGTAGCAGGGCTGTGTGGTGGCTGTTCTTGGTGGCAGCTGGCAGGGATGGAGACCCCCGCTGCCCTGCTGCCAGCTCTGCTGCTGTGCTGCGTGGCTCCGTGTGCTGAGCCCCTTGCTGTGCACCTTCACCTCACATCCCTGGCTCTGCAATCCCTCCAGTGCTTCCCGGAGAGGTGGGACAGCCCCCTCCCGCCGCTGCTCCCGGGGCTCATTAGAGAGGCTCATGCGGTGCCCTCTTGACACTTGTAACACAGGAGCACATGTCTTCAAAAAGCCAGGCCCTGGCGATATCCCCTGGGCCTGCCGCTGCCTTTCCTTCCCCTGCTCTCGCAGTGCTCCCCAGGAGGGCTGTAAATTTGGCAGGAGCTGCATTATTTCCAGACCAACCCTGTCTCACGTTTCCCCTGCCACTAGCTTAAGTGTCACCCCTTCCTGCTGGCCCCACAGCCTCCCCCCGCCCCACCTGCCCCTACTGCTGCCTGCTGCCCACCCTGCTGGCTTTCAGCACAGGCCCAGACCCTCAGCTGGCACGGGCACACCTGGAAATGGATGTGTGGGTAGCCCTGCCTGCCCCCTGCACACATGCACAGCCAGATGTGAATGGGGAGGTGTGTGTGCATGGGACATCCCTGCATGCAGCCTGCGTGTCCGGAGGCTCCCACAGCACAGGGATTGTGGCCTCACATGGTCATGCATGGGCCTGGGATCCTCTGGGGCCTCTGTGCAGGGGTGCCTTGTCTCTCTCACTGCCCTCATGGAGACTGGAGGGCTGCTCTGTGTCCAAGGTCGTGTCGCAGGCCTTGTAGCATCCCTCATTTCCTCTCAAAAACGGCCAGAAAAATTATTGCAGGTCACTGCTTGGGGTGTGACTTGAAATCACAGTGACCCTTCCCCGTGTCACCCAGGTTCCCTTCATCTGAGGCTGAATAGAGACCCAAGGGCTGAATATCCTCTCTTACTCATCAGTGCATGGACATCATGGTGCCTTTTGTTCTGGGAGACCTGGTGCAAGCAGGGTCCTTTTCATCTTGCCCCCCTTTTGGAAGCTTTCTGGCAGAAAGCAGAAGAGTGGCCTCCTCCTTGCACCCATCAGGTCCTCGGTGTCTCAGAAATGTTAGCCTTGTTTGAAGCATCTCAAAGGCTTGTTATTCATTAACCCCACCAGAGAGTTTCCTGGCAATTAATTTTTAATGGATTGAAAAATTCTCTGCCTAACCCTGCTTTCTTCAGAACCAGCCTCCAAAGCCGTTGCTCACCCTCTTGATGTTTCCAGTCATTATCTCCTACATTCCTTTAGCTGTTTTAGAAACCAAAGCTGGGGAAGAAATTGGAAAGTGTTATTATTTCATTTGGGTTAAACTGTACCGCTTCAAGTTTCGCTCCCCCTGGGCACGATCATCAGCATATCTGATCAGCAAACATCTGCCTAAGCCACCCGCTCACGCCTCCCGGGAAATTTGGGGAATAAAAAAAAAAACCGAGACGAAGCCACTGACGTCACCTCCCGGCTTTTGCTCTTTCCCCCTGAGTTTTATTTCTAAGGGACATTTGCATAGAAAGAGGATCTTTGTTTCTGAAGGTTTTGCCAGCTCCCGCTGCCGACTCCCCCCATCTGGAAGCTTAATCCCTTCCCTGTGGTGGCTGCGGAAACCGGAGCTGCTCGCCGGATGGTCCCTGCCTGCTCCGGCCCCCTCCAACCACCCAAAGGTCCATCAGCCTCATGGGTGAGTCCCATCACCCCCAAAAATACGGCCGCAAAGAGGCTTGGGGCACCGGTTTGGGATGCCTGCGGTGGCGGGGCTGTCGGCACGCCGCCTTACCCATCCCTGTGCTGAGCTGCTCCGGGACGTGCGGGCTCCAGAGAGAGTTAATGCGGAATGATTGCCACCCGTGAAGTTCTTGCAACACCCGAAGAGTGACACTGGCACATAAAGGACCGGAGTAATTTGTGCCGTGCTCCCAGGGAACGGAGTGCTAATTTAGTCAGGCACGGCCACCACCGCGCATCGGGAGTCGCTGGCGCTGGGACCAGCTCGGCTGAAGCGTGGAAAGCACCCTGGACACCCACCCACCCTTCCCACTGCCTCGTCTTCCTGCCCCCGCAACAGACACGCTGACTTTATTGTCTAAAACCAGATTTTCGCAACTCAGCTGCTTAAAACATGTCTGGGTTTTCCTGTGGGCATCTTCCCCTTCTCCCAAAATCATGTGTGAATTTCCTTTTTTATTCTTTTATTTTTTCCCCCTCGAGATGAGAAAGAATGGGATGGGGCACAGACTTTCAAAAAAAACCCCAAAAACAACCAACCAAAAAAAAAACCACCAACAAAACAAAACAAAAAAACCCCAAAACCAACCAAACTTCTTCTGTAAAAATATGTTTCACTAAAAAAAAAAAAAAAAAAAAAAAAAAAAAAAAAAAAAAAAAAAAAAAAAATTAGGCTTTTTTACATTTAGCTCCCCTCTGCTGGAAATTTTTAAACAAAACAAAATTTTCCCAGGGAAATATTTTTTTTTCCATCACTTGTCCAAAAAGGCATATTTTATCCCTTCTGCTCCTAAAAATAATATTGTGATGAAAAACATCTTGAGGAGCTGCAAGAGCTCTCAACCTCTGTGGTCAGTACATGTGGAGGGAGGAAAGCAACAAGAGCATCTTCCCTTAAGGAAGAGAATGCTGCTTCAAGGCAGATAAATGCTAGAATAAATCTTAGGGAATGGGCTTTTTTCTTCTTTTTTTTTTTTTTTCTTTTTCCTTTAAATCTAGAGCCTGCAATGTCACCTCCTTTAAATCAGCACAGGTAGCAGATGCTTAGCTGGGGTTAATGTTTTATGGTGTATTTTGTCAGCTGGGCGAGGGCTGAAAGCAAAACCTGCCCTGCCATTCAAAATGTAAACTCAGGGCAGCTCTGTGGGCTCCACCATCCAAACCCATCCCACCACCTCTGAAAGTCATGCCCTGGAAATCAGGGAGAGTGCCTTGGCTCCTGGCATTTGCAGCATTACCTGGGAAGGAAAAACACCTCTGGTCTTGATCTGTGGGCAAGCCTCCAGAACAGGAGGCTTGGAAGAGCAGCACAATTCCTTTACAGAGCTTTGTAATTGATTTGAAGTCACAGGGAAGCAATTAATATGGAGCCCCATGGAACTGCTTCAAAGCATGGCTGGATTTTTGACCCCATAGCAGCTAAAGCCTAAGAAAGGGAGCCAATGGAAATTGTGTTTTGAATGAATGAAGCTCCTCCTGCAGCATTTGCAAGTGCAGCTGGTTTTCAGATAGATTTTTTTTTTTGTTCTTTCTGTTGAAAATGCCAAACTGTTGAAAGCAAAACAGCTTGTGAAAATGCGTGGATTGTAAGGAAACTTCATTCTCACAGAGAGAAAAAGGGAGGAAGTGGTCAAAACATCAAAATGCTTGTGCATAATGCGCTGTAATGTATATAAAATAATTTAATAGTAATGGGTAATTAAAATCAGGACAAAACATTTTGATTTTATCCAACTGTGCTGAGTTGAGTGACTCAAAATCATTAAATTCCAGTTCACAGGGAACGCTCTGCCTTTGTTTTGTTCCATCTTGGAATGAGGATTGTTTTGAAACACTGGTCTCTCCTGAGGAGCAATCTCTGAATTTCCTCCCAGCAATAGCTGCTGAGGGAGATGGGCGGGTCTGCTGGAGGAGGGGAACAGGGGCTTCTACCAGGGAGCTGGGCAGGAGCTGGAGTGAATTCCTGCAGGTAAACCAGGCGTGGGACTGACTTGCAGCACAGCAGGAATCCATCCTGGGGAAGGAGCGAGGAGCCAAGGCAGACTGGGCTCTGGGGAGGGCTTTGGTGGTGTGCACTGAACATCCAGCTTCCTTGGAGCTGTGTGCGCCAGCTGGGCCAGTGACGTCTCCATGAGCTCTGGTTCCCAGTGGGAAACCAGTTGGTTGGGATCACATGTGCAGTTTTGGGAGGGTAACACACACCAGGGTGTTCCAGCAGGGCAAAACCAGCCTAAGCATCGCCTCCGTGCACAGCCTGCCCTTGGCCCACAGGCTCGTCTCAAACCCCACATGGCATCCTTGTTCTTCAGGGATTGCTTTATGGCAGCACAGAAACCTGTGGTGCTGATGACACGAGCGATGATGAGGAATTAAAACCATTTCCAGCCTCCTTTTTCATGAGCTGCTGGCAAGTCAGGGGTAGATTGGAGATGTAGAGTAACTATCTTTGTCAGAGCACAGCCAAAGGAAAATAGGCCTGTTTTTATGATTAATTGCAGATTAATTAATTTTATATTAAAAGAAGTACTACTTTTTGTTTCCTTGTTGTGGGCTTTTTTTCTGTTTGTTGCTTGAGAAAGGCAATAAATACCATTAGGCAAATGGGTTTCTAAGTGTCATGTAAAATGGAAACCTAGGTCTTCAAATGTGACTTTCATTTGGGTTGTGTGAGGGCTTTTTTAAATTTGGTGGGGTTTTGTTCTTGTTTAGTTTTTGCTTTTGCCTTAGCCCCATTAAACATGCAGATCAAAAAGAGAGATGCAGACACAGAAACCTGGATGCTCAAGCAGTGCTACAAAATGAGGTATAGGATGCTGGAGCTGTGGCTTCAGACCACACTCACTGGGGCAATTTTGTTATCACACACTAGATGACATGGTGGGGGGAGGTGAGGAGAGGCTGTTATGTTTCCTGTGTTATAAGAGCAATTTTGAAATTCTTGCATTCTAAAAGGACCCTTATGCTGTGGAAAAGAGGGTAGTCTCCTTTCAACCAGGCAGCTAGAAAAGCCTGCAAACTTTCGAAAACACAATCATATTTGCAGCAGCTAAACAATCATTTAAGGGTTGAAAGATCCTTCTTTCAGAAGAAGGAGGTGTTTTGGCTGTACTGTGATTAAATTGCAACCTGCAACTACAGTACTTGGCTGAGGCTCACTCGTTACCTGCTCTTCCCCCAGTGAGATGGAGAGTAATTCAGAATTCAGAGTAACTCAGAGTAATTTGGAAAGATTCAGAAAAAGGTAAAACCCACCGGCTGAGGTAAGAAAAGGTTAATAATGGAAATAAAGTAATATATTCATAAATACAACAATAATAACTATGAAAAGGAGAGGGATAGAGAGGTATAAACCTAAGACAGACAGTTGATGCACAACACAATTGCTCACACCCATGGGCCAATGCCCAGCCCGTTCTTCATCAGAAATTGGTGTCTTCCAGCCAACTGTCCCCAGTTTATGCACTGGGCATGATGTTCTGTGGTGTGGAATATCCCTTTGGCCAGTTTGGGTCAGCTCCCCTGGCCACACTCCCTATTGTGCACCTGCTTCTTGTGCATCTGCTCACTGGCTCTGAAAAGTCTTTAATTTAGGGTAAGCCATACTGAGGAGCATCTAAGCCATCAGTGTGCTATCAACATTATTCTCATACTAAATCCAAATCGCAAGTACTTAGGAGGAAATTAGTTCTATCCCAGCAAACACAGGATAGGCTGGTGCTCCCTCTGCCAAGCCTCTTTCGACTAAATGGCATCTCAAGGTCCTCCTCCAAAAGCATTTTCACTTAGAAGGCCAGTCTGGATGAGTTTTCCTTTTGTGGTTAGTGTGGGGGAGGCATGTCCAAATTCCAAAGTCTCCAGCCCAGCTGGTGGTTATGGGCTTTCCTTATTGCTGGTGAGATAGCTCTGCTTTTTCCCAGGGCAGGGTTTCTCTCCTGCTCCATCTCCAAGAATGCACGGTCCAGGAGGAGCCATACTCTCCCGAGATCTTGCATGGCAGGACTGACAGGGAGAAGGTGGGGACCTGAAAGGAGCTGGTGACAACCCCAGATGATGACAGGGCTGCTCCCACCTCTGTCCTCTCCCTCCTCCACCCTCCCAAGCCCCAGTCACACCCTGTGCTTCCCCTCCTGTGGTCGTCTGTGCCCACCCTTGCTGCGCCTTTGTTTTGTTCTCCTGTTACTTTTTATTGCTCTTCACATCCACTGTAGTTTATTTGGGTCTGAATGTGATAAACTCCACATTTGGGCTTTTTTAAAAAGCCAAATATTTGTGGAAAGTAATACTTAGCCAGACTCATATTCCATCCTTAGCACAAATCTAATCCAGATACAAGCCAAACAGCAGGACGACAACTGCTCTTAATACTCACCGTGTTTTCAGCATAATAGTTTTCATTAAAGAGAGAAGATACCAGCTTTTAAATTGCTTCAGAATTATTCCCCACAATAATTCATGGCCAGGCTCACCCTGGGCTCCCTAGCTGCCTTGCCCCTTGTAGGGGTAACTCTGACCCTTAAACCCCCAAATTTTCCCCTTGCTGCTCCAGCCTGGTCTTTCTTAACTCACTTTGCTGAAGAAGCTGAACCATCTGTCTTCGTGGGTGAGTTAAAAGATGATCAGTGATTGAGGTGACCACATTTGCAAAGAGGATTTGATTTAGTCTATTAATTGGATTTAGTCCATTAATTAATTTTGATTTGGTCTATTAATTTTCAGGCTTGGTTCTGATAATCTCTTTGTTATCCCCCTTGTTCTCTCTAAAGGTTTGCTTTTATATCTGTCTACCAAGCCCCAGAGATCCTCCTGGGCTAAGTGGTGAAAATGCAATTTATGATTCCGAATGCTTCCTTGTGGAGCTCATAAACCCGTGCTAATCCGCAGATATGATTAACAAAGCAGCTCTGCTTTACCAAGGGAGCTAGCAGGGCATTGGTGGGGAGGTCTTGTCTTCATGTCTGAACCATTCTCAAATCTCCCCAGTCCAGCTCAAACCTCTGAGGGAGAGCAGGGTTGGAGCAGGTGGTTAATCCAGCATCCCTGACAGATGGGGGTGACACGAGGTCTTCTGATCCACAGCAAAGGCAAAGGAAGGGGTTACAGAGGTGTTGCAATGCCACGGAGCTTCCCTGGCTTCCACAATCCCTCCTCAACAGCCCTTTCTATCTCCAAGGAGACTCACCATATGAATAAGCCTTGTTTTCAGCTTAAAGACTACCTGGAAGCTCTCTCAGCTCCTTTCCCTTCTGACCACGTTGTGGTCTTACCCTGGCTTGCAGCTGAGCTCTTCTCCAAAGTCAGGACCACTCACTACAAAAACCTGTTGTTTGTTCACCTTTTTGGTACCACACACGGTGCTGATCCCTCACCTCAGAGGAATGCTGCAGCACAGCAAAACACTCACGAGGGATGATGAATAGTGTAGAGCAGTCCCCCTCCTGACAAGCTCATGAGTGACTTTGCTCATGCAGGTCCAGGGCAGAGGTAGCCAGAGATATGTGGTAAAAGGCATGCTAAGGGGATAAGGGGCACTGTGAGAAGCAGAGGACAGAACAGATTGCCAGCAGTTGTTAAAAACAAGACAAAGGAACATGTGATAGTCCTGTGGAACTGGTTGCTGCATAATGGTGTAAAACCTAGAAGTTTGCAGGAGTTTAAGAAGACAATAAAGAAAGTGTTTTCTGGAACACTGGGGAAATGGGTGTCTGGTTCTACCTGACATGGCCCCCCTCCCCTTTCAAGGCTGTGTCCCCTCCACTGAAGCAGCCAGATGGAACCACAGTGGTGTTGAAACCTTGCAGCACTAGGGCTGAGCCAACATCCACCAAGCAGAGATTCTCTTTGTGCACACTGCTGAGTGTGAGAGCCGTACTTAGGGAGCCCAGGTGGGAGTACCTACCCATCCTCTTCTCCAGCACTGTGATCCCTCCCATGTCTGATCCCTGCAGGCTGTGTGAACAAGATCCAGGATGCACAAGACCCTGCAGGAACTCATGGAGGGTCTGCAGGGTCGCAGAGTGTGTTGTGCAGGGACAGACCCTGCTGTGTGCTCCTGCACAGGTGGGCTCAGGGCTGTGACAGGATCTGCTCCCACTGGAGTCTGGATCTGCTCAGGAGTCCCTGTCACTGGGTGCAGACTGGCACTCAGCTGTGTTTGTGATCTGCCTTTTCTGTAGGTAAGAGGGAAGGAAAGAGCCTCAACTGCCCTTTTTCTGCATGGCTTTCCTAGTCTGAGGCTTCACCAGCTTCAGTCCATTCAGTGGATCACAGCCTCTTGTGAGCTTACGTGCTCCCACACTTTCTCCCTGAAAACTCTTTCCTCTCTCTCCTGTGTCTTCCAGGCAGCATCTTGCAACCCCTCCTGCCTTCCTATCCTACATCTTCCTTTGTTGCCAGCCTCTTGAGTGATCCAATTCAGCCACTGCCAAACCCTAAAACATTGGTGTGCTCTGTGATTTACAAAGCACATTGCCTCCAGTGAATTCCTTGCCTGATGTTTTCAGAGCCCTTTTGGGTAGCAAAGCAGCTATACATCACAGAGCAGTTGTGTTTTTTCTCCTTTTTATGTTTCAGGGGATTGAGGGATTTCTGAGTGTTCCTTGAAGCAGCTACAAGAGCTCAGAGCTGAGAAGATGAGCTGGACTCAGCACCTGAACATGAAATCTCTGAGTATTCACAGAAGTTAAATCCTGGCTCCAAGGGCCTTCCTCATGTTTCTTGGGACTGTCATCAGTGAGCCAGACAGAAAGACAATGGGGTTTAATGTCCTGAGTGGGAACAAAACAG